>NC_047099.1:6696736-6996736 GCF_902459505.1 Geotrypetes seraphini | reverse complement strand
TGTCTACAGAGAAACCCCCATGTTACAGCTAACAATTTTGCTTGACAGCAGAGACTCATAATTGGTGTTCCTCTCCATTGTTTTGTAGATGGCAGGCCCGGTATTCCCTGGAAGGGGCAGTTGCGAAGGCGGGAGCAGCAGGAGAAGTTTGTGGTGAGTGTGGCAGAGCTATGATCCCCATTTGCATTATTTCTGGGATTATTATATAGAGTTCTAATCATTTTAATGAGCATTTATTAATAACAAAGAAAATATAGCAGAAACACAACCTTACTTTGTGTATGTTTAATTGGAAACCACTGTGATTCCAGGCGGTATGGTAAGGGCTCTGCTGGCGTTAGTTCTAACCGCATAGCGCGGGTTTAGCGTGCGCTAAAAACATTATCACAACTTTGTAAAAGGAGCCCTAAGTTTTTAAATAAATAAATAAAACTAAACCCACCCTTTTACTAAGCCGTGACAGAGGTTTCTACCGCAGCCCGGAGCACTAAATGCTCCGATGCCTAAGGCAACATGTTCACAGTTTCTAACAATGAATGTGCTCAGTAATAGGCAGAAGCACAGATTCGATACCAAAAAAAAAAATAATATTTATGTAATAAAATTAAAGGGAATAAAAATAGAATTAAACAATAATAATCTATACATAAGAACATAAGAATAGCCCTACTGGGTCAGACCAGTAGGCCGTTCTCACGGTGGCCAACCAACTTCCTAAATTCTGAGTGTTATTTTGCCACTAGCTGAAAAGTGTTATCTTATTTCGTTAAGTCCAATTTGCAAAAATGAAATTCTGTGTTTTGACATAGTTTCAGATCATTGATTGAACCGTATCCATGTCAATCTCTTCTTGGTTGGGCTGAGAACTTTTCAGCACCCCTTCGTACCTGCATAGTCAAAATATCTCAGCACAAGAGAACAGGGCCGTGGGCCTGCTGGTACTGTTGCATAATAGACATAACCTCTGGCAGCTGGGATACAGTTCACAAGTTTCAAGTTTTATTTTGGTTTTGATGAGTCGCTTATTTAATTTACTAAGCGAAATACAACTTTAATTTAAAAAAAATCTAGGCATATACCATTCAATTTTTAAATATAATAGGTTAGAGTAGACTGACAGACTTACAGACTAATAGATACGTAAGGTAAGAAAGGGCAGAACTACAATTCAAGTTGTTAGAATATCGAAGAGAACATGAATGGAAAGAAAATTAGGGAGGGGGAGAGTGAAAACCGAGGAAAAGCTAAAATAAACTTTGAACATCATTAAAGATTAAAAGCATCTTTAAAAAGAAAGCTCTTTAAGTTACTTTTAAAGCGACTCAAATCATTTTCCTCTTATATATTGAGGTAAGGTATTCCATAGTTGCGGAGCCATTACTGAGAACATATCATGTCGTCGAGTTCCAATAACTTTCAAGGAGGGAATTGCTATAAGTTTTTCACCATAACTTGCTCAGAAATTCAGATTTTTTTGGGGGGGGTCTACAGTTGGTCGGGTCTACAGTTGGTTGAATCTGCAGCTACAGAGGGCCAAGTGTAGCTAAAACTTTAACTGCGCAGACTGGCTGGGCCATCATTTCCTGTGGTACTAGTAAAGGTGTAGGGCCGTGCTCTGCTTTTTGCTTCTAATGCAACCTTTACTTTTCTCTCGGTTGCACCGCAGCGCCGTGTGATCATGCTGAATAAGGAGATGGATCATGGAATAAGAGTCTGGGAGGAAGCCCAGGATAAGGCAGCCATGCAACAGGAAGAGAAGAGGAAGATTCGCCTGAAAGAGAAGGGAGCACTGCTCCGAAACAAAACCAAAAAATAAAAATGAAACGCTTCCCAGTTGCAGAGTCTGTGCTTTTTTTCTGACACTTGCCTGCTTCTAGCTCTCTTTTCCTACCAGCATGATCTCTCACCCCTCCCTCCCCCCCCACCACTGTGATGAAACACCTTCTACATTGAAACTGAAAGGAGGAAATGAAAGACAAAGGGCCCGATTCACTAAACTTACCGATAGGATCGCTGTTGGCTGATTCTCTGGCCAATTTTTGTCGAGCGACTGAGACACAACCGAGTTTACATGCAAATGATCTGATCCAATGGTTCGCTGTAAGAGCGATCGAAACACATGCGCAGAGAATTCATGTTGGTTCTTTATGCAATGGACACATGTGCTTGTACTTCGCCCTTTACTACGCAGTTCATGGCGTGGTTTATTCGCGCACTTCATTTTGTCTTCCATGGGTAAAGGCAGCAAGAATATAGCGGAGCCGACAACCACTGTCCACTTCGCACACAATGCACAAAAATACACGACACGTGCAGGCAAAAGTATACACAGCTAACACACGGTTAACAAACGCTGGTACCACACGCAGTTTTATACAGTATAGCAATACCATGATGCTCGGCGGCTTCTTGTGCCGCGAAGCAGACAATGCGACCCCGCGATGTCATATACACACAACCATCGAGCCCATAAGGAAGGGGGAGGGGTGGGTGCAGTTTAGAATTGCTGGCCCTACTAGTTGGTAATTTTAAAAAAGGAAAGATTTCTGACCGCCGCCGTGCCTTATATTTTTTGTGTACACAGACTATGGGCATGTATCGAACAGAACTTCAACACGCTTTAAACATGCGTGCTCGCAATGCGCACATGATAGTTATTTTTAATAGTTGTTTTATGCGGGATTGTAACCTTTACTGATATTTCAGGGCAGAAGAATCTTCTGCCTTGAAATATCAGTATTGAGGTTACAGTCCCTCAGCAGTCGCTCTTTTTTGGATCGGCAAACCCGGTAGGAATTTCTTCTTCTTGTTTGTGATTGGATCTCTGCCGACTTTTGCACGGCATTTCGTTACTAATCCCCTCGTTAGCATGCTCGGATCGGAGATCGGGTGAGCACTCAGAGAAACACATCAGAAAGCAGTTTTGTGAATCAGGTTGGGGAACACACACGATCACAAAACCAGTCAAACCGGTTTAGCGACGATCGTTACAGGATCGGTAAGTTTAGTGAATCTGGCCCAAAGTCTGTTTATCCTCAACCTGTCTGACAACTGATCCTACTGAAGATTAGGGGACTGACGTGGCCAAAACTTGGCTGGCCACGAGGATCCGGTCTGGGGCCTTCCACTCCCTTCACTTTCTCCCTCCTTCCCTCGCCCGGATGCTGCAGCTTGTAATGTGCCACACTCCTGCTGCTGCCCCTACAAGCAATTTTGGACCGTAACCTAACTATAAAAAACTAAGTTGACTCTGGTACGTAAGGGCTTCCGCACGCTGTGGAAACTGAGAACCATTAGAGCATATTTTGATATAAACTCATTCCGATTGCTAGTGCAAGCCTTGGTTTTGAGCCAACTTGATTATTGGAACATCGTGCATCTTGCTGGAGCCCCCAAAAATCTGCTGAGACTGCGCATTATTCAGAATGCGGCAGTTTGCTTGATCTATAATCTGAAGAAGTATGATGATGTTACACCTTACTGATTAAGTTTAAATTTGAATGTTTCTGTTTCAAGGCATTGGCAGGCTTAATCCCAGAATATCTCTTGGAATCATTCAAGTTTATTGTTTCAAGTTTATTGATTAATCGCTTACTCAAATTTCTAAGCGATGAACAAATCTTTCAAATTACAGATTAAAACTGGGGTTATTAAAAACAAGTAGACACTAAGCAAACATAACAGATTAGTAACTAACAATATAAATAATAACAGAAGAAACAGAAGGAATGAATGGGTAAGGAAATACAATATTGATGAAAGAAAGAGGAACAATTATGGTAGAAAACTATAGGAGGGGAATAAGATAGTAACCTTGTAAGAGTTTATAGCGGTAGGTTCGGACTCCTAAGCATCATAGGCATCTTTAAAAAGAAAGCTCTTAAGTTTACTTTTAAATTTATCTAAGTTATTTTCTTCTCTTAAATAAATAGGAAGGGAGTTCCAAGTTTGAGGAGCTGTAACAGAAAAAATAAAATGCCGCCGTGTTGATAACTTTGAGTGAGGGTCTCACCGCTTTTATCCAAGCTCCACTGGCTTCCGATTATCTGCAGAGTCCACTTCAAATGTGCCTGCCTCACTTTCAAGATCCTACATGGTATCCTCCCTCCCTTTATTCCTCTTTCTTGGAACTCCTCTAACCCCCAATTCTGCCAGATCCACCCAAAATGAAACTTTCCTTTCCCTCTCTAAAAGGCGTTTCACTTGTAGGAAAACTAGGTTCTTCCCTCCCTTTCAGAATCACTCAGCTCTGGAACAACCTTACCTCCCCTCTTAGGAATCTGAGCTCCCTCCAACTCTTCCGTAAACATCTGAAAATCTGGTTATTCTCAAAAATGTAACTCCTCCTCCCTCTCTGATTATTCTAGTCCTTTAAATTTTCTCATCATTTTGCCTCTTCCCTCCACTGGAGTTCCTTTCTACCCTAACTCTTGTTAACTGTGTCGAGCCTTACGGATGTAGAGATGATGCGTTATACAAACCTAAGGTTTAGATTAGATTAGATTAAACCGCCACCACAAAGGCACCAGCCGTCTCCACCACGAACTCTCGCGAGAACTGCTAAAGTAAAGGTTGCCTGCGAAAGTCGCAAGAACTCTGAACAGGTGGCGAGCAACTAATGAATCTCTCGAAAACTGCAAAGAGATCGCACGGATCACCATCAAATCTCACGAGGGTCGGGTGACGCTATTCCTCTCGTTTTGGAGCAGGGAGGGCGAAGCAGTTGCAAACAGTATTCTGCCATACATGTTCATGCTGTTATGCAAGGTAAACAATATATATTTTAAATACGAGGGTCATTTCATAAATAATGCACACTGTTTTTTTTTTTTTTACATGTTTTATTTTTTTTCAAGTATTTCTTTACAATCCTTCAATATAGTCTCCCTGCTTTGCAATGACCGAGTCCCGACGTCTGGGAAGCTTCATTATTCCATCCAAGACACCGTTTATGTTCAGTTGCCGAATGGCTCGGGTATTGGTGTAAGAAAGCTCTTCCAGAGATGCAAAACAATGTCCACGCATAGGTTGTTTCAACTTTGGAAAAAGGTTGAAGTCTGGTGGACTCATGTCTGCACTGTAGGAAGGATGAGATAACACCTCCCAGCCGTATTCGTGTAGTTTTTCAATGACGACATTCCTTATGTGCGGGCGAGTGTTGTCGTGAAGAATGAGTGGCCCAGCCAAGAGCAACTGTGCATTTTTTGCAAAAAAATCATGATAATACACTGCTGTGACACTTCTTCCACATGGAATTTTGTAATGATGTCTGCATGATCATAAGCAAAAATCATCATTTGTTTGTCTTTTGATTGAGCTCATCGAGATTTTTTTGATTGTGGGGAAGATGGAGCTCTCCACTCATTGAAAAACTGCGTAAATACGGCTGGGAGGTGTTACCTCATGCTCCCTACAGTCCAGACATGAGTCCACCAGACTTTGACCTTTTTCCAAAGTTGAAACAACCTATGCGTGGACATCGTTTTGCATCTCTGGAAGAACTTTCTTCTCCTGGTTCCTGAGCCATTCGGCAACTGAAAAAAACAGTGTCTTGGATGGAATAATGAAGCTTCCCGGACGTTGGGACTTGGTCATTGCAAAGGAGGGAGACTATAGTGAAGGATTGTAAAGAAATACTTGAAAAAAAAACCCAAAACATGTAAATTAAAAAAAAAAATAAAAATTGTGTGCATTATTTATGAAATGATCGTCGTATAAAGTACACTCAGTATATATATATATATATATACATGTTTAGCATTTTTACTGTTGGTAGATCATTTTGACTTGGTCATTTTAAAAGTAGCTCGCAAGCCAAAAAAGTGTGGGCACCCCTGTTCTAGAGCATGAATCTCAAGAGGGCGTGGCCAGGGGAAGAGCATTGGTGTGCCTAAAAGTTAGGCCCGATCAGTACACAACTTAGGCACAGGTATGTAAGCCTGGTTTTCATTGGCCTAAATGGGTGCACCTAAAAGTCACACATAAGGTCATGAAGCGTATTCTGATTGACGCCAATTGTATAGGTGCCATATATAGAATTTGGCCTTCAGTGCGCACTGCAGATAAAGATTTCCTTACAAACGACAGTCCATCCCTGTTTACAATATATTTTTTTTTAATTCAGAAAACTTCTACTCCTATTTATCATTTCTATAGTGCTACCAGATACACACAGCGCTGTACAGAACATTTCACCCTCCTTATCCACAGGGGATTGATTCCAGCAAGTTTAAAGTTTATTACAATTTTTATAAAACGCAAATCAAGACTTCTAAGCATTTTACAATTTGTATTAAAAAGGGGGGAAACAATGAACAAATAAGTACCGACTAAACAATACTTCATGAACATAAAACAATAGGAAAGTTGGGAGAACTACAATTTGAAAGTAAAGAAAACATGAAGGGTAAACAACAATAGGGAAGCTATGGAATAAGGATTATTAAACAACCCTGGCTGTTTCCAAGTCTATTCAGCAGTCATATGCATCTTGGAAGAGGTAGCACTTTGGATTTCCCTTAAATTTATCTAAATTTTTTTCCACCCTGATATGAAGTGGTAAGGAATTCCATATTGTGGGGGCCATAGTTGCAAATGAGGTGGCCCAACGTGTGCTAATGATTTTCAAGGATGGTGTATACAGAAGGAGGATTGAGAGGAGGATCTTAGGACTCTTAAGAACATAAGAAGCGTCATCTCCGGATCAGACCTTCGGTCAATCAAGTCCGGTGATCCGCACATGCGGAGGCCCTGCCAGGTGTACACCTGGCGTAATTTTTAGTCACCCATATCATTCTATGCCTCTCGTAAGGAGATGTGCATCTAGTTTGCTTTTGAATCCTAGGACGGTCGATTCCGCAATAACCTCCTCTGGGAGAGCATTCCAGGTGTCCACCACTCTCTGCGTGAAGCAGAACTTCCTGACATTTGTCCTGAACTTGTCCCCCCTTAGCTTCATCCCATGTCCTCTTGTCCGTGTCGAATTGAACAATGTAAATTTTTTTCCGCTCTATTTTGTTGATTCCTTTCAGTATTTTGAAGGTCTCGATCATATCCCCTCGCATTCTCCTTTTCTGAAGGGAGAACAATCCCAGTCTCATAAGTTGATCCTCGTATTCCAGTTTCTCCATACCTTTTACCAGTTTCGTTGCTCGTCTCTGCACCCTCTCCAGCAGTTTTATATCCTTCTTTAGGTTAGGAGACCAATGTTGGACGCAGTATTCCAAGTGGGGTCCGACCATTGCTCTATAAAGCGGCATTATGACCCTCTCCGATCCACTCGTGATTCCCTTCTTTATCATGCCCAACATTCTATTTGCTTTCTTTGCTGCCGCCGCACATTGTGCTGACGGTTTCAGGGTCCTATCTATCAGTACACCCAGGTCCAACTCTTGAAGGTGGAATAAGAAGCTTGTGGATAAAGGCCGGTTCATTAGTATTTTGGCATCATTCTAAAAAAAAGTTACATTTTAAAGTTCAAGAGGAAATCATCTTGAAATTACTGCCTCTGAAAAATAATATTCTACAAAGGAAAGAGACAGTCTCGGGGGGCCTTTGCGCACATGTCACGGTTTGAGCATATCACACCCATCTTAAAAGAGCTACTCCATTGGTTGCCCATCAGGCTTCGCATTGAATTTAAGACTCTTTGTTTAATATTTAAACTACTGCATGATGCTGGTCCTGAGGTGGTGTGCTTGCGGTTGCACATTTATCAACCGTCACGGAGTTTACGCTCGCAAGATCAGTGTGGATAATAATAAATGTGGATCAGAAGCTAAAACGCTTTGATGCTAAACCAGTTAGAACTGATGTAGTGTCAATCGTTAAAGTCGCAGTAAGTTTAGAACATCGGGGCTTTTGAAAGAAAGACCAAACTTTATATCCAACTACATTAGTGCTACTGTTTATTATTTCTATAGCGCTGAAAGGCGTACGAAGCGCTGTACATTTTAACATACAATAGACAGTCCATGCTCAGAAGAGCTTACAATCTAATTTAGACAGGACATTTCAGGGTTGGGGGAGGTTATAGTGGGTATAGGTATCTGACAGCATTCTTGACTTTCCCCCTCCCCTTTTTTTACAAACCATAGCACAGATTTTAGGCCAGCCGTGGCGGTAACAGCTCCGATGCTCATAGATTTCGTACAAGCATTGGAGCTATTACCCCTGCAACCGGCACTAAAAACTGTGCTACGGTTTTGTAAAGCGGGGGAGTAAATGTTATGATATTGGGATAAGATATATCCTTGTTTATAAAAACTCTACTACTGCTAATCATTTCTATAGCGCTACTAGACAGACCTGTACACACTAGGTACTTTCTCTGTCCCTAGTGGGCTCCCAATGTTTTGTACTTTTCTTATTCTCTGCATCCTGCCTTGTTTCCTTCCACTCCCTCAATTCTGCCTGATTCTCCCTCTTCTTGCCAGAAGATGGCGACAAAGGAGCAACTCCATCCTCATCCTCCTCCTCCTCCTCCCTACTGTTTTTTTTTTCTGTCTTCTAATTGGATTGAGACCACGTAACCAACTTGGAAGAGTTGGAGGTAGAAAAAGGAAGGGAGAGAGAGGGAGAATAAGCAAAAGTGAGGACAGGAGGGGAAGAGAGCAGAAGGGACAAGCTGAATGTTTTTTTGGCCCACCCCCCACGTTTAAGGATTTGCAAGAAAGCAAGGACAAAGAGAAGAGGTGAAAAGTGGCGAAGGGGGGAAAAAAGTAAAGCAAACAGAGAAAGGATTGTGCAGAAGACCAAGAAGGGAAGGAAAGAAAATGTTAAGTTTGCAGGAGCCTTTGAAGCCAGATTTGAAGTGTCTGTGGAAGTGGCTCTCTCTCTGGACAATCTTAGCCTCTATTTTCAGCTCCTGTTCTGCCACCTTTAGCCCAGAGGTAAGAGTTAATCCTTAACATCTTTTTAACCACTTCTTCCAAACTCCCCCTTCCCCCCAAATAAATAAATCTCTGAATTAAGAGGAAGATTGCAAGATATTCAGGAGAAGGGTTTTCTCTGCTTCTTTATATATATTGCATCCATTTCGGTGCTGATCTGTTCTGCTTGTAAACTTTTCCTTTGCCTTTCATCGTTGCAAAGCCCCGCTTGTTGTCGTGCTGCCTGTCCATCCATCCGCACACGTGTCAGAAAAGGCAGGGGGGGGGAACTCCCCCCCCCCTCAAAGTGAATCGATTTCTCTGAATTTTGGAAGGCGAGTCTTTTCCTGAGATGGGAGCATAGAGAGATGCTCGACATTATCCCCCATCCCCCCCCTCCCCAGCAATCAATGCTTGCTGTAAGTGCCATTTACCCACTGTGGCCCCTAGTTACTAACGCTTAGTGTGATAACGATTTTAATTTCATGTTCTAGAGCCCATTCCATTGATTGGGCTTTGTGCAGCAGATAACACGCAATAATTATCGCGTGCTTAGCGTTAGTAAATAGGCCTGTGCCAGGTACTGGTGGGGAGCGGTGAGTGAGCCATAGCTCACCCAATGCCATAGAAATGTCCAACCCGCTGCAGAAAAGGGGAGCTGGGCAAGGAAAGATTAAGGGTGTGTTGGGTGCTTCAGTACCCTTTGTGTATCAGGTTGTGAGTACACTGGCTGAAAATGGGCACGGAAAGAAAACCCTTGGCATGGGCGCCCTTTTGTCTAGGAACTTCCTGGAGCCTGGCCATGGACTTCCCCTTCCTCTCTTTTAAGACAAGACTACGGTACTTGCAATGGCCCTACTTTTAATTAGACCCGACCCGGGATGCGTCCTTGCATGCCCATTACTCTTCCCCCTGACCCTAAATGCCTCCCCACCCCCCAACAAGGCCTGGGCCTAGGGCGACTGCCCCGTCGGCTTCTGCTCTCCTCATCCCTGAAATTTGGTCCCATCTGACCACATCAACTTCCCTTAAGAGCTGAGTCCATAAGCTTTCAGCACATAGACACAGTGGTGTTCACTTGGAATTTCTGGTAATATCTTTAGGTAGTGTTAACTCCGGAAAAGTAGTCAAACTATGGACGCCTTTTACTAAGGTCTGCTAGCGGTTTTAGCGCATGCTAAACGCTAACGCCTCCATAGAGCTTGCATTAGTATTTTTCGTTTAGTGCATGGTTAGTGTGCACTAAAAACGCACACCTTAGTAAAAGGAGCCCTATGTCTTGCATTAGTCGAATAGAAAAGTTATCACTTTACATTTGTTTGTTAACTTTTTATTAAAAAATGGGGAAAAAAGTTCCGTAAATAAGGTCCTAAAAGGCTAAGATGCCTCCTTTGTGTTGCTACGAGCTTATATTGCTGCTAATTAATACTTAAGAAAAGTTTTATAGGGGTTTTTTTCCGCCCTGTAAATGTGGTTCTTTGTGCCTCTGTCTCTCTCTCTCTCGCCCACACACATACATGCTTTCTTCTGTCCCCATCCATTTCTGTAATGGAGCAGTTTTCCCCCCCCCCCCCTTTTTTTTTTTTTTACAAGAATATGTTGATGGCCACACAACACACAAAAAAAACCAACCCAACCAAAAACCTAAATAAATCACAGTCTGAGAAACTGGTGAATCCCCCTCTTTCCCCATCTGTTCTTCGACTGTACTTCCCAGTTTCTGTTGTCTTTGTCAGTTTCTGTTTTGTCACATTTCCTAAGCTCTTTGCTTTGTTTGCACAAGCCCTGGGGGAAAATGGAGGAAAAAAAGAAAGGACAGAGAAGCAGAAGTTCTCAGGCAACTTTCCTTCCAAACACATTTAAAAATGTATCTCATCTATCTATCTACATTTCTTCTCTTTTTGGAGCTGATTTCAGTCACTTTGAAAGTTAACAGGAAATGTACAAACTAATAGGAGACAGTAAACAAAGGCAGCGTTCAGGATCGATGCCCGCAGGGAATCATTTCTGGGCTGGCAACCGAGGAGAAGAATTCTGCAGGAAAGGGCCCGGGCTGGGCGCACATCTGTAACTTGATGCTCGTGTAGGAAGTTTAGGCTAATACATTCAGAGTATTGTCTCATATAAGGCCATGGAATAGAGGGAGATATACTAGAGAACAGAAAACAGAGAGTGGGCATAAATGGGAAGTTCTCAGAATGGGAAAAAGTGACTAGCGGTGTACCCCAGGGCTCAGTACTTGAACCCATCTTATTTAATATTTTCATAAATGACCTGGAAGAAGGAACATCCAGTGAAATCATCAAGTTTTCGGATGACACAAAGCTATGCCGGGCAATCAGATCGCAAAAGGACAGCGAGGAACTCCAGAGCGACTTGAATCAATTGGAGAAGTGGGCAGATAAATGGCAGATGAATTTTAATGTGGAAAAATGCAAAGTGATGCATTTAGGCAGAAAAAATAAAGATCACAAGTATAGTATGTCAGGTGTAACTCTGGGAAAGTCCAAACAGGAAAAAGACCTGGGTGTATTGATAGATAGGGCCCTGAAACCGTCTGCGCAATGTGCGACAGCAGCGAAGAAAGCAAATAGAATGCTAGGCATGATAAAGAAGGGAATTACGAATAGATCAGAGAAAGTTATAATACCGCTCTACAGAGCCATGGTCAGACCGCACTTGGAATACTGCGTCCAGAATTGGTCTACATACCTAAAAAAGGATATAAAACTGCTAGAAAGGGTGCAGAGACAAGCAACGAAGCTAGTGAAAGGTATGGAGAACCTGGACTATGAGGAACGACTTAGGAGACTGGGATTGTTCTCCCTCGAGAAGAGGAGACTGCGAGGGGACCTGATCGAGACTTTCAAAATACTGAAAGGATTCGACAAAATGGAGCAGGGAAAGCAGTTATTTACAATGTCCAATGTGACACGGATAAGAGGACATAGACTGAAGCTGAGGGGGGACAGGTCCAGGACGAATATCAGGATGCAGCGAATAGTGAACACCTGGAATGCTCTCCCAGAGGAAGTAATTGCAGAATCCACCGATCTAGGATTTAAGGGTAAACTAGATGCACATCTCCTTAAGAGTGGCATAGAGTGATACGGGTAAGGATAAATTAGATGCACATCTCCCTTGAGAAGCATACAGTGATATGGAGACTAAAACTATGTCAGGGTACACCTGTCGGGGCCTCCGCGTATGCGGATCACCAGACTTGATGGACTCAGGGTCTGATCTGGAGATGGCAATTCTTATGTTCTTATATTTTGGAATATGAACTGCATTATAATAACAGGGGGCAGCCTTATTCTCTTTTTTTTTTTTTAGTAGGGGAAGGCAGCCAGAAAATTTTCCTTTTTTTTTCTGGTTTTGAAATGAAGGCCATTAAGATTTGAACTCTTTGCATGTGTTTCTCAGAATTGTGCACAAATGTAGGTGTCCACTCCAAATCTGGGGTCATATGCAACTTAATTGGCTAATGATCCATTAACGAGCAATAATAGACTGCTAGTAACCAATCATTGACGTTATTTGGCACCAATTGGGATTTGCATATGCACGCCCAGATCCCATAGCATGCAATTCAAAAGGGAATGTGGCCATGGAAGGGGCATTCTGAAAGTTGTGTGCATTGTTATAGAATAATAGGGTCAGCGCACCCTATTTGGGCGCCAGCATTTTTACACTCTGTTTCAGCAGGTGTAAGCCTGGCACTCAAGCATAGGGTGTGGGAATTGGTTCTGAATGTGGTTCTATAAAAGGTGTGTGCCCATTATAGAATTGCGCTTAGCGCTTATCTTTTCCTGCTCCCAGTTTTGAGCGATGTTTATGGAATCCAGCCCACAGTTGCCACTTTTCTTAACGAGTGCGTGCTATTAGGGGAATTCTATATACAGCACCTAATGTCAGGTGCTATTTCAAGCGTTCCAATGAAGGTAAGACATGGAATCTTGCTTACTCTTTGGGATTCTGGAATGTTGCCTCCATTTGAGTTTCTGCCAGGTACGTGTTACTTGGATTGGCCACTGTGGAAACAGGATATTGGGCTAGATGACCCAGTATGGCTATTCGTATGTTCTTATGGGGCAGGATTTGCAGATCCGCATAGAACAGCACCTAAGTGTTTCCGCATGGATCTGCAAAGGGGGCATAATGGCAGGCGGGTCAGGGGCATTCCCTTAAGATGTCTGCTATATTATAGAATAGTGCAGATCTACGCGGATCCCAGTGCTATATGTATTCTTTAAAGGGCATCCTTGAACACCCATTATAGAATACCATTTAATGCTGACTTTTTTTGGCACTGAATATTGAGACCCCCCCACCCCGGCCCTATATGCACACAGTATGCGCTTTTTTAAAATAGTGCAGAACATATGCAATGGGGGTGGTATAAGTTTCTCCCAAAAGGATTCCCCCTAAAACCCCCTCCCTCCCAGTGGCCCAGCGAGGGTGAGCGGCACCCGGGGTAGTGGCGCCTCTTCCCTGCCCCCCTTGCCGCATGCGAGTACCTTTTTAACCTCGGCATCAGCAGCCACCAGCTTACTGCCCGCGTCGGCTTCGGCGCTCTCTCTGACGTCACTTCCTAGACCCAGGTCCCGGACGCCAAAGCGGACGCGGGCATCAAGTTGGTGGCTGCTCGTGCCGAAGTTTAAAAGGGACGGAGAGGAGGAGGGGTGCCAGTGTCCCGAGCAAGATGGCGCCCAGGGCGGATTGCCCCTCTCTTACTACGCCACTGCTCCCTCCCATCAGTAAGACCTAGGGTGCAAGAGTGGGTTAATCCTAAGAAAACACTGTGAAAAAATAAACTGAGTTGTAAATAAATGCTAGACTGAAGTGGGAGAGACAGAGACCTGTCACAAGCTGTTTGTCTCACCCACTTCTTCCTGTGATGTTGCAATTCCTTGCAGCTTGTAAACAGCCTGGATTCTCCCCTCTCCACTCTCCACCACCAGGTCAGTCCATGTCGGAACCTGGCTGCAGTCATAATGACAAAGAAAAAAAAAATGTACACCAGAATACAAGATGTCCAAGAGAGCTGGGCTGCGTTTAGAATATGATGTAATGTGTCAGAAAAGCATCAGCTGAGACATTGCCAAGTTTATTCTGAGACTTTGTCCAAGCCCTCAATGAAAATTAACTCAATCCAGGTGCTTTTCGAAATGTTCTTAACATCTGATGCTGCTCACGGGAGTTGCTTTATTACATTTCCCCAGTATTTCATATTAATAGAACACCTGGAAAAGAACTGTATCAAGGGAACTGTGAAATGAAAGGATTCCTGACCCCAAAGTTGAGGAACTTGAAGATCACACAGAGAGATGGGTGTGTGGGTCTCACAATGAGCTTCATGGTTGTGGTGGGGTTGGAAGCTGAGTTGGTGAGAAGTTGGGAGTGGCAGGATTAGAAGCCGAATCATCATGCCTCACAGTTTCCTGCAAGTGGGACTGTAATCTGGTAATGAATTGGTGGTAAAGAGTAAAACTGGAAACTGATCTGTGGCTCTCACGATTATTTGGTGGAAGCAGTGGGATACGAGATGGAATATTCATGCATCATAGCGATTTTGTGGCACTGGTAGGATCGGAAGCTAGCTGTTATAATCTGAAAGTGAATTGGTGGCAAGAGGTTGGAATTGGGTCTCCAGGTGGCACAGTGATTTGGAGGAGTCTAGGATGATTATCATGGCCTTTTCAATGCTGAATCGTCATCCCGCAATGAAACGGCAGCAAAAATTTGTTGGGTCTGGGAGCTACAGCAGGGCACCTTTGAATGTTGGCAACCACGCCACCCCCCTCCCAAATTCTTCCCTACCTCCCTCCCTCCTCCCTGTCCACAATCTGTTGACACCTCTCCCTACTCCTTGAAGGGGACAATTCAGTTCGAACACCTTCCTGTCCGCGATCCACCAGCACCTCTCCCTGCTCCTGTTTCCACAACAACGATGGAAGGGGACAATTCAGCGGTGCTGTTTCATCGCAGCCGCACTGAAACTTCCCACAATGAAATGGCCTCATTGAATCATCCCATTCTGTAAATTGGAGGTAGAAGTGGGATTAGAAACTAGGGCTTTGATGCTCTAAATAGTGCCATTAATATCCCTCGGGTCACTGTAGTGCCTGTAAATTTAACAGTTTTAAAATGACGAGTGATGCCCAAGGAACCTCACACGCAAATGAGGTTCACGGGAGTCCACGGAAATCCTATTCAATCAGTTGTTGGAGAAAGCGACTGACACATGCACAGAATAGTCCACGGAAAGAGGTATAAATGTGTGCATGTACCAGGAAATGCTATGTCGTAGGCATGCATGTGTCAATCATAGGAGTGCCGATGCTATTGGATGGAGAAGGGAGGGAAGGGGAGGGGGCAGAGAACTACCAGCAAGCTATTCAAATCAGCAGCTTTTAACCAACGCGCATAAGATTCGCCTTTAATACATCCACTCGAGACACGGTTTTAACACGTGTGTGCTTTTTCATTCACTATTTTGAGATTTTTTATCCATTGGTAATAGAATTTGTATCTGAAAAATATAGGATAAATTTACTGAGAAATATGAAGGTGTCATCTGCCAGGTTTTGGAGTGGGATTTTTTTGTTAATTTCCTTGTCATGCAATCGTTAGCCCCAGCCCCAGCGCCCTCAGACCATAGTAATTTTGGGGCGTTAAAAGTCAGCGCTTTAGTTTGTGCATCGCCCAGAGTGCTCATTTTAATATTAATGACCTCGTTGTACTATATCTGCATAGCAGAGTTGGTGGTTGCTACAAAACACGGAAAAGACAGTGGTGAGCCACTCTGTGCATTGGTAGGTAAAATACTTTGATGCTAAACCGGTTAGAACTGGTTTAGGGTCAAAGCAGCTCCTGATTGGATAAGGCCCGACTTAGTGCAGAAAGAGGCGGTCGGAGCATACCCCGAGTGATTTCCTGCACTCGTGGCGCTCTGGCTGCTCTCCCGCTGCCCTCTCCTTGTCAGCGGTTCGCAGTCAGAAAATACTGCGAATGACTGGGACCGTGAATGACCGGGGGAATACTGTATGGTTCCTGGTCAGTTAAATCACTTGTTTAGGGCTATCCACTGATATTAAGTGGCACTTAACTGGTTTGTGCCACTGAACATCACCACAGACTGCTAAACTCAAAGCCAACTATTCTGTGTGTGGTCTAGGGGCACAGTTGGCACTTAACTTCATAAGAATTTCCATACTGGGACAAACCAAAGGTCCATCAAGTCCAGTATCCTGTTTTCAACGCTGACCAACTTAGGTCATCAGTACCTGGCAGAAAGAGTAACAACATTCCAGAGCTGATATTGTGATGTCATAATGCCTCATTCCACCAATGCCTAAGAGCCAACCTTATCACTGATGTCACAATGGCTTCATTGTCCTATACTTGGCTCACTTAAGAACATAAGAATTGCCCTACTGGGACAGACTGAAGGTCATCAAGTCCGGTATCCTGTTTCCAACAGTGGTCAACCCAGGTCCCAAGTACCTAGAAAGATCCCAAGTAATGAAACATATTCTGCTTATCCTAGGAATAAGCAGTGATTTCCCCAAACCATCTCAATAATGGCCTATGGACTTCCCTTTTAGGAATTTATCCAAACCTTTTTTAAACCCTGCTAAGCTAATTGATTTCACTACATTCTACGACAACAAATTCCAGAGTTTAATTACACGTTGTGTGAAGAAATGT
The DNA here is from genome assembly GCF_902459505.1 of Geotrypetes seraphini. Taxonomy (NCBI): domain Eukaryota; kingdom Metazoa; phylum Chordata; class Amphibia; order Gymnophiona; family Dermophiidae; genus Geotrypetes; species Geotrypetes seraphini. The sequence continues at coordinate 6,980,153 of NC_047099.1, read as the reverse complement.
TTTCTCCAGTTTATTTTAAATCTACTACTTAGTAGCTACATCCTACATCCTAGCATTTTTGGACAGAGTAAACAAGTGATTCACATCTATCCTTTCCACTCCATTCAGTATTTTATAGACCTCTATCATATCACCCCTAAGCCGTCTCTTCAAGCTGAAAAGCCCTAGCCTTTCCTCATAAGGAAGTCATCCCATCCCTTTTTATCATTTTTGTTCTCCTTCCTAAGTTTAGCAGTTAAATCAGACCACATAAAAGTCCCATCTTTATGTCACTTATGTGGTTACCAGGTAAGTGTTGAGTATCGCACTTAATCACTTAAGAGATAGCTGGCCACATGACCCCAGATATTCAATGCCAGTGCCTGGACATGGATATCTGGGAATAATGCCGGAAGCAGCTTAAAAATGCTTAATGCCACTGGCTGAATATCAACTCCAAGGCCTCCAGGTCACACAATAATTGGGTGTCAGTTATGAGATTAGAAAGTACTGTAGGTCTCTACATAATGATTGAAGAATGGAGGGAGTGAGAGAGAGGGAGTGAGGAGGAGAGAACAGTAATGGAGAATTGGGTGTCTGAGAGAGGGAAAGATGGTGCACATGGAGAGATGAAGAAAGAGGAGAACTGTTGGGCAGAAAGAGGAGGGAGGGGCAGAGAGAGAATTATTGGACATGGTGGTGGGAGAGGAGTGAGTTAGAGATGCATGGGCGTGGAGAGGAGGGGGAGAACATGCTGGGCCAAGGAAGCCTCCTGGACTGGTTGGTTTTGTTTTTTTTTAAGTACAGAGGGGGAGGGTATTAAAAGAAGTGCTAGATTAGGTGTGGGGGGAGAGCTTATGGAGCCAAAAACAGAGGACAAAGAGAGAGAGATGGTGGGAAATGGTCTGAAGGGAGAGAAGTTGGACCTGGGGTGGTGTGGAGGAAGAGGGAAAGAGAGACTAGAAGGGAGAACCGTTGGGAAGAGAAAGGGAGAAATGGTAGACCTGGGGGGGAGGGAGGCAGGCAGGGGGAGAGATGGGGTGGGGGGCAGTTGGCAAGAGAAAGGGAGAGAAGTTGGATCTGGGGATGGAAGGGAGGTAAGGTCTCTAGGTCACATAATGAGTTGTGGTGTGTGATCAAAGCTGGATTGGTAAGCAGTATGGGTAGTTCTGAGAGCTTATAAAGAGCCTGTATTCACCTAGATGATTTTTAATGAACTTCTGTGTCTCATGTGGCATCTGTCATTAATAATCTCAGCAGTTAAGAATGGGGTGACATGTCAGCCCTTCTAAAAGCCAAGTTTCCTTATGTGGGAAGCATAAGGTATCCAATAAACTCGGATTGTAGCTCTGTCCGCATCACTGACTTACCTTAGTGATTCTGAGGAATTCTTTTTAAGGTCTCCCAAACTTCAGTGACCTGCACTAAGCATGAACTCTTATTTACAGAAAAAAAGCACAAAGGGCCTCAATGAACAGGGACTTGACTTTACTGACCCAACATGAGCTGTGTTTCGGCATACTACGCCTGCATCAGGGGTTGGCCAATAAGCAAAATATGATTATCAAACTTTGGGGATCACACTCAGTCCAAAAGCTCGAGCACAGAGAGCAATCTCTTAGTCCTGTGTTGCTTATTGGTCAACTGCACCCAAATAGGAGGTCCTAACTTGCTACGGTAGAAACACAAAAAAAACAGAGAAGGCGACCTGTGGTGCCCAATATCTTTGCTGCAGTCAAGACTCAACACATGTAAGTGTTTCGGCCCTATGGCCTGCCTCGGGAGTGACTTTCACTTTCACAAAACGAAGGAAACGCCAGATTTTTTCAGTCCAGCTGATATATTTTTATCTTAATTTTTACCATTTTATTTGTACAATTGAATCAAACACCATTTCAATAAGTGAGAACTAGAGCTACACATAACATTACATTTAAAGTTCAGACTCCTGAGGCAGGCCTTAGGGCCGAAAACACGTACGTGTCGAGTCTTGACTGCAATGAAGATATTGCTGTCTCTGTTTCTTTGTGCCATTGGTCAGTCCTTGTTCATGTGAGGCCCTTTGTGCTTTTTTCTTTGCTATATTGAATTCTATTTATGCCATGCTGCGCAGACCAGCCTTTATAAAATACCACCTTAGTACGCCTTTTACACTTAAATTTGGGCACCAGCCTTTGTGCCTGCCAAAGGCTGGTATAGTTTCAAGTTTATTTCAGTTTGATATACCGCTTAAAACAATCCTAAGTGGGTTACATAAATCGGCTAGCACACCTTAGTAAAAGACCGCCATTGTCTAAAAAAAATAATCTAAACTACATGGGGAACTAACATGGATGAATTAAGATAACGAGGGAGACAACACAGGATAGGAAAGGAAAAACAGCAAGGGTTACATTATTTTATTGAAAAAAAATTTTAAAAAGGGGAAAACCCAAAGGGAGTTGAATAAACTGAAATCAGAATCCAGATTTATACCCCGCAGGGGTAATGGCAGCTAGGCCTGGAAATATAGGTATTCTGTAACACCGTGCTTAAATTCTGGGATGGTCTCTGACCCGACCATGCCCCTTCCACGGCCACACCCCCTGTGGAGTTACACGTTATAAAAATTAGACACGCATGTTACAGAATAGGGCCTGGGGCAAATCTGCACAGAACTCCTAATGACAATTAAATACCTGATTATTGATTGTTACCACCAGTTAAGTCAATTGATTTGAATGTGGATCAATGTTTCGCATGTGGATCAAAGATCCACCCACAAAATTGGACACATACGGTAATTTTGGGCGACTCATACAGAATGTTCCCCATGCTGTATTATGGGTCAAATGTAAAGCCATTGTCTTGTGTCCAATTACTCTCTCTCCATCACCCCCTTCCTCCAGGAAATCAGTTCTTCTGGTGCTTGATTCCCCTCTCCCCCCCCCCCCCCCCAATTAGGAAACTCTGCCTGATTTCTCTCCTAAATCTAAGCCAATAATGTCTTGTGGAGATGGAGAACAAGTGATTTTGTTTATTTCCCTTTACAAATACAGCATTATAAACCATTAGACCTCCCACGTTGTTCCTTCATGGTGGTCTGTTTATACAAAAAAAATTATGAACCCCACTGTCCCCCCCAACCCCTACCCATCCCTCAGATAACTCCATTATCATAAATTCAATATAATACTACACCGGGAGACAGCTCGAAAGCGATCATATTCCTATAGCATACCTAAATTATGGGATCAATTCCCTCCTGCCATTAGGGCAGGACCTTCCGGAAAGCAGTAAAGACGCTTCTTTTCATGGACTGGATCAATTCTGGTCTCAAACTTTGCCAAATCTTGCATCAACGTACTTTACCTCAGAACACCTGTGCCTACTAACCAGTTCTTCTGCCGTTCACTGCAGATGTGTTAATACCCATTCGTGACTATGACTTATTTTCTTAGATTCAGCAAAGCACGTGTTCTTAGTCAAATGCTCTATAAGTTGTAGGTTATTGATTCTTTAGCTTTGTGTTTTGATCCTGTAGCATGTTATTGACTCTGTAATGTATGTATCTCTGTTCCTGAAAACTTTGTGTATGTATCCTTGTAACCCGTTCTGGGCTCCTGGGGAAGACGGGATATAAAAATGAAAGAATAAATACTACGAGCCCACCGTGACTACCTTCCCATACTGGAGACCAGTTTCTTGAAACACTCTCCACTTCTTAAGTGATCTTCTCCTAGCGCCTAGATATTCCATTTTCAATAGATAAAACACTCTGAGGGCGTCTAAGTTAATTTGGAAATGCCTTTTAAAGTGGCAAGTAATTTAAAATTTAAAGTGCATTAACAAAAGGCACCGGAATCACGCCTAATCTAGCTCTGGCTGACGCTAGAAGTTCAGAGTTTTCCAAGTTTATTCGTCTTTTGATATACCGTTTATCAAAGAATATCTAAATGGTTTACAATGTAGAGATGAATTAAAAAGGAGATAAAAACACACCAAGTAAAGCACCTACATGGGCACAATTCACGGCAAGGGTAGGTGCCAGAAATGTAGGCCTTGAATCCTGCATTTCCAGTGCCCAGCTTTCCTGAGACGCGACTCTCTAAACCAGTGTATCCCAAACTGTGCGCCTCCTAAGATTTCAGGTGTGTCAGGAGAGGCACCAGTGCAGGCTGACTGCCTACAAGATGTGCCTCTCGCAGCGATAGGCACATCCTGTAGGAAATCAGCCAGTGCCAGTACCTCTCCCTCTCAACAGCCCTCTTCCCTGCTGGCACCCCCCCACTGGCGGCTCAGGGCCCATCTGGAGGGCCTTCGTGCATGCGCAGACATCAACATGGCGACATCCGCGTACTTCCAGATGCTTTGAGCCGCAGCCACTACATTTAGTGCGCCGCGGCTCGAGAACATTTGCGGGACGCTGCTCTAAACAATGCCATGGCGTGATTGACACTAATCCAGGTCTTCGTTTCTCCGTAATGTAAAAGTAGAAGTCTCTGACTGCCTCCATCCCAAAAGTATACATTTTCTGGCTAGCAAAAAGGCCTTATAGAGGTTCTCTTCTTTTTGGAAACGCACAGTAACACAGTCTATCAGTGCAAAGTCTGCTAATAATTCACCCGTTACTTTTCTCTTTTTCCTGGCTAAAAAGAAATCTGGATTTCCCCAACCTCTCTGTCCATGCTATATTATCCAACCAGCAGTAGGTGCCGCTTACCCACTGTGGCCCCTAGTTACTAACACAGCATGATAATGATGTTAATGCGCATTATCGGGGCTTTTGCAGCAGATAACATGCAATAATGCCATTATCATGCTAAGCTTAAGTAAATAGGCCTGTCTCAAGTGCTTCTGGGGGCTAGTGAGCCGCAGCTCAGCCAAAGCCCTAGAAATATCCAGCCTGCTGCTTGTGATGTGCAGAAAAGGGCAGTTGGGCAGGGATGCGTTTGTTCCGGTAACATGGTTAGGGTCACAAAATGGGTGAACAAAGATGGGCAACCACCATGGGTGTCGAGCAAAGAGGAAGCAGCAGGCCACCCTTTTGCATCAACCTGCTATCACTCTTGTTTTGCCTTCTGGATTTTCCTCAAATATATCATTTAGGGGTTAGATTCTAGAAAAAAGCACCCAAAATTAAGTAAAAAGTTGGGCACTAAGAGGGACATTCTATAAGAGGCACCTAACTTAACTAAGCTGTGATAGAGGTTTTTACCGCAGCCTGGAGCGCTAAATGCTTTGACGCTGCTCCAAATCTAATAGGTAGGGTTACCATATTTTCTTTCGCAAAACCCTGAAGACATTTTAATAAGCTCATAATTGGAAAAAAATAAAATTAATTGGGTGATAGGCACCTATCTTTGTAGGTGCGATTCTACAAAAGAGAGGCGTGATTCTCTAAAGTGCCTATAATGTAAGCCTTTAAAACCTTGGCCTACATTACAGGAGCCTAAATTTTAAGTTAGGCATGATTTCTGTGATTCACAAGAGACAGGTGCCTATATTATAGATACCTATCTTTTTAGACACCATTTACAGAATTTCTCCCTAAGTGCCAACTCTATTCACAGGTAAATGTGAGACAGTTCACCCCCTAGACGCTCATGAAATCAGTTAAAATAGCAATAATACCTAACTTTATTAAACTTGAATAATCCTCTTAAAAAAGGACAGGCAATCGCTGTGGAGTCAAAAACAGGCTGCAGCTTCATTTATTGGTAAGGAAAAACATGAACTGCCCAAGCAAACAATACGAAAGATGAACATTTAACCCCAAATGGACTTTCCGCCGTCAACAGCTAGGAGCCCATGCATATACGATGAAAGCATCAGTAAACCAGTACGCCATGTTAGGTAGAACTACAAACAGGCCCATCTTCCAGGCCTAAATTCAGAAGCTTAAGCCCAACATTTGACGCCTGGTGAGCACTAAAAGCCCCATTCAAAGAACCTCTTTTGAGTGTTTTCCTATCCCCCCTTTCCCCAACCACAGTTTGAGACAAACAATCCCACAGTAACAGAACAAAACCTTAAAAAAGTCAACCAATCAGCCAAGCAAGAGAGGGGAGAGAGAAGGAAGCAAGACACCGAGGCACTCCACCTAAATACCCCAGGCCCAAACGTCTCCTCAATTGCTAGGAGGAGAGACTCCCATTTGGAAAGCCCTCCCGCCACAGGATTTTTAAAATACATCTCTTGGGGGACCCAATCGAGCACGAGGTCACCTCACCTCTTGAACCTCCCATTGGCCTTGGGCTTCCTCATGCCCCTCACCTCCCCAACCGCCTTGGCAAAACTATTATAATCAGGCTCCATACTAATCGGTTGCCCTCTAGACAAAGGCTTGGCCACCATTCCTAAACCAGTCTACGGGGCACATCTAGTCCCAGTGGGTTTTCAGGATATCCACAATGAATATGCATGATATAAATTCGCTTGCAGGTCTAACTCATGAATCTTCATTATGGATATCCTGAAAACCAGATGGGATTAGGTTAGGAATGGTTAGAATAGAACATAAGTCATCTTACGCGCACCTAACTGCAGGATTGAGCAACTTAGGCCATGTCAAAGGCCAGTTGTGCGCATAAGTCATAATATTCTATAACTTATGTGCGCAACTGCAAGTCAAGCATTTTTTCCCTGTCTATCCTTGTGAGCAATGGGGGGGATTAAGTGACTTGCCCAGGGTTACAAGGAGAAGTTGAGGCTGTAGCTTTAACCGCCGCGCCATATTCTACAACTGGCACTGTTCTATAACCTGTGCGCTGAAATTTGCCCACTAGTTGGAAATTTGGGTACGCAACTTTCTAGAATCCTGGGGAAAGGGATTGGGACTTACTTGTGTACCACCTTTTTGTAGTTTTACAACCACACTCAAAGCAGTTTGCATACAGGTACTTCAAGCATTTTCCCTATCTATGCCAGGGGGGCACACAATCTATCTAATGTACCTGAGGCAGTGGAAGATTAAGTGACATGTCCAGGGTCACAAGGAGCAGCACGTGACCTCAGGGTGCTGAGGCTCTAGCTCTAACCACTACTGAAACTGAATGAACACTGCTCCTCAGTAATGTCCTCATCAAAGCCGAGCAAAATGGCAGAATTATTTCACCTCCACATAAAGCGTCCCCTTTCCGAAAAGCAGCACTAGGTTTTTCGCTCTAGTGTGAGGTCTACAGGAAGCCCCAGCTCACCTCCTCCAACACTCCCTGCCTGGGTAGCCATTCTTGTGCTAGTTAGGCCTTGATTTTTCCCTTCCTGTTCCACTGTGCTTGTCATTGATCTTTCCTCCAAAAGTCATGATCTTGTTAAACTGTAATCACCCCCTCCACAACACTTTGAGCTCCTCCCAACATGAAAACCTTACCAAGAAATCCATAAACCCCGCTTGTCCTCACATTCCTCTCGTGCCTTCTCTCAGGTAACAGCTTGCTCCACCTCATGGAAGAGGGAAAAGCTGACAGCAGGGAAAAACTTCAAAAACATTCCCTTCTACTCCCATCAAATCTCCACAGGTCTCAGCAGGCTTGGTCTACATGATAACAACACGCCTCCTTGGCCTGTTACAGGTCACCTTTCGATGCTACCATTGGAAAAATATGAATAATTAAAATGTTCTCCTTCTTCACTGTCCCCCTAACCCTTATTTTTTTTCAGGAAACAACAAAGGTCTTTCCTCATCCTTCCTTGGGGGACCTAAAATCTTTCCCAGGGCAAAATGAGGCCTAGCATGGCTCTTTTGTATTTGTTTTTTTCACTCATTTCACTCCTTTCAAATACTCTAGCTCTCCCCGTTTTCCTCTCTGGTCAATCCTCTCTTGCATTTATGAGCCTTCTATCTCTCTCTTTGAATTATGGTATTGTAAACTACTCTGCTAGATTTGAATGGCAGTACGGTATATCGAGACTCAGGAGACTAATAAACTTGAAACTCATAGACTGGGTGTGATGGAATTCCACTTGATAAGTCAGGCCTGAGAGGTTAATCTTTAATTTTCCTCACAGCTAAATTCTATGTCTTATTTTTTAATTAGGAGGCGGTAGGGGGGCAGTTAAGGTACATGCTGTTTTCTTGAGGCTATTTTGTCCTTTCCAAGATTTCTCAATATCCTTTTCAGAGAAAGACTTATTTTGCAACTTTCTTAATTTTGTTTGTTTAGGTTTTTTTTCCTTCATCTGCTCTACTTTATATCTTTGTTTTGGAATTTTTAACACCAGTGCTCCCCTCAGCCTCCCCCCACCCACACACACACGTTTCTGCTGACAGTTATGATGTCAGACTTTAAAAGCTGAGGCCTAGAGTCGTGAAGTATGAATCCCTGAGCAGACAAAGAGATTCCGTCCTTCCCTCCGTGTATGATCCTTTACCATCGCGACCCTATAATAATCTATCATCATTAATACATAAACCAACAAAGCCTGAAGGAGATGTACTTTCTGCCATATATTAACACAGACTGAGGCAGGGCCTTGTCTTTGTCAAACTCAAATACAGTCTGGGCTCTTTACTATGCCCCAGGGAGAATTTGCAAGCTATGTGCTGATTCCCCTCTTGACAGTCATGGGTAGTCTATGGTCAAGATGATGTCATTTCTAGTACATTATGACAAGGTGATGTCATTTCCTGTCCTTGATCACAAAATAGAAGTCTTACTTCCTGTACCAAATATAGAAGGTAGTCAGGATTCTGCATGAGCAAATTTATTTATTTTTTTTCATGAGCAAAGGTCTGAACTGATGTGAGCAAAAATTTCTTGTTACATTACCCTGATGGTATTATACAAACTGTATATTGCAAATTAAGAATTTCAAATATAAATAAAGAACTGGAAAATAAGATGATTTTTTTTTTAGCTCTAAGAAGCCAATACCTCCTTCCAGTAAGCTGTCTTGACATCAGAAAAGAGGTTTTGGTCTCTGATAGTCAAAAATTAATTAAAATTAGTCCAATGAAAAGATATCTTAATTCTATTTTCTATTTATATTTATTAACCTTTAAAAACACTACACTGCTTTATCCTGAATTTAAAATATTTTTTTTTCTACTTTTACGTTCTGGTCATTTACAGTACTTCTCTAGTTTCTGCTTTTCTTTACAGGATTTTTCTCTCCTTTTCCTTTCGGCTTTCTCCAATTTATTTTTCTACCTCTATATCCAGATTTAACTCATTCTTACTATCTTTTTTTTTACGATCTATTGGCAGCTTTCCAGCCCTTTCCCTCACCCTGGCTCTCCAATTTTACTTCCCCTTATTCCCAGTCTTTCACTAACTCTGCCCTCTTTTTCTCCCCCTTCTATACAATGTTTGCCCCTTGTATCTGCCCTTTCTTTCCCCTTCCATCATTATCTCCCTCCCCAAATATCTGCTCATTTCTCTCCCTTCTTTCATCCAGCATCAACCCCCTTCTATACAGCATCTGCCTCCTCTCCCCCTTCCATCCAGCACTCCCCACTCTCTCTCCCCTTCCAACAGCATCTCCCTCCTCTGTCTTCCCCTTCCATTCAGTCTGCCTCCTCTCTCCCCTTCCATCATCTCCCTCCTGTCTCTCCCCTCTTCCATCCAGGCTTCAATCTCCCTCCTTCTATAGAGCTTATCCCCCCTCCTCTTTCCATCCAGCACCTCCCCTCTCTCCCCTTCCATCAATATTTCCATCCTCTTTGTATCTCTCCCCTTCCATATGTCTGTCCCCTCTCTCCCCCTCACCTTCCATTTAACATCTACCCTTTCACTTCCCCCATTCCATCATCTCCCTACACTCTGTACCTCATCCTCCAACATCTGTCCTCTATCTCTCCTGTCCTATCTAGAATCTGTTTTCCCATGACTATATAAAATCTAACCCCTCTCTCCACCCCAAACCATTTCCACCAGCTTCTTCCCCCTCTCTCCTACCCTACTTCCACCAGTGTCCCCTCTCTCTCCCAATCCACATCAACCAGCATCTGCTCCCTCTCTCTCCCTCACCCCATGTCCAACAGTGCTTGCCCCCTAGCATCCCCACTGCTGCTAGTGTTGTCCCGAAGCAGCAGCAGCAAACTGAAACAAACTAGCTTCCTATACATATCCGTGGCTGCCAGCTTTGCCTTGGAAAAAAGTAATGTTGGAGAGGGCGGGCCAGCAGCCACTGGTATGAATGGGTTTGTTTCAGTTTTCTGCTGCTGCTGCTGCTGCTGCTTCAGGAAAGCAGCTGCACCGGCACAAGATGGAAGAGTGATATCAGAGGGGTGCTGGTCCCAACTCCACCAGCCACGAAGTGGGGCTGAACAGCTGCACAGCCTCCTGCTGAAAGGTGAGCGGCCGCTCAGCTTAGAGGGAGCATTGCTTGGGACACACCCAGCCAGTCAGGTTTTCAGGATATCCAAAATGAATATCTATAAGTTAAATCTGCAAGCTCTGCCTCCATTGTATGCAAATCTATCTCATGCTTATCCATTGTGGACATTGTGAAAACCAGACTAACTTGGTTTGTTTGAAGGATTAGGTTGAGAATCCCTGCTAGAGAAGATGCCCTTAGATGCAGGTAATTTTCATTGGGGGTTAACCTCCAGGTCCCAGGTTGGCCTTCTAGGATTTGATCTTAATCAGCTCATCCTAAGAAGAATTATTGTACCTCCAAACAGACAGATCCAATCGCTACTGAAGCATTTTTCCGACTCCAGGAAAAGCTGGAGGGCTGTTGAGTCTTTGGGGTCGAATCTGGTCAAGAACGTAAACAGGAGGGATTGGGATGGTGCTGAAGACGTCTTTATTTGTAGAAGCTTTTATATGAAAGATGATTTGTGCTAATTATGTAGAGTGAATTCTTATGTGTGGCTTATCTGTTGCTGTATTTATTCAACCATCCAAAGTTTTAACCAATTTCCTGTTGTACAATTATGAATGTACCATGTGGACCGCTTAGATGTAAGTGGGGTACAAGTTTTTAAATAAATAAATAAATATTTCTTGGTGGTTCACTATACATATACATCAAATTTCATTAGGCAGACAGTCTTGTCTGCAAATGCACAATACAGGCTGTAGGGCTGGGTTAAGAGTGAAGTGTCTGGGATTACATTAATGGTTATGAGCTAGGCCTCAGGTCAGGGATTTCACTCTGCCACGCTACTGATACGCGGCAGAGTGAAATCCCCGATGGACAAGGCCAAGCAGCCTGTTTAGAGTGCTGCTGGCCTGATGCTGCTTCGGTTGAAGGTAGGGCTCGTTCGCAGTCAGCGGAGAGGGAAGGATGGAGGGTCAGCAGGGGTTCAGCTGTGCAGGGGGGGGTTTGCAGTGGGGGGGGGGGTTTGAACAGTTGTTGGCGAATCCCAGGACTAGGGCTTATTTTTGGGGTAGGGCTTATATTAAGACCTACCCCGAAAATGATGCTAGGTCTTATTTTCAGGGTAGGTCTTATTTTGTGGGAAACATGGTAGTAACAGTTATGGGTTGAAATTAAGGGTAAATTTCAGGTTAGTGTGTTGGTTAGAGGTAGGTTACAGAAAGGGTGGTAGATGCATGGAACAGTCTCCCAGAAGAGATGATGGAGACAGAGACTGTATCTGAATTCAAGAAAGCCTGGGATAGGCACGTGGGATCTCTTAGACTGAGGAAGAGATAATGGTCACTGCGGATGGGCAGACTAGCTGGGCCATTTGGCCTTTATCTGCCATCATGTTTCTATAATTAGAAAGTTCTATGACATCACAATGCAAGTGTTAAAAGCCTTAGCCAATAGGGAGAGGAGATGCAAATGTTAAGAGCCTTAGCCAATAGGGAGAGGAGGAGATAGTGGATGCTGCGGCCTTTATCTGCCATCATGTTTCTATATACTTGAGTTTAGGTAGGCTAAGGGTAAGGTACAGTTAGGGTTAATATTGGGATAGATACAGTTATAGTTGACTCAGTTTTCACAGGAATAACAGAAAAAAATGATACTTCATTAATTTTCAGACATCAATTTTAAAAAAGGGCAATAAATAAATCCAAATAAATACGGAGCTGGGTCACTGAACTTAGCATGTGCAAGAGAACCAACATCAGCAGCCAAATGCCTGCTAACATAAGAACAGCCTTACTGGGTCAGGCCAACGGACCATCAAGTCCAGTAGCTCGTTCTCACTAGTACCTGGCCAAAACCCAAGGAGTAGCATTATTCCATGCTACCGATCCAGGTGGGATTTGCAAGGAGTCCTCTTTGGCTGGTGAGAGCAGAGAAAGACTGAGCTGAAGGTGAAGACTCCCTCTCCCCACCCTGTGGCTATACCACAGCTCTTGTGAGAAGGCGCCTGAGTGCCATTGTATCATGCCCAACAGAAGGGCTAGGATGTAAATATTGTTTAAAAAGTTAGTTGTTTGAAAGTAGAGAATGACATGGGGACAAATTTTTCCCCCTCCCCAAAAAACTCAATTTCCCCCTTTCGTCCCCATGAGTTTTGTCGCTGACCCTGCCCCATTCCTATAAGCTCTGCCTTTACCGCACAAGCCTTGAACACTTATGGTTTTAAAGTGTTTGAGGCTTGTGCAGATGAGGACAGAGGTTGCAGGAATAGGGCAGGAAAGAAAAAGAACTTGTCAGAACAGGAAAATAAGTTCCTGCAGGGACGGGGAAATATTCGTCCCTGTGTCATTCTCTGTGGAGGAGTGTGTGGCGCAGTGGTTGGATCTACAGCCTCAGCACCCTGGGGTTGTGGGTTCAAACCCCGTGCTGCTCCTTGTGATCCTGGGCAAGTCACTTAATCCTCCATAGCCCCAGGTACGTTAGATAGATTGTGAGCCCACCGGGACAGATAGGGAAAATGCTTGAGTACCTGATTGTAAAAACCGCTTAGATAACCTTGATAGGCGGTATATAAAAAAAAATCCTAATAATAATAAACTAATAATAATAATATTTGAAAGTACTGAAATTTAGGCAGTTAATGATTTTGAATGAGGTACACTTGGAAGAGACTCCTGTGGTTCTGGAAAGAGAAGAGAGCAGATTAGGAGACTCTTCCCCCCCCCCCCTTCCCCATCCTTTGGCATGTCGTAAACTCCCTGAAATGACCAGTAGTAGTCCAGCCCATACCCGGTAGAGGAAGTGACACAGAACACCAGGAAAGGGGAATCCAGCAGTCAGCCACGGGTCGGCTACTCGGCTTAAGTACATCCCTGGTTCGCACTGGCAAATATTATCGATTAAATTAAATATTTTGCATCCCTAGTACGGATCGAGAATTTTTTTGCGCAAGAGTGGAGTGCTGCTGTTTTCACAGCTTTAGGACATACATTCTGGACAGGGCAATTACTTTTGAAAAGCAGAGGGTATGAGGGAGACACCTGGCCAGGAGAATCCCAAATATCTGTGCTTGCATGCCTGTATGTTGATGCCTGGGAATGCATAAAAAGGAAGATGGAATGAGACTGCGGGATCTTTGGCACAGGAGAAGACCTGGGAGTGCATTTCTGTGTACTCCTGGAATGGATTCTCGTGGAAGCTCTTAAGTACAGTCTGCTCAGCAGGGATAAGCAAGAAACTGAGAAGGCTGGCTGCCTCCCTCTTCCAACTGCTTGGCAAGGATTATGGTTATAGGGTGGAGATAAAATCCTTTGGCAGTCATCAGATATGTGATGTGAGCTTTTTGCATCAGTCAGCTTTTTTGCATAGAGTGATTTTAAAGATAAAGCAGCCATTCCTCTGATTGTCCTTCATACAAGAGTTATTGAACAAGATAAAATCCCCCTCCCCAGTAAATGAGTTACACTATATAACTAAGGAAAAATACCCCATCCCCTCACTGTCCCCCATACACGAATTACACCGTATAACTTTATATTAAGGATAAAACACTCCCTCCCCTCACTGTCCCCCATGTATGAGTTACACTGTATAACTATACTACAGTGCTATATCTCTTTATATTTAGGGTAAATCTCCCCTTCTTCATATACAAGTTATACCATATATCTGAGAGCTAAATTTTCAAAGCAGTTTACTCGCAGTAATTGATGATCTGGAAAGTACTCTTCCTGAACGTGGCTGAAAGGTTAAACATTATTGCTTCCTTTTAGTTGTACTGAGAGGAAGTGTTCCTTCAGGATGTTTAGGCTGGGGAGGAATATGTATGCATAGTTGAATTTATTTTTTAAATCCCCAGATACTTTCCCAGCAAATTTTTACCTATAGAAAAAGCAAATGCAAGCGACCACTCATATTTTGTACCTACAGCAAGTATGAAAGCAAAGCTATGGCCTCCCACTGTCCTCCATTCACAAGTTACATCTTATAATTTTATACTAAGAATAAAATGCCTGTCCCAAATACATGACTTACTCTTCATAATGTTGTATTAAAGAAGCTCCTGGTCCTGATGGCTCTCTGCAGTATTCTCTGTCATTGTCTATTCCCTCAGGCCTGGCTGCAACAGTACGGGTACCTCCCTCCTGGGGACCTGCGCACCCACACACAGCGCTCTCCACGGTGCCTTTCTGAGGCCATTTCAGATATGCAGAGGTTCTACGGGCTGAGAATAACTGGCTCCATAAACCCTGAGACTGCTGAGTAAGACGTGTGTGTATGTGTGTGACAGAAAGAATGATTCTCTCTTTATCCGTGTCCAGAACTGTGTTTTCAGTTGTCTCTCTTCTGGTTCTGTCTCTTTTTTTCTAGATTTCTCTGCTTTCTTTGTGTCTCTGTAGCTATCCCATTCTTTTGACCCACTTGTCCCCTTCTCCAATTGAAATTTCCTTTGTTTCTGTTTTATAGTTTCATTGATTGTGATTATTCCCATATCTGCTTTATTTCAGACTGATTTTTTAAAATATTTTTCATAGATTTACATTTCATATCATTGTTTTTCTCCCTCCCTTTCACCGACACACTTTTCCTCATGTCTGCACAGGGCCATGAAAAAACCACGCTGTGGTGTTCCTGATAAGTATGGGGCAAAAATCAAAGCCAACATGCGGAGAAAGCGGTATGCGATTCAAGGAATGAAGTGGAACCAGAGGGACATCACTTTCTGGTAAGTGATGAGATCTATGACAATGGTGCTCCCTAGTCTGTCATTTCTGTGTTCTTTTATTTATTTTTTTTAAGTTTCTTTGTTACATTTTTCCAGATACAAATTAGAATAATCACTTAATATCAACTTACATTTCAATGAAACAATCCACCAGCCTCTATGCAATGTACGATTATCAAGTTTCAAGTTTTATTAAAATTTGAAGAATCGCTTAATTACATTACATTAGTGATTTCTATTCCGCCATTACCTTGCTGTTCAAGGCGGATTACATCCAAACTAAAACAAGAATTCCATTCAAAATTTGAAGGAATAGAATAAGCGATGACATAAAATTTTTAAGGTAATAAAACGTTGGGTAAAGAGTTACCAACGGGAAGTAGAGGTCTTTAGGAGATAAGAAAAGGGTGAATTATGGGTTTTTAGATAACGTTTGGTAGATAGAAGAATATTAGAGAGAACTAAGGGTATAGAGAGTGTTGGATGTTGGGTTGGGATTGGTCGTGCTGGATAGGTTTTATGTGTTTTTTGAAGAGTATGGTTTTAATATCTCTCTTGAAGGTTTTGTAGTTTGTAGTTGAAGATAACAGAGTGGTGATTTGTCTGTCCAGTTTAGCTGCTTTGGAGGCTATTAGGTTGTCATAAAGTTTTTTCATTTGACATTTTTGGAAGATGGGTGAGAGAAAAGTGAGTGGGTTCTTAATACAAAGCGATGAACAGGTCTAAAAAACACATAATACAGCACTCAATATGGAGAGACAACATCAATAACATAGACCAATTACTAGACATAAACAAACTCAAAGGGGAAATGGGGGAAGAAAACCAATACGTGATAGTAAATGAGACGAATATGGAAAAAAACGATAGGGGAGGAAACAACGTCAACTAAAGATCTCATCCAAATATCCAGTGAGGATTGGTCTTGCTGTAAATCAAACATTTGCTAACAGCCCCTGATGTCCGATCTCTCCAAGCTTTATAAATCCAATCCAATCCAATCTTTATTTAGATACCGCCAATACCTCAAGGAAGTTCACAGAGGTTTACATAAAACAAACGAGTTAATACAAAAATTGTGAATTGGTTATCCTACCAGTATAACTTCTTAAGAACATATTCCTCAAAAAGATAGGTCTACAGATTTTTTGTAAGCTCTTAAAGTTAAGGGGTCCTAGCCGTATTAGCGCACGCTAAATGCTAACGTGTGCTAATGCGTCCATTATATCCTATGGACGCCTACCACACCTTAGTAAAAGGACTCCTAGATTTGCTGAATAATCTGATTAGGCAGAGTTTTCCATGGTTTAGCCGCTTGATAAGCCCAGGTTGAATGATAAATTCTGGTATATTGTATGTTTTTAATTTCAGGAAAACGAAAAGGATGGTTTTGCCTTAAATTAAAAGCTGTCTCAGTGGAGAATTTAAAAAGTTGTGGTATATAATCTGGAGTGTCCCCGTAGCGAGTTTTAAACAATATACAATGAAATTTATAATAGGTCCTAGCTTCAACTGGTAACCTGTCACACAACAACCAATAATACAAAGACAAAGAAAGCCAATATCGGAACAAACTGATATAAAAGCATTGCTAAGCAATTGAGGTAATTCTGTCCACTCCCAACTCCCTTCTCTTCCCTTTCAGATAGGCTCTAGGTAAGTGGGAGTCCTTACACCTCCCCATTGTCAGTCCATCCATAAGTAATCCGCCTAGGTTGTAGGCGGAAAAGAAATTTTAAAAAGAAGAATATTACATTACATTGGAATACAGTACTCCCCTGATATTCATGGGGGTTCCGTTCCAGGAACCCCCGCGAATCTAGAAAAACTGCGAATACGGTTTTCAGCGGGGGAGGCAGGAGAGAGCAGCCAGAGCGCCGGCGAGTGAAGGAAATCACTCGCGGTATGCTCCGACCGCCTCTTCCTGCACTAAAGTCGGGCCTCACCAATCAGGTCCGCGAATGACCGGGGGAGCACTGTATTTACAGGGTGGGTTTGATTTAAATCACTAGTCAGAAAGACTTGATTTAAATCATGGTTTTCTACAGAATAACTTGTACCAGCAAGAATGAGTCTATCTTAATATTTACAACCAGATGAAGGTTTAATTTTTTTGAAAAATAACTTTTCAGATTAGTTTTACAGTTATAGCCAAAAATGACTGATTTGGTTGTACTTTTAGAAATACATAGATAATTAATTATGAAATTATTAAATGTCCTCTATTTTATGAAATTGTATAAATCATCTATGATGCATGGCTGTGAGCAGGGACATCTGATAGATATAGTTCATTCTTTGAAGTGCTCCATGAACTTTGTTTCCACTGATACTAAAGCAATCTTACTGGCTATAAAAAAATAAGCTGCAAGCTTATGGATCTCCAGCTTGTCTCTGACAGGTAAAATGCAGTAAACAATATTCCACCTTAGGGAGGTATTGCACTTGCATATTTTGTGACAAGATTTCTAGGATGTGTGTTCAGCATAGGGCTACCATATGGCTCCAGAAAAAGGAGGACGGATTGAGACATCTGGGTTTTACCTCCATTGAAAGCAATGTATCAGTAGTTCCTGTTTTCTGATTGGTGCATCATTAGTGGCCATTATCTCAGATTCTACCAGGTTGTGTTCTGATTGGTGAATTGCTGTCTATTATCTCATGTTTCATCATTTTTTGTTCTGATTGGTGCCTTGTCTTCCCATACATTTTAACAGTTGACAGTATTGTCTGCTCCTTTTTCCCTACCTCCCCAAGTATTCAGAACTACACCCCAAAGGTTGGGGAATACTCAACCTATGAAGCCATCCGCAAGGCGTTCCAGGTCTGGCAGAGTGTCACACCATTGCGCTTCCGTGAAGTGTCCTACCGTGACATCCAGGATGGCTACGAGAAGCATGCTGACATTATGCTCTTTTTCGCTGAGGGCTTCCATGGTGACAGTACACCCTTTGATGGGGAGGGTGGATTCCTTGCACATGCCTACTTTCCCGGCCCTGGTATCGGAGGAGATACCCATTTTGATGCCGCAGAGCCGTGGACAGCGAGGAATGATGATTTGAACGGTGAGATAAAGCCCTTGGGGTCACAGTTGAGTAGGTTGAGGCAGTGGTGGGACTAAAAGCTGGGCTTCCAAATCTCACAGAGTTGGTTGTAGCCTGATTTGGAAGTGTCGGTCTCATGGAAATTTGATGGCAGTGGACATGTTTCTCAGATAAGAGTGGATGGTGAGTAAAAGTGTGTCCTGCTCCTTGTTGCACAGGTAATGACATCTTTCTGGTAGCAGTACATGAGTTGGGCCATGCCCTGGGTCTAGAACATTCCAATGACCCTTCTGCTATCATGGCACCATTTTACCAGTGGATGGAAACAGAGAACTTTGTCTTACCTGATGATGACAGGCGAGGCATCCAGCAGCTATATGGTACTGGTGAGTATCTTATCTGTATCCCTACCCTCAACTCTTTCTCTTGCTGTCTCTAACCCTAGCTCCAGTGTAATGCTAACCTCAGTCTTCACCTAACATGAGTAGATTGCCCTCTGCCCAGGTAATACAGTGAGACAGAACCTGTAGATCTATAAGCTGGACTTAAAAGTCCCTGCATGTCAGGAGGTAAAGCCTGGACTGATGCAATCTATCCTAAATCTAAACTTTACCCTAACCCTCCCTTAAACCTTAATTGCTTAACACAAGACTACGGTATCTCTACTTCAGGAAGTAGAAGGCTCTTCAACCAGGCCTTTAATGGAAGAACTAAGTAACTTGCTAGTCATGCACACACATGGAGCGACACCGGCTGCCCATAACTATAGCAGGACATGTTAATCCACTCCTACCCTAGCTAAGAATTTTCAAGCATCATTCTGACCTCATATGCAATTTCTTTAAATCAGTTCCCTTATTTTCTTACCCCTGTTACTGTCTTATCTATCTATATGCTCCATCTTTGCTTGTACCCTATGCTGTATATTAAATTGTTTTATTACGTTTTGTGTTGACATTGCATATGCCATATGCCATATGTTGATTGTAATTTCAATATTTTTACTGCTGTAATTATCTATTCGCTTGTTTGACTTATTCTTGCTGTACACTGCTTTGAGTGAATTCTTTCAAAAAGGAAATAAATAAATCCTAATAAATAAATATTCTTAAACCTCACTCTAAAATTTCCCTTGTACATTCACCTTAGAAGTATCATTCACCTGTCACGACAATTCCAGCCCTAGCTCAAGCCTAAATATTAAGCCCACATCTAGCCTCACTGAATCTGATCCTTAAACTAAAATTCTTCTTCTCACTTTCCAACCAGAGCATGGAGGAAACGTTCCCACCAGGCCATCAATAACAACTACAACCACCACAAAGCTCAGTACTGGGGGGAAGCCTGATGTCCCCACCTTTGGCCCCAACATCTGTGATGGCAACTTTGACACTATAGCCGTCCTGCGGGGGGAGATGTTTGTCTTCAAGGTGAGAGCTAATTCCTGTGGAGAATGTGATGGTTTGGGTTGGGGAAAGATTAGAATTCCCATTATCTGCTTCTTTTTCCAAGGGTGGCATTCTAAAGTAACAGAAAGCTGGTTCTGGTTCTGGTTCTGCTGGCTCACTTCTAGAAGAGATGCCTACAGAAATCAAGCTCCGAGGCTTGTTTGGGGGAGGGAAGGAGGGCCTTAGCTATATTGACGTTCAGTTTGCTGCCTGTAGATTCACCACACTATAATATGCTTCCTAGGAGCGCTGGTTCTGGCGGGTACGAAATAATCATGTCCTAGATGGCTATCCACTGCCTATTGGCCAGTTCTGGCGAGGCCTCCCCAGCACAATAAATGCTGCTTATGAACGGAAAGATGGAAAATTTGTCTTCTTCAAAGGCAAGTACAGCCAGTGCCACTGTGCATTGTGATCTGAATATGGTTTGCATGCACTGTAGCATCATAATTACCTCAGTGTGATGTGCATGTGCTGTGATGTCACTAACTTCATCAAATACCAGATGTCATCATCATGGTCACACAAAGTCTGTAGCCAATCAGGAAATTTTTACTTCCTTAGCCAAATCTTAATAGGTGTTTTTATCTCTGATGCCTACAGGGAATAAACACTGGGTCTTTGATGAGGCATCACTAATACAAGGATATCCCAAGCATCTGAAGGAAATGGGGAGAGGCCTTCCCACCGACAAGATAGATGCTGCTCTCTTCTGGCTTCCAAATGGCAAAACGTATCTGTTCCGGGGCAATAAGTAAGTTTACAGATCATTCTTAGTTGGTGAGAGCTTCAGAGAAACATTTCCATCCTTGTTCCCCTTTGAGGCAGACAAAATAGGCTTCTGAGAGTCAACTGCCAGTTGACTTCCTTCCTCCTTCCCCGCAGGGCCCTTTCATCTTTAATCATAGGTTTAGAGTGGCCTGTTTTCCACTCTGTCATTGTGGGAGCACTTTCCTCCTGCTTCTTCCTCTGCCTCCATCACTGCTGAAATCTTTTCTGTTGCTCCTGTCTCTCCCCCCGCCCCTCCAGCTCAGACAAACCCTGGCTTTCTGTCATTCCCACCAAGCCCAGCAGGCTTCATGATGTCAGCAGAGTCTCTACAGCGAATGGTTGCTGGGCTAGGTCATTCCAGGTGGAGAGACGCCAGAGAGGGGCAGCGAGAGAGACTGCTACTATTCTGGGGCTGGGCAGGCTGCCAGGAGTTTAGCTGGAGGCCCGAAAGCATCAGATGAACCATCCAGGGCTGGGAATGCCAAGGACTTCAGTAAGAACTCAATAAGCTGAAAATGTCGGTGAGGGTTCCAGCAAAATACAGAGAGTACATAGGCTGAAAAATAGAGGGGGGGAGGCAGAGGTGGCAGGAAAATGCCTTGTGATATTTTCAGTCCCTGCGCATTCTGCAGCATTGGCAAACTGTAGAGAGTGCAGGGGCTGAAAATACTCAGGGAAACTCCAGCAAAATTCAAAAGAACGTAAGGGTTGAAAACACCAGATGAGGTAAAATGTGTTTGAATTACTCAGGACCCTAGAGACCATCTCCCCTATGTTAAGAAATGGCCTTGGTTTCAGATTGCTCTCAGCTGGGAGGCACGGGACTGTGACCTGGTAACAGGGGCCAAGCACCACACTCAGTAGCTTGAGCTCCAAATGTATGTCTTAAGCTTCTGCACTTTTTATCTCCTCCTCTCTCTCTCAGGTATTATCGCTTCAGTGAAGAAACAAGATCTGTGGACAGTGAATATCCAAAAGACATCAACGTGTGGGAAGGAATCCCAGAGTCTCCCAGAGCAGCATTCATGGGGAATGATGGAGGTAGGAGACAGACAGAGAGAAGAGCAGAATAGAGACAGACAGGGAGAGAGAGAAAAACATAGCCAGACACAGATAGAGCTACAGGTAAATAGTGTGAGAGAGAGAATAGAAAGAAGATGGAATAGAGTGAGAGAGAGAATAGAAAGGAGATGAAATAGGGAGACATGGAGAATGAGAGAGAGAGAGAGAATAGAAGAGAGATCAAATAGGGAGATGAGAAAGAATGGAAAAGAGATAAAATAGTGAGATAGAATGGAAAGCAAGAGAGAGAGACTATGGAAAAAAGATGAAATAGGGAGACATGGAGAAAAGTTGGAAAGAGAGAATGCCTAAAGACTGATGAGAGAGGTGGCCTCTCTTCTCCAGGCTTCTCCATTCAAGAAAAGGAAAAGATAGTAATACAGATTGATAGATAGATATATAAAAAGAGAGAATCAAGAAACCAGTTCCCTGTTGACCAGCTCTTTGTCTTCCTGTGCAGCCTTCACCTACTTCTACAAAGGCAATAAATACTGGAAATTCAACAACCAGAAGCTGAAAGTGGAGCCCGGGTACCCCAAGTCTGTTCTGCAGGACTGGATGGGCTGCACTGGGGGTGGAACTGACAGGAAGGACGGTGGCAAGGGAGAGGAAGAGGAAGAGGAGGAGACCAAGGTTGTTATTATCAAAGTGGATGAGACTGGAGGTGCAGTAAAGGCAGCCGCCATTGCTATCCCTGTTCTCCTGCTGCTCTGCGTGTTGTGTCTGGGCCTGGCAGTTTTCTTCTTCCGACGCTATGGGACACCCAAGAGGCTGCTTTACTGCCAGCGCTCCCTGCTGGACAAGGTTTGAGGGGCTCAACACCCCAACCACCCCCTGTGGACTGGCTACACGCACGCCCTCCTCATGCCATGGTGATGTGAGGGAGACAAGGAGAAGGATGAAATCTCCCCTCCATCCCAACAATCCCTTTCTGAGATTATTTTCAGGTATTGGCTGGGCAGGGAAAGAAGATGAGGGCAGGGGGTGCGTTTCTTTAATATTTTATACCTGTTCTACTTTCTCATGGGTTGACGCTTCAGTTCTTCCTCTGCTCCTCCTATGACGTCAACCTCAACCCTGACTATTTTCCCTTCAGACTTCAACTCCATTCCAAAGCTGAACAAATGAGCACTCGGTCCTCAACAAAAGCAGTCTTTAAATTGAAGAGGGAACTAGGGGGGGAGATACAAGTCATATTTATACTTTATTTATATTGGCATTGACATTGTAGATTGCATAGAGGTACAATGAGTTCTTGCTCAGACACTATAAGAGAGGCCTAGTATATATGTAGGTAACATAACTGCCCCGGGGTCACACACAGAGAGTCCGTGACTGAACTGGCAATTAGAACTGAGGCATAGGGAGATAAACCAACTTCCCCAGGGTCCCACAGAGAGTTAATGACGGAGGATGACGGGGATGTCTCTGAGAAATGAGAATAGTTGGGTGGAACGAGGGTTACTTAAGAGTTCGGGAGAGTCAATTGATGTCTTTAGAATAAGGATATCATTGTATAATGAGTAGAGCTGAGAGATACAGAAGAGTGGTATGAAAGAGTGCCTTATAATGATTGCACTAGTTGGATTGGCAAGTGTGAGAGAGCGATGCCATATAATGAGGAGGAGTGCAGGGTTGAATTGTGGGGAGGGTGTTTTTGTGGTCAAGCAGAGACGTCCAAAGCCTCTTACCCAGGGTGATGTCAGAGTTTCAGACCTCTAAGCAACAGATTTTTTTTAGAAGTTGCTTCCTACACTTCCCACTCATCAGGGCAGTAGTAATGCAATGGCCAAAATGGCCGCTGTGAATCCTATTTTGAGTTATTTGTTTTCACTAGTGGGCGTGACATGTAAGCATCCCAGTCCTTGAAATGCATCTTCCCTCTAGCCAGTGCCCTACGACTATTTTACAAACCTGAGTTGATTTTTCAGCTTGCCTCGGTAGAAGGCCAGGCCTTCCCACTTCTGGTATTCAAAAGCATTCTGGAAATTATAATCCTATGGTACAATAGTACAGTAGTCCAGAGTACATCTGGGTTAAAGTTAGCTCTCCTGTCTTCACCCTGGCTCTCCTTTCTCCTCATAGGTTCATAGTGAGATACTGTGGCTGTCCTAATCTTAGCATGGCTCAAGTTTCTTTGCTCTCTTGCATGTGAAGTTGGGGCAAAATGCTTATGGAAGGTAGTTCAATCAAGCTTTAAGTGTACTGGACCCTTTTTGCCAATAAAACCTCAGCCGTAGTTCTTCAACACTTGTCTGAGGTCAAGGAATGTAGTTTGTGCACTGACTGTTCCTTAACTTGAATAGGAACAGGTGGCATAAGTTGGTAAGATTAGAAGGCTTAATTAGGGGGTATCTTCTTCCATGGTACATAGTGGGATTAAGAGCCTGCCCTTCACTGAAAGCATAACAAGATTACAAGCCACAGAAAACAGTGGAAGAGGAGTTGGGAAACACACATGAAGGCCCCTGTGGCATTGGAGTACTTGTTCCACTGCTCTTTCAGGAGACTGATGACTGCAAGGACCAGAACAGGCCAGAAATATCATTAAAATGGGGTCTGACTCTGGCTCTTTGTCTGTAGAATGTTGACAAAGCTGGAATCTCTTCCTAGCCACAGTGCTACTAGTTGGCCCCAGGGCATTGTGGGAAAGGCAAAAGAGGGAGTCATTGTAGATGAGTTCCAGTTTAGGAGCCATACTGGTCAACAGAGTAATCCTTTGGGTTTTTTGTTTTGGGGGGAGAGTCCTTAGTTAATAGAGCTTTTAGTGTTGGGGGCATTATAGGGATTTCAACTAGTAGAAATTTAGCATACATTAAATGCTGGAAGCCTCAACCAATAGAAATTTTAAATTTAATGTGATATAGGCGCTAGCAGCCTTCACCAGTAATGAAGATAAGGGAGCAGCATTGGTAAGGGCGCTAGAAGCCTCAGCCAGTAGGAACAACATTGATTCGGGGGCGCTAGAAGCCTCAGCCAATAAAGATTTAGCTACTACATTCAATAGTGTATAGTGTTTAACATAAACAATAGCAGTGACCTTCAATCTTTACCTTGTCCACCTCCCGATAAATCTCTCCCTCCCTTTTCTGCAGCTATGTGTGGCTTTCAAAATGCAGCCACTGCACTCAAGCCTAAATGTCTACATGGGGAATGTTCAGTAGTTGCAGGGGTGGTAATAGTACTGTTAACTCCCTCAAAGTCATTGGAGGGGGTCTTCTTTTTTTTTTTTTGGCTCATGCTCGCAAAGTATTCACTTTTATAATGATCTTAAAAGCCATTTAAGAAACTTTACTTTCTAGTGAAAGTTTAAGGAGGCCAAAGTGCATTTTTGGATACAAAATTGTAGACCACCGTTAAGTTTTCCTTGGGCCAGGAGGCCATTTTGTGTTAGCATCTCTTATTCTTCCATGACATCATTAACTGTCTTCCAGCTGTTTGCACAAAATGGTCACCAAACAGGCATCACAAGGTTCTATTTGCCTCATATTCAAGACTGAATTGCTAGAGAACTGCACTGTGGCTTGAAACACATCATCTAGTCTGGCAGGCAGGCACTGGATGGTAAATTAAGAGTTGGAATAGGTTGTAAGAGAGAGAGAATGATAGATAGTAACTGACTTCAGGCCAGGCCTGGTTTTGTCCCATAATTGCAGTGGGAGCAGTACTAGACTTGAGTTAGCTTCTGTTGACTTGGGCCATTTGGTTATTTCAGTGGCAAGGCCCTTTTGCCCTCTCCAGATATCCAGAGTATGCAGACTCTTATTTCAGTCCCTTGAGTTCAGCCAATAAATGAACAGTTTTGATGTTTTTTGGTTTTGTGTCCTCTGTCCTCAAGTTTGTTTGAACATTTATACATTGCAAGGTACTGGAAAATGGAGGGCAGAGAGGGAGGACAGAAGGGAGAAAAGGTTGAGACCATGCTGGCATCAAGTTTAAGAAGTATCTACATGTCTTCATTGGGTTTTCTTTTGTTATTTTTATCTATATTTTTAATTGTTAATTATTATTATATATATAGCAGTTTGCTCAAGGGGACCCCAAAGAATGGGGAAGAAAATTTGAGAGAGGTTCAAACTACACAGATCCTGCAGGCCAGGAACCTTAACAAAATCTCTCCTTAAGTAGTTTTTGTTTTAAAAAATTGTTAAAAAAATATATAAAATAAACAAAATAAAACAATGTGTTTGGGCTATTTTTTCATGTTTCCATTGGGAGAGGTGAAAGGCGGGAACTGTGCTGTCCCATACCTCTCTTTGAAATTTTGTATTTTTGTTTGAAATGGAGGGGGAGAGGGGTTTTATTGTCCATGTGGAGTTTTGTTTTGTTTTTCAGTGGGGATGGGTTTTATAAAAAAAACATTAAAAATTAAATAAACATTGAAATAAAATATTGGGGGAGGCAATAGTAAAGGGATAGCAAATGCGCACACTTTTTTGTACCTTTTTGGAAAAATTAATAAAGTTGGAAAAAAAGGTAAAATGTACATTTTCCTTGAGAATTTATTATTTAATTCTTGATGGGTGGCTTTTGTTAATCAGTTGTCTGGTGTCATTTTTCTTCTTTCAACTTGTTTCACCCTTCCTCCTTTCTTTCTCTGAGTCATCGGGGTGGGAGGGAGGGAAACTTGAAGGAGGGACAGGAGGGACAAATGGAGAAAGGGTTAAGACAGAACTAAAAAATAATGGAGAGAGACCGAGAAGGAAGGGAGAGGGAGGGATGAACAGAAGAGCAGCCCTTGAAGGAGAAGGAGAGGCCGTCTCTGCTCAGATGGATCCTTGGTGCAGTCTCTTGCAGTAGAAATTGATGAGTTGGGCATTATGGATCTCCAAACTGGGCTCTGAGCACAAGAAATCTCATTGAGCGCCTGACACAGGTCTGAGTCAAGACTCATTGGAAGTTATTTAAGTGGAAAATTCCAGCTCTGGATTATCCTTCTCTCTTCCCCATTGCTCCTGCACAGTGGACTTTATATAGTACATATAGAGACCACAAGAAGGCATAAACACAATTTATCCATCTTCTAGATTAGGTCACCTGTTGATTCGGGGTCATCAAAAACAGTCTGAGTCAGCAACACTATTGCAATAGGTCTCATGTCTCTAAGAAAAAGAAGGAACTAGAAGTCTCTGGGAAACCCAAGAATGACTCAGCCTGTCCCTCACTTGGTGTCTCCTTAAAAGGTGGTAGGTATGTAGACTCTTGGGGAGTCACTGAGTCTCTAACAGAGGTGGTAAATTACTGGTGATGAGACACGAGTGACATTAGAATTCAGGTTGACCTGAGGGGAGCAGAGGGGATCCTCTGCTATGAGGAAGTGAGGAGTAAACTAAACATGTCCAAGACTGAGCTGCTCCTCTTTTCTCCTAAACCCTCTGCTCCTCCTCCTCCTCCTCCTTTCTCCATCTCAGTAAATAATACTGTCATTTTATTTATTTATTTCACCCGTCCTCGCAAAGGAGCCCAGAATGGGTTACAAAGTACATCCACAATATAATCGAGACAGGACAGAGATGGCAATAAAACATATACACTAAGCAGCATCTGGTGAGAGTAGGGTCATCATTCCAGTCTCCTCAGTTCGCAACCTTGGAGTCGTCTTCGATTCTGACCTCTCATTTCCATGCACATCCAGCAAACTGCTAAGGCCTGTTGCTTCTATCTCTATATCATCAGAAAAACTCATTCCTTCCTCTCTGAGAACACTACCAGGACCCTTGTCCACACTCTTATAACCTCATGCTTGGAGTACTGCAATCTACTTCTAACTGATCTCCCGCAGTGCTGCCTCTCCACCCTGCAATCTGTGCAAAACTCTGATGCACAACTCATCTTCTACCAACCTCGCTATACTCATGTCACCCCTCTCCTTAAATCACTTCACTGGCTCCCTCTCTGCCTTCACATACAATTGAAGCTCCTGTTGCTGACCTACAAGTGTGTTCATTCTGCTGCCCCTCAATATCACTCCTCTCTTCTCTCTACTTTAGAGAATGACACAGGGAAAAAATTTGTCCCTGTCTCCGCAAGCTCGGTCCCTGTCCCCACAAGCTTGGTCCTCTTCCTTTCCACATACCCGTGAGCTGGTCCCCGTCTCTGCCCCATCCCCAAAAACTGTCTGAAATAGTTATGATTTTATATTTAATTTATTTTATTAAAGTATAAAAAGAAACAATATTCTGTACAATTGTCATTTTATAAGCACAAATAATACAGAGCAAGGATCAACAAAACACCTGTCTCCCCCTACCCTTCACAAATATCCCCTCCACTATCAAGAAAACTGAATAAGTCAAATTATTACAGAATGCTAACAGAATACCACAGTCACACATGACAGGAATAATGTTAGGAGAGTGCAGCTAGGGTAACTGCCCCCTGATCAGAGAGAGCCCTATGCCAGCTGGAATCTAAAGAAGCACACCCTGAGCTTTGCAGTCCTTAGTTATGTATAACACAAGCTCTAGCAGGATACATATTTCAAATCTGATATATTCTAATCACAAAATAGAAAATAAAAATTATGTTTTTCTACTTTTTATTGTCTCGTCATTTTATTCTTAAAATCATGGTCTCAGGCACTGGTCTCTGTTTTCTTTTGTCTTCTCTTAACTCACTCCTGACCATTTGACATTTCTTCTTTCTCCATGATCACCATCCATCTTCTATCTCTGTGTATATATTGTTCCCCATCTTCAGCATCTCCCTTTTCTATGTCTCCTATACGTCCATTTTTTAGTATTTCCCCTTTGCCCATCTTCCTGCCTTCATCATCTCACCAATCTATGATCCCCTCCCTCTTTGTACAGGGAGTGGGGAAAGATGGAGAGAGATCCAGGGTGCATCTCTCCCACCCCCCTCTACTGCCACATCCAACATGTCTCCCTCTCTCATCCCCCGGATCCTGTGCAGCATTTTTCACCACCAGCCCCAAGCCCAACATTTCTCCTTCTATCACCCCTCTCCAGCACCATGCCACATCTCTCCCTCCATCACTATGTCCAACATTCCTCCCCCTTGCATTCCCTTCAATTTGTCCCACTCATCCTTCTCTTCCAAGTTTCAAGTTTATTTAAGTCTTGATATACCACTTTTATAGTCAAAGCGGTTTCCAATTAATACAAAGCGTTAAAAGTTTAAAATATAAAAATGTAACTTAAAGGGAGCGAATACACAATTACAACACAGACGCAACATGATACACATGCGCAAATAGGGAGGATACATTGCTTAAAATAAAAGAAAGGGGAGGAAAAAAAAATAAAAAGGAATCCTTAATGTAAGGCCTGTTGTCTGAGCTTTTTGATTTAAAAAAAAAAAAAATAAATTAAGTATAGATCTCAAAAGCATCTCTGAAAAGAAATGTTTTTTCTCAGGGTAAGAGGTAAAATATTCCACAATGTTGGAGCGGTTACAGAAAAGATTGTTCTACGTGTTGTATCACAAAAGAATTGGCGGACTGAGGGGACCGCTAAAAGATATTGATGGGAGGAGCTTAGCGTCCTATGTGGGTCATATGGGATTAACATCATATCTATAAAGGATGGAATGTGATTAGATTGGACTTTAAAAGTAAGAAGTAGCATTTTGAAAGTAATCCTATGTGAAATGGGTAGCCAGTGAGCTTTCCTGAGAAATGGTGTTACATGGTCGAATTTTTTAGCGTTAAAAATGATTTTTACTGTAGTGTTCTGAATGATTTGCAATCTCCTGATCTCCTTTTGAGTGATGCCCTGGTAAAGTGAGTTACAATAATCTAAAGCTGAAATTACTAAAGAATGAACAAGGATATTGATTGAATTTGGATTGAGAAGCGATTTGAGAGATCTGATCATTTTTAGTTTGAAGCTGATCTGAGTTTGGAAAGATGGCGTGCTGTCCAGGATCACTATTCTTTCTCTATGCCCAATTTTCTTCTTTCTTCCTTTCCCCATGTGCACCATCTCTTTCCCTTTCACTCACACTCATGCCCAACAATTCTCCCTTTCTACTGCCTTCCACCCTGTGTCCCGAGTTCATGCCCCCTCCATTCATTCTGTGTCCCAAATTCATGCCCCTCCCATGTCCCATCGCGCCCCTTCCCCCC
Organism: Geotrypetes seraphini; assembly: GCF_902459505.1. Taxonomy (NCBI): domain Eukaryota; kingdom Metazoa; phylum Chordata; class Amphibia; order Gymnophiona; family Dermophiidae; genus Geotrypetes; species Geotrypetes seraphini. The sequence goes on along the minus strand of NC_047099.1, from coordinate 6,950,792 downwards.
CTTTTTGTCCTATGTTATCCTCCCTCTCTCTCCCTTGTTCCCTTCAGGGCTGTCCAGCTGGGCATGCCCCCCTCCGCTGAAGATGACCCGGAAGGTCATCAATCCAGAGCTGACGTTGGAGGGAAGCCTTCCGGGTCAGCTGGGGATCCCAGTTACCTCAACAATCCACCTTCCAACTGGGCTGTTTCTTCCTGCCTTCAGTGGCACTTGTTTGTAGGGACGTGTGCAGCAGCTTTTGCATGCTGCACATGGCTGACCCAGAAGCCATCTCTCCGACATCAGGAGAGATGGCTTCCGGGTCAGCCACATGCAGTGTGCAAGAGCCGCTGCAAAGAACAAGTTCGGCTGAAGGCAGGAAAGAGCAGCCTACCTGGAAGGACTGTTGAGGTAACTGGGATCCCTGGCTGACCCTGAAGGCTTCCCTCCTACGTCAGCTCAGACATTGGAGGCAAGCCTTCCGGGTCGGCTTTGGCGGAGGGGGGCAGGAAGGAGGCCTGTTTATAAATGGGATTCACAGCAGCAAACAACAGTGGCTACACATTGGGTGCAAGGGTGGGGGGGACTGTTGGACCTACAATAGGGAGGGGGGACTGCTGCTGCACCCACAATTGTAAAAGGGGCTGCTGACTGGGAGGGGTGGGAAGGGTGGCAACTCGCGGCAGATCCTTTACTGCGGGGACAAGGCCATTCACCGATCTATGGGGTAGTGAATGGCCTTGTCCCCATACCCACAGCAACCATTCCTGTGGGCTAGCTGCGGATAACAGTCACCGTGTCATTCTCTACTCTACTTATACACCTCCCAGAGAACTCCTTTCCTCAGATAAGTCACTCTTAGCGTTATCCTACTCCTCCACTGCCAATTCCAGACTTCGTTCCTTTCATCTAGCTGCCCCCTATGCCTGGAATAAACTACCTGAGTTTCTCTACCAAGCCCCTTCCCTTGTTTAAAAGCAGACTGAAAACCCACCTTTTTGATATAGCCTTCAATCCATAACCCTACTGCCCACCAACCCAGCCAGCAGATTAACCGTTCCCCTTAACTATATCCATGAAGTCCTGTTTGTCTGTTTAGATTGAAAGCTTGTTCAAACAGGGACTGTGACTATTCAGCGCTGCATACATCTAGTAGCGCTCTAGAAATAATTAATAGTAGCAGTAGTAAAGCTAGAGATCTGAGCAGGGTTGCAAGGTCTGGGAAGGCCTGGATATACCTGGAAGTCTTTTACTGTATCCATTCCCCTTTCTGTTGTACCTCTGTCAGTGCAACAGACCCATTGCATAATGATGAAATCATCACCAATTTCCATACATTTCCATGCTCAGGGGTGATATAAAGCACGGAGGATCATTGGTAGGAAAGAGAGATGGTGCTGGTTTATAACCTTACAAAATGGAGAGGGCATTGGGCAGAAATATATTAAATGGTAGCATAGGGCCCTCTCCTGATATCCTTTTCTCCTTAACTGGAACGTCATCAGTCTGAGATGGCTTTTGCTAGCTGGTGCCAGGCTCAACAATGACTACTTTCAAGACTCAAAGTAGACAAAGCCATGGGACCTGACAATCTACACCCCAGGGTACTCAGGGAGCTGAGTGAAGTTCTGGCTGAACCACTGTCCGTGCTCTTCAATCTTTCTATGCGCACGGGAAAAGTACCCCTAGACTGGAAAACAGCTAACGTAACTCCACTCCACAAAAAGGGCTGCAGAACAGAGACAGAAAATTACAGACCAGTGAGTCTTACATCCATAGTGTGCAAACTCATTGAAACACTGATCAAACAGAAACTCGACAAAATTCTAGACGAGGAAAATTTACGTGATCCACACCAACACGGATTTACCAGGGGAAGGTCCTGCCAATCTAATCTGATTGACTTCTTTGACTGGGTGACCATTCATCTAGATGCCGGGGAGTCCCTGGATGTGATATATTTGGACTTCAGCAAAGCTTTTGATAGCGTCCCACACCGCAGGCTGTTGAACAAACTAAAATCGATGGGATTAGGGGATACATTCACTACATGGGTAAGGGATTGGCTAGATGGTAGGCTTCAAAAGGTGATGGTAAACGTCCAAAAACGTCGGCAGTGATGAGTGGAGTACCTCAGGGCTCCATCTTAGGGCCGATTCTATTCAATTTATTCATAGGAGATTTGACCCAAGGGCTTAGAGGAAAAGTATCACTGTTTGCCGACGCCGCCAAACTGTGCAACATAGTAGGCAAATGCAGTGTGCCTGACTTTATGACACAGGACCTACGGCAGCTGGAGCAGTGGTCATCAACTTGGCAGCTAGGCTTCAATGCTAAAAAATGTAAAGTAATGCACCTAGGCAAAAAAATCCACACAGAACTTACACACTAAATGGTGAAACCTTGTCCAGGATCGCGGTGGAACGTGATTTAGGAGTGATCATTAGCAATGATATGAAGGCTGCAAATCATGTAGAGAAGGCTTCGTCCAGGGCAAGACAAATGATGGGCTGCATCCGTAGGGGTTTTGTCAGCAGAAGACCTGAAGTCATAATGCCACTGTACAGATCCATGGTGAGACCTCATCTCGAGTATTGTGTTCAATTCTGGAGACCACACTACCAGAAAGACGTGTTGAGAATTGAATCGGTCCAGCGAATGGCTACCAGGATGGTCTTGGGGCTCAGGGATCTCACATATGAAGAAAGGCTAAAAAAACTGCGGATGTACTCACTGGAGGAGCGAAGAGAGAGGGGAGACATGATTGAGACCTTTAAGTATATCACGGGGCGTATAGAGGTGAAAGATGATATCTTCAGTCTTACAGGACCCTCGGTAACCAGAGGACACTCACTGAAAATCAGGGGAGGGAAATTTCAAGGTGATACTAGGAAGTACTTCTTCACCGAAAGGGTGGTCGATCATTGGAACGAGCTGCCCCAGCAGGTGATTGAGGCCAACAGCGTATCAGATTTTAAGAGAAAATGGGATATTCACGTGGGATCTATTGGTATGGGCAGACTCGATGGGCTGTGGCCCTTTTCTGCTGTCAATTTCTATGTTTCTATGTTTCTACTTCTGACCCTTCCATTATTTTCCTGGACTGGTGGTTCTGACCATAAAGCAAAACGATAGGTCCCAGTGTACTGAGGGAGAAGGCTTTGGCCCCAGAAGCAGGACTAGCTGACAAGGTGGCTGAAAAGTGCAGGGCAGTTATAGGGAAGATGAAGACAGGGAGCTTGGGAGTCCCAAATGTAACGCCACCAGTGACACACCCTGGGCTCCAGCACCCAAGGGTCAATGTGTAAGTTTGTGAGCTTCCAACGCACATTGCATCACATAAGCCTTGGGTTTGCTTTTGTTTTTATAACTTTGGTTCTTCCTCCAGGCTGGTGCTTGAGGGGCTTAGCTCCTGCCTTGGTACCAACGCTAGTATTTCCAGAACAGACAACAAATTCTTCATCTAATGCTCCATATATTTAGTGCAAAAACAAAGACCCCCGTCCTCCCACTCGTTCCATGTGTTCAACAGAGGACAGAAAGGAACAGATCCAGATCCTCCCTATAGAAGCCAATTTCCTAGAATGATATTGGGAGGGTTCCAAACTCAACACAGACTCCTTGGGCACAATGGAGTTCGCTTAATATTGGGAGGTGGGGAGAGGTTCAAACTTCCATTGCACTAACACAGCTGGTGCCTATCTGCTTCCAGGGGTTCCGTTTCTTCCCCGGTGGCTTATTCTGTGGTATAGGGGGTAGCTGCTCCTAGATCTTCCGAGATGGACTTCCCAAAGGTAGGGGAGGGGGCTTACAAAATTGTTGCTTGGGGGCTCATAGCTTGAATGTCTGCTACCAGATTCCTATTGCTTGATTTTGGGTAGGTTCTTTTTTTAGTGTCAATGTATTTTCTTAGCTTTTGTTCATTCTTTGTCTCTCCCCACCTCCCTTTTTGCTTTTGCACAATTTGGCTATCAGCCCCTGTTGGGGAAGTCTTGTGACTGGTAGACACAGTTCCAAGTTCTTCTTTTTTTTTTTTTAATAACTATAAACCACAAGAATCTGCATCTCTGATGAAAGCCATGGGTACTATCCTCTGTCATTCAAACCTACAGGAGAAAAGACCCTATGACTCCTGAATCCCACCAGCCCTAGCCCTCAGTTCTTCTCTGCCCCCCCCCCCCTTTAGTGCCCCTGTTAAAAACTGCAGGCTCCAGATGTGTTTGGCTGTATCCTTCCTCTCTGACCCCCTTCCCCCAACCTAATCAGATCCAGATGTGAACAGCAAATCCAGGAAAAGAGGACACGCGATTGGAACGCGTCAGGAACTTCTGAAAATTGTTTTCATTAGAAAAACAAGCTTACGAAACTTCATGCATTGAGCTGATCATTGTAATAAAAAAAGTCACCTAATATCACCTTTATTTTCCATTCACTGTGCTCTCAATCCTTGTGACACCTCTTCCCACACACCACTCCAGTGAGAGCACCTCCTGGTGGCAATAGGGCTATTTGTACCAGTAGTTCTGGGGCTTCCCCCACCCTCCACTTGGAAGGAGGACTTACATTACCTGGGGATTTCCCCCCCCCCTTCCCACACACACAAACCTGTAGCATGGTGAGAGCACCTCCCGTTGGCACCAGACACTTCCATTCTCTGTGGATTCCTATCCCCCTCCCCCAACCTCTAGTCTGCTGAGAGTACCTCCTACTGGCATAGAGAGGCATTTCTGTTTTGTGCACTCCCTCTCTCCCTGTGCTGTGACACCTCTAGCCTAGCGAGAGTGCCTCCTGCTGGTATGAGAGAAATATTTTCATTCTGTGCACCTCTGTTCTGAAGCCTCTTCTCTCACTGCACTGTCAGTGCCTTCCTCACCCTTCTCTCCTGTCATGCCTAGGAAGGATATATTCTCAGTTTGTCTTTCTTCCGTCTCTCATTGTCTCTTTAGGTCTATCTTCCTTTCTCCCTCCCTAAGTCTCTTTCCTCTCTCTCTCTCTGTACCCTCTCCTAGCTCCTGCCTTTTCTTAGGCTCCAGGCCAGTAGCTTTGGTTTTTCCGATTTCTTTCTCCCTGAGTCGGTGAGGCAGAAATTTGTGGAGTCAGCATGGGCAGGCCTCCCAGCTACATTTCTGCTGAGTCTTGCGGACGTGGGTAGACACCAGCAGCAGCTGACGAGAGGCAAAAATCCATTGAAAGCTATCCTCTACCCCACCTTCCATTCCTCAAAAACCCCATTCTCTCTAACCTCGAGATGAACTGACATGGTTGTATGGGGAAGGAGAAAGTGCATGTTTTAATGCTGGAATAACAGGGGGTGCATTGTCTTGTGTGAATGATATCTTGTTTCCTGTCTATCCAATGATGTTCTTTTCCTTCCCCCCCCAAAAAAAAAAAAAATAATAATAATTTAGATTGTAAACCGCTCAGTTCTGTCCTATACAGCTGCAGTGGTATAGTAAATGTAAAATAAATTGGTAGAGCTGCGTATGTGATGGGAAGATATAACTCAGTGGCATAGCGAGGATGAGAGGCACCCGGGTTGGTGGTGCCCCTCTCCTGCTCCTTCCCCATCCCCCATCCCACATGCACACCGCTTCCCTACCCCATACCTCTTTTAACTTCCCCAGCGCAGGCAGCATCACCAACTTGCTGCCCACGTCAGCCTTCCCTCTGAGGTCACTTCCTAGGGGCGGGACCCGGAAGTGACGTCGGAGGGAGAGCTGACGCTGGAGTGAGTAGCAGTTTGGAGTTGCTAATCGCGCTGGTGAAGAGATAGAGGTACGGTGGGGGAAGGAGTGGGAAGGCAAAGGGGGGGCAGAGAGGAGGAGGGGTACCGGTGACCCCATCAAGACAGCGCTTGGGGTGGACCGTACCCCCCTCTTACTAAACCACTGGGTATACTGTATTTCAGTCATGGAATAGCAGAGAGTGCTGCAGGGCGAGAGTGAAGACAAACAGAAGGAAGCGTGAAAGAAAAATCATCACAAAAATACAAAAACCACTCCACAGACAAGGAAAGAAAAAGCCTCAATACTAGGCTCTACTCAACTGACATCACAGAGACAGCAGAGATCTCTCCAAGTTAACAAAACAGTGATTGGCCCTTAAGCGTGGGATGAACACAGAGGATCTCTAATCAGAAAATAATGAGTATATATACTGAAGGAACTAAGGCCAGTACTGTACATGGACATTCAGTTGTGGACAGGCTGGGGAGGGCTTTGATTGCTGGGATGGTTAAGATGGGCTGGAGTGAGCTTTGATGGAGACTCCAGTAGATAGAACCTAAGCAAACTACCGGGCAGGGCTCTGGGTTTCTGGTCCAGAAATTTCGAAGAAAAAGGGCCATTTATGGCCATTCAGGTCTTTATCTGCCGTCATTTACTATGTTACTATCTTTACCACAAAATGATCGTAGGCCACATTTAACCTGTATTTTAAAAAAAATACTAAACAGAGCGTTCTTCCCCACGTTATTCAGACAGGAAAGTTTTTTATGCCTGGGATGTCAGTTGAGTAGAGCCTTAGTACAACAGGCTCACGAGTACTGGGGCTTTTTCTGTCCTTGTCTCAAAACGCTGAGTGACTGTGCTCTACCTAGCAGAGTGTTTTTTTGTATTTTTGTAGTGTGGGCAAGAACTGTTGGCTTTGTAGGATTGTGGCGGCTCTGTGTGCGTAAGATGCATATGTCTTCAGCCCTACAAATCTTTTCCTTCCTAGTAGGAAACAGGCAGGATTTCCGCTGGTGCCTGAGAGCCAGCACCAGCGCCTGCTCTCCTCCCCTCTCAGTCCCACCTGCTCAGACTTTGCCCTCTTCTGTGTAGCATGCATACAGGGATTGTCTAAGGTCAGAGATTCACTTTTGTTCTCAAGCCCTGTCCAGCTCTGTATCCCTCATCTGACCTCATTTCCTGTGTGATATCATTTCCCCTTTCTCAAAGACTGGCACAGTGGCAAGCCATTTTTGTTGTTGTTGTTGCTGTTATCATAAATTTTATTGATTTTTATAATAACGTATAACAAAACATTGATGAAATCAGAATGACGAAAATATCCAATGTAATTATAAGAGATCTGTCCAACAGAACATTTATCATTTTTAAATAATGTGATCCCGGGCAAGGTATGTTATTTATTTATTTATTTTTATGTTCAAACAATTTTATTGACAAAACATGTCTTACAGAAACAAACAGGGGTGGTAGACTCAAGAGTAACGTAAGGAAATTCTTCTTTTCGGAGAGGGTGGTGAATGCCTGGAATGCGCTCCCAAGAGAGGTGATAGAGAGGAAAACGATGACGGAGTTCAAAGAAGCATGGGATGAACACAGAGGATCGAGAATCAGAAAAGAATAGTAATTATTGAAGAACTAAGGCCAGTACGGGGCAGGGGAGGGCTTCAGTGGCTGGGATGATGTAGATGGACTGGAGTGAGCTTTGACGGAGATTTCAGTAGTTGGAACCTAAGAACAGTACCGGGCAGAACACTGGATTCTTGCCCAGAAATAGCTAAGAAAAACAACAACAACAACATCAACAACAAATGTTTAGATTGAATTAGGTTGGGCAGACTGAATGGACCATTCGGGTCTTTATCTGTTGTCATCTACTATATTACTATGTCTAATAGAATATAGAATTTACACAATGAGCAAGCGAAGAAGGACTGGGCACAGATGTCCTTCTTCCTACAGTCAAACAGAGGCAGAAGACCATACAGCAAGACATGTCCATCATTTTATCAGAATACAAGAAACCATAGGATTGGAGTAGCCATAGAACATCAAGGAGAAGCTCCTACTAAGTCAATGAGTATCAAGCTCCTGGCTCTATGTGGCAAAGAATCAATATACGGATTCCACAGCAGCAAAAGAGATTTTATAGCCTGTCCTCCCCAGGAGCCCAGAAAGGGTTACAATAATATAAAATTAGGTACTTAGAACTTCCCCATCAACTTCTCAAAGCCTCAAATCCCCTCCCCCTCTATATGCAACCCTAGGAGGGTCATTTTATCTCTCTGTGCCACAATTCCAATCCCCGGTTCTGTCTCTGAAAGGAAGATTCTCTAATATTGGCAGCAAAATCTGACGGGCTGCTGTTGCGGCCGTAAATGTAACGATCTAAAAAAGACGAGTCATTCTCGAAAAACTGCACATGCAAATGAGGTTCACGGAGGGTCATCAGATTTACATGAGATGAGTTGCTGGTGAGACCGATCAGCACATGCGCAGAATAGACCACAGTACGAGGCGTACATGTGCCGGGAAAAGCTACGCCGTAGGCACACATATCATGTGTGTGTCTTATTGGAGCGCAATATACGCACACGTCAAATGAGGGGGGAAGAACTACTAGCAAATGCTACATCGTCATGTCAATCATAGGCATGCCAGTGCTATTGGATGAAGGGGAAGGGAATGGAGGTGCAAGCTTCGGCATACATAAGACACCCCTTTAATATAAGCGCTCGAAAAGCGTAGGGTTACCAGATTTTACTCCAATGCTCTTTGTTTGTGCAGCGGGAAGCCATGTTAGAGCATCAGTCACTCTACTAGTTTACGTGGCATTTCAATATTAATGAGCTTATTTGCATGGTCGGATTGGAGAATGAGCGATCATGGAGAAAAACCACGCAGCGATTCATTTTCTGCATCAGGTCAGCAAATGCGATCATCGCTAAAGCTGTCAAAACCGGGGCCTCTGCCGTGTCACTGATGACATCATCAGTGACGCAGAAGAGGAAAGCCCCAGCGGGGCAGGTCGCAAAGCAGCCTGGTCAGAGCACTGCCGCCACTGCTACTTTAGGAAGCCTCAGAGGTATGTCAGGTTTCACGGTGGGAGAATCGGTGGGGTGCTGCTGCTCTGGGGAATGGGAGGGGAGGAAAGATGCTACAAATGGGGGGGGGAAGAAAGGAGAGAAGAAGAATTGTTGGGATGGAGGTAAAGAAGGGAGAGTTGAAACAAAGGGGTGAGAAATCTTTCATACGGTGGAGGGGAGGGAGACATGCATGGAGAAGAGAGAGGGAGAAATGTTGGACAAAGGATAGAGGTCAGGGAGAGATTTTGCTTTGGGGAGAGAAAGAAATGTTGGCACATGCTAATGAAGGGGAGGAAGGGACAGATGCTGCATGGAGGGGAATAGAGAGGTTAGACCCAGGGTTCAAGGCAGGGAGAGAGAGATGGTAGACAGTGGGAAAGAAATGCATGATGGATATGGCAGTAGAAGGTAGAAAAAATAGTTTTATTTTCTATTTGTGATTACAATATGTCAGATTTGAAATTTGTATCCTACCAGAGCTCGTATTAGACAAATGTGAGCTAGGACCTAACGGAGAGAGGAAAAGTCTTTTTTATTTTGTTTACACCACAGCACCGGCATGGTTGGAGAGGGCAAAGGGGATGGGGTGGGTGGAAACACTACAAAATAAAGCTGCCAAGACGTTTGAAAAAAAGGCCCGATTGGGCAGGAAAAGTGAATTGAAAAATCAATTCAGTAGGCTGAATCGAATCGAATCAAATAAATTTTCCCTGAATCGGGCAGTACTAGCACTAACTGACTCTCTGTGAGTGACCCTGGAGGATTCACTTTATCTAATTCTAATCTTCGGTTTTGCCACTAGTTCTCTATCGCCCTGAACTCCCTCACCCAAATTTAGGGCTCCTTTTACAAAGCCACAGTACAGATTTCTACTGCTAGGGTTATGATATGGTTCCAGAAATAGGACGACGGGTCGAGACGTCCAGGTTCTACTTCCACTGAAAGCAATGGAAGTAAAACCCAGATGTCTCAATCCATCCTTCTTTTTCTAGAGCTGTATCGTAACCCTATCATAAGAACATAAGAACTGCCATCTCCGGATCAGACCTTCGGTCCATCAAGTCCGGCGATCCGCACACGCGGAGGCCCTGCCAGGTGTACACCTGTCGTAATTTATAGTCCACCATATCCTTATATGCCTCTCTTAAGGAGATATGCATCTAGTTTGCTCTTGAAGCCTAGGACGGTCGATTCCGCAATAATCTCATCTGGGAGGGCATTCCAGGTGTCAACCACTCTCTGAGTGAAGCAGAACTTCCTGACATTAGTCCTGAACCTGTCCCCCCTTAGCTTCATTACATGTCCTCTAGTCCGTGTCAAATTGGACAATGTAAATAATCTTCTCTGCTCTATTTTGTCGATTCCTTTCAGTATTTTGAAGGTCTCGATCATATCCCCACGCAGTCTCCTTTTCTCAAGGGAGAACAATCCTAGTGTTAAAAGTCTGTCCTCGTATTCCAGTTTCTCCATACCCTTCACCAGTTTTGTTGCTCGTCTCTGCACCCTCTCCAGCAGTTTTATATCCTTCTTTAGGTAGGGAGACCAATGTTGGACGCAGTATTCCAAGTGTGGTCTGACCATTGCCCTATAAAGCGGCATTATAACTTTCTCCGATCTACTCGAGATTCCTTTCTTTATCATGCCCAACATTCTATTTGCCTTCTTTGCCGCTGCCGCGCATTGTGCCGACGGCTTCAGGGTCCTATCTATCAGTACACCCAGATCCCTTTCTTGTTCACTCTTCCCCAGAGTTGCACCTGACATTGTATACTCGTATTCCTTATTCTTATTGCCTAAATGCATTACCTTGCATTTCTCCACATTGAACTTCATCTGCCATTTCTCCGCCCATGTTTCTAACCGACACAAGTCGCTCTGGAGTTTCTCTCTATCCTCCTGCGATCTGATCGCCCGGCATAGTTTTGTATCGTCTGCAAACTTGATGATCTCACTGGATGTTCCTTCCTCCAGGTCATTGATATAAATATTAAAAAGGATAGGCCCAAGTACCGAGCCCTGGGGTACACCACTAGTCACTTTCTCCCAGTCGGAGAACTTCCCATTTATGCCCACTCTCTGCTTTCGGTTTTCCAGCCATTTGCCTATCCATCTTTGTATATCCCCCTCTATGCCATGGCTTTGTATTTTCCTGAGAAGTCTTTCGTGTGGAACTTTGTCGAACGCTTTCTGGAAGTCCAAGTATATTATGTCCACCGGCTTCCCACTATCAATTTGCTCGTTCACGGTCTCAAAAAATTGGAGTAAATTCGTCAAACATGATTTCCCTTTCCTGAATCCATGTTGACTGGGTTTCATCAAGTCGTGTGCGTCCAAGTGCCGGACCATGCTATCCTTGATCAGTGCTTCAACCATCTTCAACCTATCTATTGTGGGCTGGCGAGGTAAGTGCTCCGAAACGCATAGGAACTTTATGAGCGTCGGAGCACTTCCTTGCCAGCCTGTGGTAGAAACCTCTACCACGACTTTGTAAAAGCCATCTTACCTTACCCAGCACAGGACCCATATAAGGCTTCACTTAGCAATGGGATGAAATCTCTTGCTGATTCTGACATTTTAGGGGTTTTCCATTTGGCACATCGACTCTGGAGAAAACCAAATCTTTTGGAGGCCATAGCATCTTTAATAAACTAGAACAAGAATTAGCCAAATACTCTCAAGGCCATACAAGTTCCCTTTTTTCCCCCACAGTATTTCCAGATTTACAGAAGCAGGGAAAGACTTAAAAAAAAAAAAAAGTTGGAAAAAAAAAAAAAAAAATCTATGGATAAAGCAATGACCCCCCCCCCCCCCTCCTTCCTCCATCTTCCCATTCCATTCTGAGCTCTGTACAGCTCTGGCTAGCTACCCCCTCCACCCACCCTAACAAAAAAAAGAAAACCCTTGCATGCCAAACAGAGGGGGAAAAAAAATGATTTTTTTTTCCAGTTCATGAGCTCATCGGCCATCGTATTTTTTCCACACTGCACTGGAAATGGTCCCAGTCTGACCGCTGTTCCACTCCCACATCAGATCTGCAAATTCTGCAGTCAGCAAAGCACTTCCTCCCCTTCCCCCACCCACCCTGGCCTTCTTGCTCTTCTTTTACTCTTCCTGTGCATGTCTCTCCCTTCGCAGCTGGTTCAGGGTGTGCAGAGAAAAGAAGAACATTATTTATCCACTCAAAATATTATATAGATTTAGAAAGACGTGAAAGAGGAGGGATGAAGCTTGAATAAGATATCAGAAGAAAGCATTTTCCACAAAATGAAAAGGGTCCTTAGAGGAAGCTGAAAGGGAGGCGGTTGAGAGCAATAACATAGACCGAAATGAATTTCTGGGTGGGCCCAGGGGTGGATTAGGCCCATGCTTTCCTTCCCTCCTCCCACTATACACACATTAAAAATTAATACGGTGGCTGGCAGGGATCCCCAAGCCCTGACAGCTGCAGATCCCATCCATCTTCCATCAGAAACACCCATCCTCCCCTAGGTGGCCTGAACAGTCAAAGTTGGCGACACAGTTCCAGTCACCAATACCAGTACCTCCCCATGGCATAAGCACGCATAAGGGATGCTGGTGTTGGCATCTGAACGCAAGCTGCTGACTTCACCAGCGTTCAGGCCACCCAGCAGAGGATGTCTTCAGCTGGCGGGATCTCTGCCAGTTACGCCATAGATTTGCACTGCTATTGAGGTGAGCCTGAACCCAGAGTAAGTAGGCCCCTGCCTACGCATGACTATGCCACCGGTTGAAAGGGACTGTGAGATAATACTGTGATGGCAGTAGGCACCTGAAAAAGATATCCAGGAGGGGCAGATGAATCTAAATAATGACTGAATTTAAGGAAGCTTGGGACAGACATGAAGAGATGCGGGGGCAGGAGAGAAGGAAGTAGGGTGGCTTCAAAAGCCACAAATCAAGTGACAGCACAGCAACAGGCATAATTGGAGAGTTTGGACTGAAGATAGATAGATATATAGATAGATGACTTTTTCTACCATGGCAGGCTCCTTTGGTAAACCAAGAACCCCAATTACGCTGTCCTTTCTAAGAAAACAAAACCATAATAACATCTGGGTAGAAATTATTATTACGGCCTTGAAGTCCTGGTGTCTCTATGGCAACAGGGCCTATACAAGCCATCCTTGAGTTTTCCAGAGTTTCTGATTCTCTCTGCAACCTTATAAGGATATATTTATGTTTGGGGGCAGAAAATTATTTTTATTTTGATTATTTCTTTCATCCCCCCCCTCCACACACACACTTTTTTCATATCCATTTTTATAGCCTCTTGATGTGATGTGAGTTAAAATATCTCACGCACATCCTGGAAGTGGCTGAAATTACCACAGCTACTACCCCCCACCCCAACAGGCCAGGATCTAAGCTTTTAGTCTACTGCCTGCCTACTCAACAAATTTAAAGACTGCTGATGAATCAGGCAGGAAGCTGAAAAGCACAGACCAAAGAGTTTTAATCACCGTCCATCCTCTTGGAACGTCTACATTTACTTGTCCCTTGTTTACCTCAAAATAGTTCAGTGTGGTTTTTCTTTTCCTTTTTTAATGAAGGATTTACACTTGAGTTTTATTTTCCAGAGAGACCTCTCTCAGGCAAGGCTTATCATATTATTATTAAAAGGTATTTTGTGCAGTATTTAAAATCGATCCATTAGAGAACATTGGCGTGGATGGCTGCCTAAGCTAGAGGCTCCCGCTTAATTTCTAAGTACTCGATCCCTACTTACATTTAAATCGCAGCCTTTGTAAAAAGTCTACTTTATTGTAGACACTGCTGACTTCCTAAGTCTTCCTCGAAAGCGCAATTTATGTTGGACTTGTAAAACTGATATAGGCGCATTTTATCATATGGTGTTTGGATGCCATGCGGTTAAAATGTTTTGGGATGAAGTCTGGCAACAAGTTTAAGAAATCTTTGGGTTCTGTATAGAGCTGACTTATGAAATTGTCATTTTGCGTTCTGCTATCTTATCGCATTTACCTCCCACCCTCTTTACTAAACCACGATAGCGGTTATTAGCGCAGGGAGCCACGCTGAATGCTCCGTGAAGTTTCTGGAATCCGGTGGATTACAGGACCGGAGGCAACATGGATTCACTAGAGGTAGGTGTTATCAGACAAATCTGTTCAATTTCTTTGACTGGGTGACCAAAGAATTGGATAGAGGATGCGCGCTAGACATCTCATAAATAAACTGACTGCCCTTGGGATGGGTCCCAAAGTGACGGGTTGGGTCAAGAACTGGTTAAGTGGAAGGCGACAGAGGGTAGTGATCAATGGAGATTGCGCTGAGGAAAGGGATATTACCAGTGGTATTATCAAGGTTCTGTTTTTGGGCCTGTTCTTTTTAACATTTTTATAAGCGATATTGCTGAAGGGCTGTCATGTAAGATTTGCCTTTTTGCGGATGATACCAAAATCTGCAACAGAGTAGACACCCAGGATGGTGTGAATAACATGAAGAAAGACCTGGCAAAACTTGAAGAATAGTCTGAAATTTGGCAGCTAAAATTTAATGCTAAGAAATGCAATTTAGGCTGCAAAAACCCAAGGGAACGGTACAGTTTAGAAGGGTGAAGAACTTACGCGCACGACAGAAGAGCTTGACTTGGGTGTGATTATACTGTATGTGATGATTTTAAGGAAGCCAAACAGGTTGAAAAGGTGACAGTGAAAGCTAGAAGGATGCTAGGGTGCACAGGGAGAGGTATGGCCAGTAGGGAAAAGGAGATATTGATCTGGTGAGACCTGATTTAGAATATTGTGTACAATTCTGGAGGCTGCACCTTCAAAAAGATATAAAAAGGAGGGAGTCGGTCCAGAGGAAGGCTATTAAAATGGTGCGTGGTCATCATAAGGCATATGAGGACAGACTTAAAGATCTCAATATATATATACTTTGGAGGAAAGGCGAGAGAGGGAAGATATGATAGAGATGTTTAAATACTTATGTGATGTAAATGCGCATGAGTCAAGTCTTTTTCATTTGAAAGGAAGCTCCAGAATGAGAGGGCATAGAGTAATCTAAGGAAATACTTTTTTTTACAGAAAGGGTGGTAGATGCGTGGACTGTCGGAATTCAAGGTGTGGCTTAGGCACGTGAGATCTCTCAGAGAGAGAAAGAGATAATGGTTACTGCGGATGGACAGACTGGATGGGCCATTTGGCCTTTCTCTGCTATCATGTTTCTACATTTCTGCTCTCATGAACTTCCTGGGTACTGCAGCCCAAGGGCTCCCTTTTATCTCTCCTGCAGGGCACCATTGAGGATTCTGGGATTTTGGAAATTATTTAATTCATGCATTTCTAATATAACCAAATGAAACAGCAGAAAATTATCAAAACACTTTACAGACCTAAAGCTGAAAAGGAAGTTTATTTATTATGTTTTTTTGTCCTTATGGCTCTTGTGTCAAAGGTGCACAAGGGGTGTTCCTCATGTTCGGGCATTCTTTATTATAAGTGAGGCCTGGCCACCTCAAAGGAGGGGGGAAGGGAGAAAAGGAAGGAAATATGGGAAGTGCAGAAACTTGGTCACTCAGATGTGGTTTTCCTTTTGAGTCAAGGAAGCCACATCCTTGGTGAATAAGCAGAGGGTCAGTGGAAAGTCTCATCCTACGAGTCACCTGTAATGAGGAAGGAACAGGACATCCTGGGGATTTTTTTTTTTTCCTGAAAGTTACTCACAGTTGCCAATTGCATCAATATCACATGAACAGAAAATCCTAGAAGGCTCAAGCGATGGGCGTAAGGATTCAGAGCCTGTCACCTCTACAACTCTCTGAAACTGTCTGGAACGCTCTTCCAGAGGCTGTTATAGGGGAAAGCACCCTTCAGGGATTCAAGACAAGGTTGGATAAGTTCCTACTGGAACAGAACATACGCAAGTAAGGCTAGTCTCAAATAGGGCACTGGTCTTTGACCAAAGGACCTCCGCATGAGCGGACCGCTGGGCACGATGGACCACTGGTCTGACCCAGCAGCGGTAATTCTTATGGAGAATTCAGGGGATGGGAACAAGGACACATAGAAACAGAAAGATGAAGGCCCTAGAGGCTATCTAGTCTACCCATCCATCATCTACTCTCCCTTAGTGATTCTATGTAATTGTCCCAAGCTTTCTTGAATTCAGATCAGCAGCATAGCGGGGGAAGGAGGCACATGAGGCACTGTTGCCTACCATTGCCACAGTATGTGCCCCCTCCCCCCCCCCACATACCTCTTGCAAATCTTCCCCAGCAGCTTAACGCATGTTAAAACTGAAAACCTACCTATATGACAAATTCCTTTCTAACTACACTTATTCGCGGTTTTGATTATTCACGGTTTATAACTTGCTGGCTCCACCTCCCCCCCCCCCCCAAATTACATCAACTTGCATAGAGAAATCGCTGATTCCAAGTGTTTACAGAGAAAATTGCCGATTCCCAGCACTTTCTTCACCATGTTTTGCCTCTCCTTCAGGAACAGGCCAGGTCTCCCACCATGTTATTCGCGGTTTCACCATATTCACAATGGTTTTTAATAGAAAACAGCAAATAACATATGAAAAAGTTATTCACGGTTTTTCTGTATTTGCGTTTCTGTTAATCCCCTATCACAGTAAATAAGGAGGGAGAAGTGTAATGCACTCTTTCCAACAATGCTGCTATTCTCCCAGTGCATTTGATTCATTTCCTCCTTCACAATGTAACCCTTCTGCAATTATGTAACCTTCCCTCTCAATCATTGTATTCTGTTCCCCTGAAACAACATAATAACAAATTTCTAGACCGCATAGCCATAAGTTCAATGTGGTTAACAAAAGATTATGCTATGAAAAATACAGATTATATGTTAAGAATAGTGAGCAATCTAATTGGCCAGAAATTTTGAGAAAAGAAAGGTTTTCAACTACTTGCTAAAGTGTTCATAAGAGATAGATTTAAGAAACAGTAGTCAGAAATAGTCAGCTATGAACGTTAGACTGGGTATGCAGAGTTATGTCTTACCACATCTAGACTATTGCAATTCTCTTTTTTTGTGGCTTGCCAAAGACTTCACTCAGAGCGCTTCAGGTGGTTCAAAATTCCGCTGCCAGGGTAATAGCTAGATTGCCCCATTATTCCCACATCACACCTGTGCTGGCTGAACTTCACTGGTTACCGGTTGTTTGGAGAATACAATTAAAGCTTCTAACCTTGGCATTCAAATCTGTCTGGGATCTATTGCCCAAAGTGATTGCTTCTCTGCTACAGACTTATGTGCCTTCTCGTTCTTTGAGATCACAAGACAGCTTTTTTGGCTGTTCCCATGCTTCGTTCTGTCACCACAGTTGCAAATCGATCCCGTATGTTCCAAGTAGCCGGACCTTTACTATGTAACTCGGTTCCAGATTCTATCCGTGTGACCTCTGATTGTTTGGCATTTCGGAAAAGTCTGAAAACCTTTTTTTTTTTTTTTACTTGCCTTTTCAAATTTGGTTACTTTGTAATCTTGAATTTGCTTGTTTTTTTATTTTAAGGCACGTGTGTAAGTTGTTTATTGTATGCTGTTATTTTAATAAATTGCTGTGTTCTGTTTTATTGTGTACTGTATGTATTGTTATTATCCGCTTAGATGGTTGATATGTGGGCTACAAGAGTTTTAAATAAATAAATAAATAAAACTTTCTTCATCTTTATATTGTCAATTTTCTCCACACTGTTTCATGAGCCTCTTGTCCTGTATATTGCCTTGAACCTGTACTGGAAAAGAGTGATTAAGAAATTTTGGTTCGATTAAAGGAATTAGCACACGCTAAATGGTAAAAGACCAATCTACTACACCTGTGGGCTTTTAACATTTAGCACATGCTTATTCCCTTAACTCACATTAAGGTACATGAAGACCATAATGCCGCTTGATGAATTCCCCCCTAATTCACGACAAGGCACTACTGCAGACTTCTCAAACTGTGTCAGGACCCCAAATGGGGTCATATTTGGGGTCATGACTTGGGTGAGCTCTCCATAGGTGCATCATTATTTTGCACCCAGAGAGGGGATCACACCATTTTATTTAGCTACCATTATAACATCGTACTTATAAAGCACGTAACCGTACGTTCAACGCAGTTATCAAAAGATTAATAATAAAATAACATAAGAAACATATAAATTAATTCACCAGGTACTTGACAAGCACTGCACCTACCGCGTTGTATGCAAATGGGGGAGCGTGTTTTAGAAGAACTAGGCCGAATTAAGCCCTGACACTAGATTTTGGGCCATGTCTAGTCACCTGGAAGCTGGGATGTGGGCTGAAATCCCACGCTGCTCTTTGTGACCCTGGGCAAGTCACGTAATCCGCCATTGCCCCAGGAATATTAGACAGAGTGTGAGCCCACCAGGACAAACAGGGAAAAATGCTTGAGTACCTGAATGTGAACCACGTAGGATATAAGTGCTAAATAAATACTATAAATAATTGGAAAACCGGCCAATGTTCAGACCAAGTTTCAAGCTTAATGATAATTTGATATTTCACAACCTTGGAGTCATCTTCGATTCTGACCTCTCATTTTCTACGTATATCCAACAAGCTGCTAAGACCTAAGAACATAAGAAGTTGCCTCCACTGGGTCAGACCAGAGGTCCATCGCGCCCAGCGGTCCGCTCCCGTGGCGGTCCATCAGGTCCATGACCTGTGAAGTGGTTTCTGTCTAATCCTATAATTAATCTACCTCTGCTTCTATCTGTACCCCTCAATCCCCTTTCCTTTTAGGAACTTATCTAGACCCACCTTGAACCCCTGTAGCGTGCTCTGGCCTATCACAGCCTCCGGGAGCGCGTTCCTGTCGCTGCTATTTCTTCAGTTCCCCTCTGAGCACACTACCCGCACCCTTGTCATGCTTAGATTACTGCAATCTACTCCTAACTGGTCTCCCTCAGTGTCGCCTCTTCCCCCTTGCAATCTGTGGAAAACTCTGCTGCGTGACTCATCTTCTACCAACCTCGCTACGCTCATGTCACCCCTCTCCTTAACTCACTTCACTGGCTCCTTATCTGCCATCGCATATAGTTCAAGATCTTATTGCTGACCTACAAGTGTGTTCATTCTGCTGCCCCTCAATATCTCTCCTCGCTTCTCTCTCCTTATACACCTCCCGGAAAACTCCTTTCCTCAGATAAGTCACTCTTAGTGTTACCCTTCTCCTCCACTGCCAATTCCAGACTTCATTCCTTTCATCTAGCTGCCCCTATGCCTGGAATAAATTACCTGAGTTTGTCCCTTCCCTTGTTTTAAAACAGACTGAAAACCCACCTTTTGATATAGCTTTCAATCCTTAACCTGGTTAGTGGACTGAATATTACCACTAATCAGTTAAGCGCTAGCTCCACCCAAACTCCACTCCAGACCACCCCAGTACTAACCAAACAATGCCGTGGCAGTCAGAAGCAATATTCAGCAGTGTTACCTATTAAACTAGCCAGCTCAGCGGGGATTAACCAGGCAGGAGTCTTTGTAGCCCAGTTAAACGCTTTTGAATACCAGATCTATCAGTTAATCTCCACCCCCACCCACAGACAAACATAAATAGAAAGAGAATCTGTATATTGTTAGAGTTCCTCAAAATCCCTTTTGGATCTGGATTTAGTTATGAGAGGCCCTGCACCCTCCACCTCGTCTCCTGTCCTGGGTGGTTTCCCTGTCTGCCTTTCCGTCTCTCAGTCCTCCTTTGTCAGCCTCAGATTTGCGGGTAACTCTCTCGACCATAGTAATGCCTAGACTATCTCTGTTGAGCCTGGACTTAACTACCAAAAGGATAACAACAGAAGAAAATAAAGTGAAGAAGGAGAGAGAGAACTGGGTCAGAGGCACACAACTGGGAATGTGGATTTTATGGCAACCAGATGTGCTGAACATCTGGAGACCTGCAAGGGAAAGAATGTATAGAGAAAAAAAACCCTAAAGGAAGAAAAGAGAGAGAAAGAAAAAAAGAAAACCCTAATATTTGCCTAATCCTAGGGGGAAACAGACTTTAACAGCAGCTACAGAAGTAAAATCTGTAGCCTCCCTCCACCAGGCCCAGGCATGAGCAGAGACAACATAGCAACAGCAGGACAAAACTGGGAATAGATGTTGGTATATTTTTTCTCTCTCTCTCTCTCTCTCTTTGTCTGTCATTCTCTCTCTCCTCCCCATCCTTTGACCTTCATATACCTGGAGATTCTGCCCACATTCCCCTCCCTCCTTTATAATCACTGGTTTCTATCAACTCCCACACAGCCCTGTTGTTTAAGCTCCAATTACAGGATTTAAGACTGTACACAAACATGAGTCTTCTTTCTGTTTTTAATTTTAGAAAAAAATAGCAAAACTAAACATCCCTTTGCAGCGAAGGAAAAAAAAAAACCCACTAAGCAAGAAATTCAAATGTGGGCCCAGCTGATGCAAGGGGGCAGAGGGACAGACTGAGTGAAAACAGAAAAAGTTGATTTGTGTTTTTTGGGGCGTTTTTGGTGTTTTTTTTTTCAACTCTCGGAATGTAATTTTAGAGGAAAGAAAGTGTCACCCAGTGGCCAAACATCAGAATGCATAGAAATAATTCCAGCAGCTGATGCCAGGAGCTACAGTAGATGCCAAATCCTACCTCCTTTATACAATGGTGGTATAGTGACTGAAGAGGGGCACCTAGGGGTATATCAAGAGTAGCCTAATGATTAGTACAATGGGCTGAGAACTAGGCGAACATACCCTGGGCACATCACTTAACCCTTCATTGCCCCTGGTACGAAACTTAAATTGTGATTCCACAAGGGACACAGAAAATACTTGCATATATTAAATGTAAGCCACTTTGGTCATACTGTTTGGCTGAAAAAAATATCTGGACAGGCTACATACATGCCCCCTATCTCAGAGGACATCAAAGAATTCCACACTCAAGTGTAGCTAAATAGTCAAAGCTTTGAGAACCATCTCTGCATCCTCCAAAAAATGGGGTCAGAAAGGCTTCTCAAATACAGGTAACTGGCCATTTTATTGGAAATAATGACAGGAATTGATTTATTATTAAACATACATAGTTGGTACATCGTACAATTACAATCCATTTACAAATGACATACTTCAACAATATTCTAGTGGTTCTATGCAAGTCACATGGTTTTCTGTTAATTTTATTTCCTTAGCAATAATGACTTAACTCATTACATGCTATTTGTCTCACCTCTGTCAGCAATAGAAGTGGACAACATGCATACTAAGGTCATGCTGACCCTTGCAAACATGTTCTCTTCTATTGCAACTATGTTTACCAGAAACTTCCTCATTTGTTAAAGAATACATTCCTGGAAGCTACAACCACATGGTTATAGTCACATGATTTCTCCTAACTCTTCAAGCGACAAATATGTTAGTGTGACTTTTAGCTTATTTTCAGGGCCTTGTTATGTTATGGCTCCACAATCATGTCCCCTCTTGTTACTTCAGGGTCGTTGAGCTGGGCTGCTCCTTCCTGTCTTCAGCCATACAGGGGTGCGTCAGCGGGCAACGGCTCTTACACGCTGCACGTGGCTGACCCACAAGCCTTTCCTCTGACGTCATCTCTGTTTGTTAGATTTCTAGGCAACTGATGGTCTTGGTAACATGTATCTTTTTTAAAAGTATGGATTGTTTTCAATGAGTTGTGTAGATCGCTGTTATTGTACAGTTTCTCTTATTATTTTCTGTACACCGCATTAAACTGAAAGGTATTTGCAGTCTAGAAATGGAAATAGTTTATGACCTGGAAATATCAATGAACAAAGACAATTGAACTTAATCATGGATTTGTAATGCATGTATCTATTGGGAAGACTGAAAACCCATAACCCTACTCCCCTCTGTCCACCGCTCACCACCTTAGCCAGCAGATTATCCAACCCCCTAACTGTATCCCCCACCCTGGCATCCTGCTTGTCTGTCTTGTCTTTCAAGCAGGAACTGTCTCCTTTGTGACTCTGTACAGTGCTGCATACATCTGGTAGCGCTCTAGAAATAATTAATAGTAGTAGTGGTCCAAATCTGAGTTTGGATGTTTTGCAGGAGATGCACAAAAATCCAGTAGCCTACATGACAATTTTCAAAACAGACAAAAATCTATCTTTTTATTTCGAAAATGGCTAAGCAGATTGCAACCATACATACATAATATCGTATATTAAATAAACATAGTAACATTTAAAACACAAACAAAATTTAGAACCATATTTTGCTGCTTGTCTCTCTCTTATTTCCTGCTATACAA
The DNA here is from genome assembly GCF_902459505.1 of Geotrypetes seraphini. Lineage (NCBI taxonomy): Eukaryota > Metazoa > Chordata > Amphibia > Gymnophiona > Dermophiidae > Geotrypetes > Geotrypetes seraphini. The sequence goes on along the minus strand of NC_047099.1, from coordinate 6,928,729 downwards.
ATCTAACTATTAGGCCCATAATCAAAACATACAGACGTCCAAAAACTGTCATAAGTCAGCTCTTGGGTGTCGTAACAGCAGGTATGTCTAAGGGCCGATAATTGAAACCAACTTTCTGGACGTACAGCAGGATTTCTAAGCCACTGTATGTCCAGAGCTCAAAGGGGTCTTTTGGGAGGTGTATTAGGGAGGACTCTGGGCAGGCTTAGATTTAGACGTACTGCAAGGATAATCGAAGGTCTTATTAAACATCCTAAATGAAATGTATACATTCTGACTTAGACTTGTTTTAAAAGGGTATAAGTGCCAAAAAGGTACACAAAGTGACCAAATAACCAGTGCGGAGATAAGACTAAAGTCCCCCACACACTTCCCCAGTGCTCAATAACCCCCTCACACACACCCATACCTGTCTCCAGAACATCAACACCTGGTATGGGAAAGCCTAGTAGACCTCTGGTCTGACCCAGCAGAGGCACTTCTTAGGTTCTTATGTTCTTACACACAGGTGTCTTAAGTACTCAGGTGGATTGGGCTAGTGAATCATAGAGAGGAGTAGCAAGTCCCATAAGGTGGAATGTCTGAGGCCACCAGAACCCCCAAAACCCTACTCTACTGCCATATAGGTGCCACCTACAGCCATAAGGGCTGTAGGGATTGTAGACAGGTGGGTATAGTGGGTTTTGGGGGGCTCACCATAACCTATAAGGGGTTTGTGGTGAGATGTACATGGGGTACCCTTTATGTGAAGTTCACAGCAGTGTCCTCTAAGGTGCCCCACTGCTCTGTTGCCATGTCTGGGTCTCTTTTGAAGTCATGGGGAGCAGATTCCCACTTCCCTTATTCTTTAGGTTAAGACACCCCATCCATTCTGGACCCAAATACTTTATTCCCTTTCATGAATTAATCTAAAATGTATAAAATTCCTCCCTACTGCCCATATGTCTGTCTCCCAGAGACTAATTTGCACTCAGCCATATGATCTTATGAGGTTATTACATTTTCTATTTCAGCTCAGTCAGAAACCCCTCTCATTTTCTGATTCAGTACAGACAGATGAACATAAGACCAGTGGTCCATCATGCCCAGCAGTCTGCTCACACGGCGGCCCTCTGGTCAAAGACCAGCACCCTAACTGAGCCTAGCCCAACCAGCAGGAACTTGTCTAGCTTTGTCTTGAATCCCTGGAGGGTGAATTCTGTTTTTGAACCCACTGTAAACAAAGATTTCTTATCTTTCCAAGTTTCTGTCAGAAACCCACTCATGGGGAGGGGGGTGTCTCTTAAGTGAGTCCACGTTGACAATCTGCCAAGGTAACACAAGTATGTAAGATTAGACCAGCTACAATTATGATACCTATATAGGAAAGGATCCTGCTGGATACTTATTATTTATTTATTCAATTTTCTATACCATTCTCCCAAGGGAGCTCAGAACAGTTTACATGAATTTATTCAGGTACTCAAGCATTTTTCCCCATCTGTCCTGGTGGGTTCACAGTCTATCTAATGTACCTGGGGCAATGGGGGGATTAAGTGGCTTGTCCAGGGTCACAAGGAGCAGTGTGGGTTTGAACCCATAACTTCAGAGTGCTGAGGCTGTAGCTTTAACCACTGCACCACACTCTTCCCTAACCATTTGGATTAATAATTTAATGAATACTCAAGAGCTGTTAATGACAACTGAATCTCTATTGTCAGCCAAGGAACTAGCTCAGAACTTTACAGAAAAAATAATATCAGACATTCTTTACCAGTCTGGTTATGATCTATTGGAGTTTGTAGATAATAATTCTCTACTGGGAGAAGGTAAAATAGGGAATAGGTACTGGTTCCCCACATTTTGTAATTTTATTATTATGTACATCGCTTAGAATTATGATTAAGCGATTAATCAAATCTCCATTAAACTTGAAACTTGGTTAACTTTCAGGCCACTTTCATTATCTATAATGTTTCTTAAAATATTCTTCTGCCTCTTGTTATTTGGATGCCTGCCCTAGTAACATCTCATGGCGTACGTGGATAGTATAATATCTCAAGGACTTTTCCCCAGGTGAAAAAGGTGGTATAGTATTGTGCTCACAACCATTCCTAAAAACCCAGCAGTGAAAAGGAGTGAGGTACCTATCAACCTGTTGCTTCTATTCCACTGCTGGTTAAGGTGATGGGAGGGGAGGGGAAAGTAATGCAGCAGTCAATGGAATTTCTAGACCTTCACAGAGTTTTACACGATTCTCAACTGGGTTTCAGTCCGAAATTTAGTCTGGAAACTGATAGTCAGGGGAGTGACCATGATGGTGGCAATGTGAGTTTATCGGTCTAAGCAGTTGGGGAATCCTGCAGTTAGTTTCCTCTTATAACTTAATAATAATAATAACAACTTTATTTTTATATACCGCAATACCACAAACAGTTCAAAGTGGTTTATAGAGGAAGAGACTGTAGACAAACAGAGATATTACAGAAAATATTCGAAATTACATTATGATATTAAGGTGAGTCAAATTTATGTGGAAGTGTTTTGGAAATATATCAAGGCTGAAGTGGGGTCAGAGAAATTTGTCAGAGATAAGTTTTGATTGATGTTCTAAAAGTTTGATAAGAAAGTATGTTTGAGATGAAGTTGGTTAGACATTTGTTCCATTTGCCTGCTTGGAATGATAATGTTCTATCAAGGAATCTCTTGCAGATACAGCCCTTCAAGGATGGAAAAGTGAACTAGTAGGCACAACGTGTACAAGTTGTGCCTGGGAATTCGAAATGATGAGACAGATATGTTGGGGATGAGCCTGTCATGGTTTTGAAGCAAAGACAAGCAAACTTAAAGATGACCCTTGCTGTTACATGAGAGTGCAGAGCTGTTGGGTGGGCATGAGCCCAGGTCCATCCGTGGCTATACCCCTTCTTTGGATCCCCTCCAAATAAAGCTTCCTGAATATGAGACAGGAAAAAAAAAAAACCCTTGCTCAAATTGGAATGCCAATAAAGCTTCCTGGGAGAGAGAGACAGATACCCATTGCTCTAATTGTAATACCAATAAAGCTTCTGAATGTGAGAGAGAAAAATGTCCTTGCTCAAACTGGAATGCCAAAAAAGCTTCCTGGGAGGGAGAAAGAGATACCCTTTGCTCTAATTGTATGGCCAATAAAGCTTCCTGAATCTGAGAGACAGAAAAAAAAAACCCTTTGCTCAAACTGGAATGTCAATAAAGTTTTGCGAGAGAGACAGAGATACCCTTTGCTCTAATTGTATGACTAATAAAGCTTCCTGAATCTGAGAGAGGAATGTCTTTGCTCAAATTGGGAATGCCAATAAAGTTTCCTGGGAGAGAGAGAGAGAACCCCCCAGCCTTGTCCCAATTGTAAATGCAAATAAAGCTTCCGGAATCTTTGGGAGGAAAAGGCGGGGAGAGATGCGATTGGTTCGTCGGGAGTGGGCGTGCACCGGATGACGTCGCGGGTCATGTGACGGAGGAGGAAGTGAAGGTGAGAAAAAAGTTCAGAGGCTGGAGAGGGAGGAAGGGAGAGGAAAGGAGAGAAAGAGACAGACGGAGGGAGGGAGGGAGAGAGAGCAGCAGGACGAGGAGTGGGGAGGAGGAGAGGCCAAAGGGAAGGGGGCGGGGCACTTAGCAACAGGGAAACCCCCCCCCCCAAGTGGTGCCCTGCCTTACAAGGAAGTGAGAGCAAAAACAAAGCAGGAAACCAGGAAGAGCGAGTGGGGTGACTCTTGACCGCCCCCCACCCCCGAGGGCTACACAGGAAGACCCCTGAAAGTGGAGGGGAGCTGGAGGACTATGGACCAGCTGAGGTGAGAGCGAGAAGAGATCCCTGGCCTTCCAGAAGATGCCGCTCCATGCCACCCCCTGCCTGCTGCTGCCTCTCCTTGTTCTTTGCGGTAAGTCTGCTCTGCATTTGACGGGCCCACAAATCTATTGCACCGGGAAAACTGTTTTACTGCACCGGTAGGGCAGCTTCTGGATTTTTTCAGATGATCTTAGCGAGCCATCCCTTCTGGTTTTCTCATCTGGCAAAAGGCAGACTTTCCCGATGTCTCTCTCACAATTCAGAGTATGTAAATCTTGAACAGAACTTGACATTTACCACTGTGCTGTGTCTATCATTGACCTAGTTTCTAATACAGACCATAACCTTCAGACCTGCCCCTAGGCTACTCAGTCTACATGAGTCTCCTATCTAGCACTGGAACCCGCCCCCCCCCCCCCCCCCCAGAAGAAGAATTTTCTATATGTATTATGTTGCTGTTTAGATTGTACAGTCACCCAGGGAACTTTAAAACAAGTTACAGACAAATTCAACAAGCCCTGCAAGGGTGCAATGGGCAAAACAGAATTTGAATCCAGATCTCCTGATTCCCAGGTCACCCACTCTCTCATAAATGTAATAGCTTTCAATGTGACTAATAAGTGAAAAGAACATGCAAGAGCTCCAAAACAACCAAGCCAGCTTAACATATTGCAATCAAATTCATAAGGTTGCATCATAGTGTTGTGGTTAGAGTAGCAAGCTGAAAAACAAAATCCAGGCTTCAGCTCCTGAGCTGATGCCTTTGGTGACTTAGGCAAGTCACTTACCCCTCCATTGCTTTTGGTACATGCTTTCCAGGGACAGGATGTATCTCACCTTGAGCTAGTACTGAAAAGGTATGAGCTAAGTCTAACAACAAGATAAGATGTATCTCTTGCAGGTGGCAGTGTGTATGGTGGACAGGTAACCTGTGAAAACCAAAGAGAATTGACCCCAAAGTATCCACAGAGAAGAAAATCCAGAAGAAACCAAAAGAAACTCTGTGGAGTAACGATATTCCTTAAATGGACGTTATTTGAAAATGTCAAAGTTCCAAAGGTACAATAAAATCATCCACATAAAAGTAAAATAATCCACATGAAAACCTTAAAGGACCTAGTCCACTAGGGACACAGGACCCAACAAGGTCCACGTTTCAACAAAAAGTCTTTTTCAGGGATCCTATAAATAATGAGGGGTACGTTAAAAAATATATATGTAAATATGTGTCCCTAGTGGACTAGGTCCTTTAAGGTTTTCATGTGGATTACTTTACTTTTATGTGGATGATTTTATTTTATGTAGAACAGGATGTAGCTGTACCGTCTTGTAAGACTTCTCCCTGCTTTAGTTCTGCCATATTGCTGAGCATTGCTGCCTCGGAGAAAGGCTAAAGTAACCCACCACTCTACCATGATATAAGGCTGCCAGCTGGATCCAAATTTGAGGGACAGAGTTGATCCAGTTCTGGGTTTACCCCATTGCATGCAGGGACTTATAGTTGTCATTTTCCCTATTGCAGTCCCTAAGAAAAGCAAGGCTACGAGACCCAGCATGCACTGGGGTATACATAGGACTAGATCGACTGTGTCCGGAGAATCTGGATCCAGTTGGCAGCCTTATCGTAGAAGTTAATCCTGAGAAGAGGTTTTGCCTTCTCAGGACTGAGTATGGAGGAAGGGGAGAGAGGGATTATGGCATAACATCGGACAAGAATGAAAAATTTTGCCCAACTGTTTCCTCTCTAGTGACTTTAACTCTATTTGGCCTTTGGAAGTTATCTGACTCTGATCACTGGAGGCAAACAAGACAAGGTCATAAGGGAATGAGATTAGGGTGGATGTTAAGCACCATCTCATACTCCTCCGTTGCTAATTTTGTTATACCTCCTCTGTGTTCTTTCTGTCTTTCTCAGGCTCATCTGGATCAGCCAACACAGATTTTGTCCTTGGTGAGGGTGAGTGTGCAAGTTTGAGTGGCTGCAGAGATGTGGTGGAGGTTTAATAGCAGTTACCCCCCCCCCCCCTTGATCTCCCTCACTCTCGGTCTGTTTCAGCCCTTCAGACCTAGTTCCTAGATCCTGAGAATCTACTGGTTTCATATTTAAAATGCTATCTGCTTAGCCTGAAGAATACTTGTAAGTGAGCGTTCCATCTAAGGTATGCGGGAATCTACTACCCATGTTCCCGCTATTGTGAGAGGGGGTGGTGCAGAAAGATTACAATCCCATTTGTTACAGGCAGGCAGGTTCTGTGGGATTCTCATGGACCTGCCTCCCTGTCACAGTTTAAATCGCAAACTATCTGCACTATCTTTGCTGGTGTCAGCGGGGGTTCGGCTGCGCGGCAGAGACAGGTGCTCAAGGGTTCTGCTGCACGAGGGATGGAGGGATACAAAGATGCTCTTGGTCCGGTCCCTCTGTCAAATTTAAGAACCCATTGTGGCCCACGAGTCAAAAGGTTTGTCCACCACTGACCTAGTCCGTTTAAATATATTCTTAGCCACGGGCAGTGAGATTTGCAGTGTTGTAGGTGGTTTATTAAAAAAAAGTCTGATTTCCAAGGACTGATTTATAAAAGCAGCCCTTTCCAAGAGCTCATTTCATACAGAAAGGAAAAAGACTGTGTTTGTGAACTTACTTCTGGCCAGAACAGACTGAGCTTTGCAGTCTCTTGCCACTTTGCAGTATTTTAGTGTGCAGGAAAGAAATGTTTCACAGTCAAGAAACTGATGAGAGGCCATATAAAGGAATTATTTGAAAATCTCACTTTTAACTTGTGGGGGCTAATTTTCAAACACCTGTAGATAAGCATTAAATAGGAAGGGCTAACTTGCTTAATGAAGCCGTGTACCCTAATCTGTGCAATATCATCTTTGTCCATAGAGGCCTGTAAAAGGGTCCCACAGGTGCTGACAGATACCCAGGGGCACATCAGGAGCCCTCTGACTGTCCTTGGCTATCGCTATGGCAGGAGATGCACTTACACTTGGATCATCCAAGCCATGCTGGAAGAGATGGTGTCCATCAGGTAGGACTTCCCAGCAGAATAGTCAGCTACCTGCCAGAATCCGGCTGTCTGCCAGAGCCAATGTTCCTCCTAAGATGATCAGGAGTCCACCACCCATAGCTCTTCCATTGGAGAAGATGCAGCAGTATCACAGTTTAAATCAGTAGGGGCAGACAGGTCTCCAGTTTCCTTGGAAATGTCCAGCCCTCTGCCGGAGTCATAGTAACATGACTGTTTCAGTCCTCACTCCTTCAGAGACAGCCGATCCTCTAGTGGAGACCCCGCTGTGTCAGTGACCCACAGCCCTCTAGTGGAACACCACTGTGTTGAGGATGCCCAGTCTCTGGTGAAGGACTTTTGCCCTCTGGTGCATCCCTTGCTGGCTTAGGGATATATGGTCTTTTGGCAGAGCCCTGATGTTTTTCTCCTTGCCACTGTGTGACGCCTGCCCTTCATTTCTGTTTCCCTGTTCCAGATTTGACAGTTTCTTTATCCCCTGTGAAACGGAGAAGCTGATCATTCAGGCAGCAGAGCGAAAGCCATTTACACTGTGTGGCATGCACAGCACTGGACCAAAACAGCTACCTGGGGGCAACATCACGCTTACGTATTCTCTAAGCCCGAATCCCAGCACAGGCTTCATTCTCTCTTATCTGAAACGTATGTCATGAGGGAGGGGGAAATGGAAAGTAGCCTTAAGGGAGACATCGGGAGGGGCTGAGGGAAAGGTGCAAGGGAAGACAGGTAGGAGGGGCAAATCAGATAGGAAAAATTCAAGGGAAAGGAGAGCTAGATGGAGAGGTCTGAGAAGGGGAGGAAGGAGGAGGGTCAGCTAAGGGAGAAAGAGACAGAGATGGTGAAGGGATGAGAGACAGAGGAAGGAAAGGAGTGGGAGATAAATATTTTGACTATGTGAGAAAATGTCCTGAGAGTTGAATGCTTTCTTTCCAGATTCATTTGGCTGCTATTCCTACCAGTTTCAGTGCTGGAACGGCAACTGTGTGCCAGCTAGGTGGCTCTGTAATGGCGTGGACGAGTGCAGAGATGGTTCTGATGAGGCAGGCTGCCCTCCCAACACATCGGCCTTCCCTCCCCCTTCTCCACCAGCTTGTAACAGGACCCTGGAAACCTTCTATGGTGTCTTCTCTTCTCCAGGTTTCAGTGCCGACCTCTCAGCCTTGCGTAGCGGCTATGAGTGCTGGTGGTTCCTTAACCCTCATGACAGTCACCGCATAGTCCTCCAGTTCGTGGCACTGGAGCTGGGCTACTCTGACGTCTTACGAGTCTACGATGAGTCCCCTGGGGGCCAGCTTCTGCGCAGCTTGGACTTCCTCAGCAGTGGCCAGCAAGTCACCGTGGAGTCCTCTGGCAGTAGGATGGCCGTCTTCTACCATGCTGGTGGCGGCAGTAGCCGCGGCTTCAATGCGACCTACCACATAATTGGCTACTGCCTGCCATGGGACACACCGTGTAGAGGCGGGGAGGATGGCTGCTTCACGGATGCGCAGCGCTGCGATGACGTCTGGGATTGTGAGACAGGTGAAGATGAAAAAGGATGCGGTTTCTGTCCCAGTGACCACTACCCCTGCGGCGGGGTTCATAGCGGCGGAAGCTCCTGCTACACTTTGGCAGACCGCTGTAACTACCAGGCTTCTTGCACAGATGGCGCCGATGAGAGGCGCTGCCGGTCCTGCCAGCCAGGAAATTTCCACTGCGAGGACGAGCGTTGTATCTACGAGACGTGGGTGTGTGATGGGCAGCCAGACTGCGTGGATGGCAGTGATGAGAGGAACTGTGGCTATCAGACGCCCCGCAAGGTGGTGACCGCTGCTGTGGTGGGCAGCCTGGTGTGCGGACTCCTCCTAGTGGTAGCTTTGGGATGTACCTGCAAGCTGTATGCTATCCGGACCCAAGAATACAGGTATCTAGAGTGGCCTTTAGATGTGTTGGGGAGAGGTGGGTGGTTACACTCCAGAGACAACGGAGAACTTGGGCCAATATTCGTTAAGAGCTGTGGATATGGGAGCAGGACAGAAGGCTTGCAACATGTTTATAATTTGTCACCTTTGAAGTCTCTTTTTTTTTTTTCTTCGATTGCAGCATATTTGCACCGCTATCCCGGGCAGATGCAGAGTTCATGCAGCGGCAGGCCCCGCCCTCCTATGGTCAGCTCATCGCACAGGGTGCCATCCCACCTGTGGAGGACTTCCCCACTGAGAACCCTAATGACGTGAGTGTGCTTCTTCGCAAGTCTATGCGTGAACTGGGTGGGGAATGGGCAGGACTGTAAAATAAGAATAGCGTTAGTGGGTCAGATCAATGGTCCATCAAGCCCAGTAGCCCATTCTCACGGTGGCCAATCCAGGTCCCTAGTAGCTGGCCAAAACCTAAGGAGGAGCAACATTCCATGCTACCAATCCAGAGCAAGCAGTGGCTTCCTCCATGTCTTTCTCAATAGCAGAGTATGGACTTTTCCTCAAGGAAATTGTCCAACCCCTTCTTAAAACCAGCTACGCTATCTGCTCTTACCACAACCTCTGGTAAGCGCTAACCCCCAAGGTAGACCCTAGCATCCGGTGATTGAGATTCGGGTTCCCAATATGCATCACTTTGCACTTGTTCACATTAAATTTCATCTGCCACTTGGAAGCCCAGGTCTTCCAATTTCCTAAGGTCTGCCTACAATGTTTTACACTCCTACATGCGTTTTAAACAACTTTGAACAGTTGTCATCTGCAAATTTAATCACCTCGCTCGTCGTTCCATTTTCCAGATCATTTATAAATAAATAGCACTGGTCCCAGTACAGCCCCCTGTGACACTCTACTGTTTAGTCTCCTCCATTGAGAAAAATGTCCATTTAACCCTACCTTCTGTTTTCTATCCAATAACCAATTCCTAATCCACAACTGAACTTTTCCACCTATTCCATGACTCTTTAATTTTCGCAGGAGCCTCTCGTGAGGAAATTTATCAAAGCTTTTGAAAATCTAGTACAGTACGTCAATCAGCTCACCTTTATCCACATGTTTATTCACACCTTAGATATGCTGGGGCCCAGGACAGAAATTAAGGAGTGGGTCCTCGATCCCATCTCTCCTTGCCTTCCTGCCCCCAATTTCTCCATCCACCATTACTACCACACACAAAACACAGACAGACCTAGAAGAAATACAAAGAGAAAACTCAGCAAGTACTACTTCGCTGGAAAATAAAACCAGAAGTGCATGTCCATATCCCAAAGCTAGCACATTCCAGATAATACGTTTAGAATAAAATACTTTTTAACACTCGTCTGGACATTTTATTTTTCATCTTGTTAGATGCAGTTTCTTCTTTTCTGCTTTCCTGTCTTCTGCTAATTCTCTTTCCAGTATTTTCCACAGTCCTGTTTTATCCAGGGAAATGTCGTTTTTTAAAACTGTCCTCGTTAATTCTGGCTTCAGTTGCACCTTGATCCGTGTCTCTGTAGCAACCCAAAGAGCAGAACCCAGGCTTTTGGGAATTGAACTTGGCCCAAACATTCTATTTCTTTGCGCTATCCCTCTCCCTTTTCATGTCACTAGAAGAGGGACTGAGTGTTTTCTTGTGTCTCCTTGCAGAATTCAGTGCTGGGAAACCTGCGCTCCCTCCTGCAAATCCTGCGTCAAGACCAGGCCCAAGGAATCCCTCATCGGCGGCGGCACCGGAACCGCCACCTGCGACGCTTCATGCGCCGTCTCCGAAGATGGGGCCTGCTGCCCGCAACAACAACAGTAGTGACCGTTTCCAGTTCCGCACGAGAAGGGGGAAATTGCGATGGCGATGGGAGCAGCGGCGCAGGCCAGGATCCCCGAGCAGCCTCTACCGAATCTGAGGGAGCTGACAATGGTGAAGGAGCCACGGGTGGCGTAGAGTCAGCTGGTGCTTCTGAAGCGCCGCCCCTTCCACAGAAAGTGCCACTGGTGTCATCCCGTGACAGACTTCTCACTAGCACCAACAGTAACGTCATGCCGAGAGCCGAAGTGGCGAGCCCTGTGCCTTCTGGAAATGAATTTGTGCCAGCCTCTTTTGGGTCCGTTTTATCTGGTGTGGTTCAGAGCCTGCGGGGCCGGTTCTTCTCACACCACCAAGAGTGGAGAGGCTACGGTGATGCAGAAACACTCTCCCAGCCACTCCCAGGGGGGGAGGAGGAAGAGGATGAAGTACTGTTACTGCCGCTGGCAGAAGGCTGGGCAGAGATGCTTCCAGAAACATCAGGCACATCCGTTGAAGGAGATGATGTCATGCTTCTTCCCTGTTAACCTCTCCCTCGTTCCTTATTTTATTCCCTACTCTTTTCTGGAAATTTTTGGCTATAAGCTTCATTCCTCCCCCATCCCCTTCTCCTTTTAGTAACAATTTAAACCCAAGATCAAAAATCAGTATCGCTGCATTGCTTACCCTTGCCAAAGAATCTAATCTTGCTCTGCGTAGAAAATACTAGGGTAACAAGCTGTGATGTTATCAACAGCATGACGCAATATTAACTATTGCACTTTTGAATTGGGGGGGGGCAGATCTTTGACTCCAGTGTTTTGTTAAATGGGACATTTTTTTTAGATCGTTGTCCACCTCATGAAAACCTTGGTGATCACCGTGAGTGTTGCCTTAGCAAACCGCATTTGATGACGAAATACTGATTTTGTTTCTAGCTTTTTTTATAGGAATAATTGTACCAAGGATTAGCCATTTCCTTGCTCTTAATGCCCCTCCATCTATTGCCTTTGTGACGTTTTTTTCATTTAAAGTGCTGAGCATATGGAAAATTCCTGATGCCCTGGTGAATTTCCAGCCTCTAAATGCTGGGGTTTATGTTTATCCCCCCTTGTCTCTAGAGAATGAGTTTATGTTGAGCTGCTAACAGATTTTTTAGAAAGACACTCCAGCTGCTCCCCCTCCCCTCTCCTCCCACCCAAATCCTGATTAATGGATATAACTTAAAAAATAGGTTGTAACAACATTCATCATTTTTAAAACTCAGGACGATAGCCCAGTTTTATTAAACTGGCAATACGAACTTGGTTTTTAAAAGCTTTTGTACCTATGGAAGAAATTTTTCAGCAGATCAAACCTATTTTTGTCGCTAATGAAAAGGGCAAGGCATTCTCTTTTTTAATTTAATTCTGCCTCGCCCTCAGAAACTATTAACTTGGCCCTTCAGTCATGACAAATGAAGTTGGAGCAGAATTGACTGTTCTTTTTAAATAATAAATTATAAGAATGGAAAAAAAAGAGAAATAATACACTTCCAGTCACTCCTGTAGACCTCAAGGTGGCAACCTTATAAAAGAAACCACACATTTAACTGTATCAACTTCCTGTGTGGTTAATGCATCACTTCCTGTGTTCAGAGACCTGTTTTACACCCTTAATGAGGTTTGTCTTTGTGGTACAAGCCACTGATCTACATTCAGTCTCTTTACAATGTAGATAATACCTTGAATGGTTTGTCTTGTCTTAAATATGGTATATATTTTTATATACTTTTTTAAAGAGTGTGGTGAGGTATATGCATATTTTTATTGATTCTTAGCATTTGATAAAATAATTAACCTTCCCAAGTATTTCATGGCTTAGAATTACGCAAAAGCAATCAGATGCTGTGCTAGATGGAATTTATTGACACAGTAAAAATATTAATTCCTTATTGTCCACCCATACCAGTCTAGATATGAGTTATGCCTCCCTACCAGTAGATGGAGACAGAGAACAAAACAGTTTGCTGCTCTTCAATATTTCTGTCTCCAGAAGATGGTAGACAAACAACCCATGCAGCTGGAGACTGACTTTAGGGACAGATTAAAAAAAAGAAAGGAAAGAATAGTTGCTGATATATTTTTTTTAAACAACAGCAAATTGTTCTAGAAATTGCCACCACTCCATTTAAAAAACACTTTGGTAAAATAGGAGCATAGAGAGTGAGGTCTGAAGAATTAAACAAGCAGAAGAAAAAGGAAAAAAATATTGCACATTAGTTTCATAAAGAAGTTTTCATTTTAAACAGGGCAGTTTATTGGGAAATCAGCTGTAATAAGGAGAAGCTTGAGCAGATGGTGATAACTTAGCCTGGGACAATCTTTTATCACTTGATTTAAGTTTATTGAGAACCCAACCAAGTAATAGTACGGCAGTCAAAAAAAATTGTTTTAAGGGGAATGACAGATTCTGGCACATTTTTTCACTTTAAGTAGCCGCAGACACTGTAATTAGAGAATTTGGTTTTGGTTTATGTTTTTAAATCTATGTATATATAGATAGAGAGATTTGCACATGTGTACCTTAAATATTGAATCTTGATTGATGGAGTTTTTATACATTCTTGAAACAGAACATTTTTTTTCTGGATTACGAGAAAGCTGTACTTTCTGCCCAGAGCCTGAATCATCTGGGATAGCCATCTTGCCAAGAATTGGGCATGATGCCAGCCCTTTGAGATGATGGCTTCCGGATGTGGCTGCTGCGTACCAGGGCAAGTGGGCTTCATGGGAGTTGTAGAGGCAACCTGGCAGGGAACAGCTCCATATTTGGTTAGGTACGGAAGGTATGGCTTTCATAAAAATGTAATGTTTTAAAGGACCGCACATTCTTGTAGCTGGCACTGATTTGCTGTATGAGGGTATCTTTTCTTAGAAGGTTTTAATGGGTTTTTGTTGATATGTTTGTATTTTTATAGGTGTACTGGGAAAATGAGAGGAAAAATATATGTCTATATCTACAAAAACTATGTAATGTGTCGTTTTTATTGAGTGTCTTCGTTCCTTGAACTTCTCTAAAACACAATTGCTTTTTCCATTATACAAACTTAGCTACGTAATTGTAAGAGCTTGGAGCCAGCAGCTTGCTAGGGGCGTCAGGCTGGAACGCGGCCCTTGCACCTTGGAATCAAGCAAGCCAGAAGGCAAACCTTGCAGCCCCTCTCCTAAGGGCTGGATCGGCCCTCAGAGCTTCTAAATGGGCGCTGGAAGGACCAGAAAACATATTGGACAGTTTGAGAATTAAGCTGGCTGACACCTATAATCTCCTGAAGTAGGAAGAAAGTGTGTTTGGGCGTGTGACGGTGCAGTCTAATTGGGTAACCTGATTTGGACTGTTGAGTATCGTATCTGCCTAAGTGGTTTGAACATGAACCAGCGCTGCCTGTTTAAATCCTGTAGAGTTAAGTCAAGATGTGCTTCCTTTTCTGTCAAGTGCCTTTTTGAATAAAGACTGGCTTTGAATTTGGGGACAGAGGAAGGCAGTATGCAGGAGTAAATGTCGAGGTAGGTACAGAGTTTGAACGATTTTAGACATTACGGCCCTGATTCTCCAAAAGTGCGTCCCGATTTTAGGCAGCTGTAGGCGTCCTACAGCTGTCTAATCAGCCAATCGGGATGCACGTTTTTTTAAAAAAATGCTCCCCAGGCAGGCCACCTATATTGAAGGCGAGGCCCGCAAGACACCTAGGCCCTGATTCTGTATAGGACGCCCGGGAGAGGCGTCCTATTCAGAATCGGCCTAAACTAAACCCCGATTCTGTAACCGGCGTCCATGTTACAGACGCTGGTTAGAGAATCGGGTTAGATTAGACACGGCCCGCTACACTTATCGCGGCAAGGGATTTCTCTGCATCCCGATTGGCTGATTAGACAGCTGTAGGACGCCTACAGCTGCCTAAAATCGGGACGCACTTTGGAGAATCAGGGTCTAAATGCCCAGAACTGCTCGCGACGCTCATAGGCTCCCTGCGCTAAAAAACACTATTGTGGTTTAGTAAAAGGGGGCCATAGTGTAAAATATAGACAGCATATATAAATTCAAATACATTTTGATCACTAAATTTAAAATAAAATAATTTTTCCTACCTTGTCTGGTGATTTCATGAGTCTCTGGTTGCACTTTCATCTTCTGACTGTGCATCCAATCTTTCTTCCCTTCTTTCAGTCTGTATGCTTTCTCTCCTCCAGACCTCATTCCCTCCCCTAACTTTTTATTCCTCTCTCCCTGCCCTTTCTTTCTTTTTTCTCTCGTGATGCCCCCTTTCTTTTGCTGGGAGTTCCCGTAGTCTCTCGAGACTACGTCGGGAACTCCCTACAGCCATTTCCTGATGGCGATCTGCACGGGTCAGAGCCGGATAATCACGGTTTTTCGGCATTCGCGGTCCGGCTCTGACTGTATCCCCCGCGAATGACGAGGGAGAAGTGTATTACTTTTAAAATTCTATATAGTATTTTCATTCCTCTTGTCTCTTTATTATGAAATGCATATAGATTCTCCTATGCAAGAGGCACCCAACAATTCAAAATCTCCCTTCCTTCAGCAAAAGGAATCAAGAATTTCAGTCAATCATTGGTCTTCAAATTATCTCAATTACGGAACGCGTTTCCTCTTAACTTAAGAGGTCCTGGTCCTTTTCAACTTTTTTGCAAATCTTTAAAAACTATTTTATTTGCTAATCATTTCGGAAATCAGCCATACTAATATTTCTCTCTGTTATTTTCTTATTCTTTGTACTTTTTTTGTTTCTGTTAACTGAGTCGCGCTCCACTTTGGTTGAAGATCCAGTATACAAAGCTAAGGCCCTCTTCTATCAAACTGCGCTAAAAACTGCAATCGAAGTTTGATAAAAGAGGGCCTAAATTTTAGTTTAACAGACTATGGACTTTTCCTCTAGGAAATTGTCCAAACCTTTCTTAAAACCAGCTGCGCCCAAGAGCAAATCACTCATGCATTTAGGAACGCTGCTCACAAATTTTACTTGGCCGCTCATAAAAATATTTCCAAATCTAGAAAATTGTTGGTTTGAAGAACTTGTTGCTCACATGAAAAAAAATAAATTTTTTTTTGCACACACCCAGCCAATCCTTACAGGGAGCGTTGTCCATAACCATTGAGTTACAATTACTTTATGCAACTGGCTTTGCTATGGCTAAATCACACCATCAACAATAGCTCTTCTGACAAGTTCATGCTGAACCAGAACGTTCGCATGTAGGGCTAGTCTCAGTTAGGGCACTGGTCTTTGACCAGAGGGCCACCCATGAGCAGACTGCTGGGCACAATGGACCACTGGTCTGACCCTGCAGCGGCAATTATGTTCTTATTGAATTGTATAATGCATCTGAAGCTCGGAGTCCAAAGTCAAGACACTGCTATGGTCAAATGAGTTACAATTTCTTTATAAACAGACCTGTAGTTTTAATTAAACTTTGGAATTACTTGCCAGAGAATGTGGTGAAAGCACTTAGATTAGCAGGGTTTGAAAAAGGTTTGGATCATTTCCTAAAACAAAGTCCTCAAGCCATTATTAAGATGGATTGGGGAAATCCACAGCTTATTCCTAAAATAAGCAGCATAAAATCTGTTTTACAGCTTGGGACCTGTGCCCTGCGATGACCATTGTTGGAAACAGGATACTGGGTTTAATGGACCTTCGCTCTGTCCCAGTAAGGCAACTCTTATGTTCTTATAGTTGAAGCTCTAAGCCCAAACTATTTCTGTATGTTGGTTCCTTCATCTCCATAAACTAATCAGTTACGTCTTCCATTTCAAAGGAGTAATTCAGATACATGTAATTAACTGGATGGGTTGGTGTATGAATTCTTCTGACTGATAAATTAGACATATATTTCATGAGTAAAGACCTTTGGTGATTGAAGTACACAATGCTTTTGATTGATGACTACTATTACTATGAATTATTTCTATAGCACTACCAGACGCACGCAGCACTGCACAGAGAAGAAGAAAACAGTCCCTGCTTGAAAGAGCTTAGAATCTAAACAGGATGTCAAGGATACAGTTAAGGGGAACAGATGGAGGGCAGAGGAGCAGGGTTAAGGATTGAAAGCTATAAGAAAAAGGTGGGTTTTCAGTCTGCTTTTAAACAAGGGAAGGGGCTTGACGGACAAAATTTGGGTAATTTATTCCAGACATAGGGGGCAGCTAGATGAAAGGAACGGAGTCTGGAATTGGCAGTGGAAGATAAGGGTAACACTAAGAGTGACTTATCTGAGGAATGGGAGGTGTATAAGGAGAGAGAAGCGAGGAGAGAGACAGGGACAGCAGAATGAACACACTTGTAGGTCAGCATAAGAACATAAAAATTGCCGCTGCTGGGTCAGACCAGCAGTCCATCCTGCCCAGAAGTCCGTTCACACAGCAGCCCTCAGGTCAATAAGCTCTTGAACTATATGCAATGGCAGATAGGGAGCCAGTGAAGCAACTTAAGCTTTGCACAGATTGCAAGGGGCAGAGGAGACACTGAGGAAAGCAGTTACTTACCGTAACAGGTGTTACCCAGGGACAGCAGGCAGATATTCTTAACTGATAGGTGACGGCACCGACGGAGCCCCGGTACGGACAATTTTAGAGTGATTGCACTCTAAGAACTTAGAAAGTTCTAGCAGGCCGCACCGCGCATGCACGAGTGCTTTCCCGCCCGACGGAGGTGCGCGGTCCCCAGTTAAGATAAGCCAGCTAAGAAGCCAACCCGGGGAGGTGAGTGGGACGTTAGAATATCTGCCTGCTGTCCCTGGATAACACCTGTTACGGTAAGTAACTGTGCTTTATCCCAGAACAAGCAGGCAGCATATTCTTAACTGATGGGTGACCTCCAAGCTAACAAAAAAAGGAATGGAGGGAAGGTTGGCCATTAGGAAAACAGATTTTGTAAAACAGATTGGCCGAAATGTCCATCCCGTCTGGAGAATGCATCCAGACAATAATGAAATGTAAAAGTATGAACTGAGGACCAAGTAGCAGATTTTCTCAATAGGCGTGGATCTGAGGAAAGCTACAGACGCTGCCACAGCTCTAACCTTATGGGTCGTGACAGAACCTTCCAGGGGCAGTCCGGTATGAGCATAACAGAACGAGATGCAGGCAGCAAGCCAATTGGCTATCGTACGTTTAGAAACAGGGTGACCCAACTTATTGGGATCAAAAAATAGAAAAAGTTGGGGAGATGATCTATGAGGCTTAATGCGCTCTAAATAGTAAGCCAAGGCACGCTTACAGTCCAAAGTATGCAAAGTGTGTTCCCCAGGGTGGGAATGAGGCTTCGGGAAGAAGACAGGTAAGACAATGGACTGGTTGAGGTGAAAATCAGATACAGCCTTAGGGAGAAACTTTGGATGTGTATGTAGAACCACTTTGTCATGGTGAAAAACAGTGAAAGGTGGATCAGCCACTAGTGCATGCAACTCACTGACCCTCCTGGCAGAGGTGAGGGCAATAAGGAAGACCACTTTCCAAGTGAGAAATTTGAGATGAGCCGTGGCTAATGGTTCGAAAGGAGGCTTCATGAGAGGAGAGAACCACATTAAGATCCCAGGTAATGGAAGGAGGCTTAAGAGGTGGTTTGACATTGAAAAGGCCCCTCATAAACCTGGCAACCAGAGGATGAGCCGTGAGGGGTTTTCCTTGAATGGGCTCATGAAAAGCAGTAATGGCACTGAGGTGAACTCTGATTGATGTAGACTTGAGGCCGGAGTCCAACAAAGAAAGCAAGTAATCCAACAGCTGTTCCACCGGTAGTGAAGTGGGATTATGATGATGAAGGAGACACCAGGAAGAAAAATGAGTCCACTTTTGTTGGTAACATTGAAGAGTGGACGGTTTCCTGGAGGCCTCTAGAATGGAACGAACCGGCTGAGAGAGAGAGACAGGAGCAGTGGTTAGGCCGAGAGAAACCAAGCTGTCAGGTGGAGAGATGGCAGGTTGGGATGAAGGAGAGATTGCTGATGCTGCGTAAGTAGAGTAGGCAATACTGGCAGCAGTATGGGTTCCCTGGAACCGAGTTGAAGAAGGGAGTACCAATGTTGACGAGGCCATCGTGGGGCGATGAGAATCATGGTGGCCTTCTCCCTCTGAATCTTGAACAATGTCCGCAACATGAGAGGAAGGGGAGGAAAGGCATAAAGAAATCGGTCCGCCCAATTGAGGAGAAAAGCATCTGGTGTCAGACGATGAGGGGAGTAGAGTCTGGAACAAAAGAGGGGCAGTTGATGATTGTGGGGAGCTGCAAAGAGGTCCACCCGAGGAGTACCCCACTGAGCAAAGATGGACCGTAGAGTGACAGGGTCGAGGGTCCATTCGTGAGGTTGAAGAATCCTGCTGAGGTTGTCTGCTAAGGAAATTCCTTTCGCCCTGAATGTACACCGCCTTCAGAAAGAGACTGCGAGCTGTTGCCCAAGACCAAATCTTTTGGGCTTCCTGACATAACAGGCGAGAGCCTGTGTCACCTTGCTTGTTGATGTAGTACATGGCTACCCGATTGTCTGTGCACAGAAGAAGAACCTGGGGACAGAGAAGATGTTGAAACGCTTTGAGAGCATAAAACATTGCCCTGAGTTCCAGAAAATTGATGTGATGTAATGTAATGTAAATGTAATGTAATTTATTTCTTATATACCGCTAAACTCCGTTAGGATTCTAAGCGGTTTACAGAAAAATAAACAATAGGGTGCATTAAAATTATAAGTAAAATAGGTACTTAGAAATTCCCTTACTGTCCCAAAGGCTCACAATCTAACTAAAGTACCTGGAAAAATGACAATTAGTAGAGTAATGAAGAAATAAAATAGAGAATAGATGAGAAAAATAAGAAAATAAACATTCTAATAAGACTATAATGATCTAAAGGACTTTGAAAGGTTGAAAAAAGAGGGGAGATAAGAATAGATGCAGAGGGAGAACCGTTGAAGCAATAGAATTCTGGGGAAATTTAAATGAAATTTGAATGATAAAATAAAACAAAATAAGTGGTAAAACAATAAGTGAGATTAAAAAATATATCATAAACTAAAAAGAATTGAAAATAAAATCAAAACAGTCAAAACTGAAGTCCAGCTTGAACGGGCCCCTGAGCCAACCGTTGGTCCGATGGCCGGACCGCAGCCCTCCTTCGTCGGCTCTCCCCTGCTGGAATGGGGGAGGGGCGAAGACAGTGTCGGGTGCCCCGCTGAACGGGCCCCCAAGCCGACCGTTGGTCCGATGGCTGGACTGCAGCCCTCCTTCGTCGGCTCTCCCCTGCTGGAATGGGGGAGGGGCGAAGACAGTGTCGGGTGCCCCGCTGGAATGCTGGTGAGCTCGTTCCTGGACCGTCCACAGACCTTGTGTGCGAAGATGGTCCATGTGTGCCCCCCAGGCATACAGGGAAGCATCCGTGGTAATGATCATGGAGTGAGGAGGCAGATGAAAGAGAAGACTTCTGGAAAGATTGGAGGAGTTCGACCATCATTGCAGAGATTATCGGAGCGACGATGTTACAGATATGTGACGTGAAGGCAGATCTGTCACCTGGGACCATTGAGTGGCCAAAGTCCACTGAGGAGTACGAAGGTGGAGACGTGCTAGAGGAGTGACGTGCACTGTCGAGGCCTTGTGCCCTAATAGAACCATCATCTGGCGGGCTGAAATGGAGTATTGAAGGAGCACCTGATGGCAGAGGTGGAGCAGTGTCTTTAGACGGTCGGAGGGAAGAAAAGCCCTCAAAAGAGTGGTGTCTAGGACCGCTCCAATGAATTGCAGTCGCTGAGTAGGAAGCAGATGCGACTTCGGGTAATTGATTTCGAATCCAAGGATTTGAAGGAAGGAGATGGTGTGATTGGTGGCTTGAACCACCTGCTGAGATGAAGGAGCTTTGATTAGCCAGTCGTCCAGGTAAGGGAATAATTGGAGACTGTGAGACCTGAGAAATGCAGCCACCACTATCAGACACTTGGTGAATACCCTTGGAGATGAGGCTAGGCCGAAGGATAACACACGGTATTGATAATGATGGTGATGGATTTGGAATCTGAGATACCGTCTGGAGTTCTGATGTATGGGTATGTGAGTGTATGCCTCTTTGAGGTCGAGGGAGCATAGCCAGTCACCCTGAGAGAGAAGAGGATAAAGTGTGGCCAGAGAGAGCATTTTGAACTTTTCCCTGACTAAACATTTGTTGAGGTCCCTGAGATCCAGGATAGGTCTGAGATCTCCCGTCTTTTTTGGAACCAGAAAATAGCGGGAGTAGAATCCCTGCCCCCTCTGATCTAGAGGAACTTCCTCTATGGCGTTCAGAAGAAGAAGGGATTGGACCTCCTGAAGCAGGAGGGGGGACTGAGAGGAGTTGGAAGCAGACTCTTTTGGAGGATTGTCTGGTGGAAGAGTCAGAAAGTTGAGAGAATACCCGTGGCGAATGATGTTTAGTACCCATTGATCTGAGGTGATGAGTTCCCAATGGGTGAAATAGATGTGCAAGCGACCTCCGATAGGCTGTAGTAGCGGGGAAGATGGAGGGAGACTGGCTATGTCCCTGAGAAGCAAGTCAAAAGGGCTGAGTTGATTTGGGTAGAGCAGCTGGTTTTACAGGTTGCTGCTGCGATGGACGAGTCTGCTGGTGTTGCTGCTGATGCTGCCTCCTAGGTTGATTCTGAGGAGGATGGAGAGGCCGAGCAGAATAGCGATGCTGGTAAGACATGTGTGGCCGGAAAGGGCGAGCTGGTGGAGGCTTCTTCTTGTTTTTGAGTAAGGTATCCCATCGGGTCTCGTGAGCAGACAGTTTTTGTGTGGTGGTGTCCAAGGATTCCCCAAACAACTCGTCACCTAAGCAAGGAGCATTTGCCAAGCGGTCCTGGTGAATCACATCAAGTTCCGAGACCCGAAGCCAAGCTAAGCGGCGCATGGCAACTGCCATGGCAGAAGCCCTGGATGTCAGCTCAAAGGTGTCGTAGATGGGAAGTATATTGCTGGAATAAAGGGACCTTACGCTGAGGAAGGTATTTCTGGAGGGAAGACAGCTGTTGGATCAAATGCTTAAGGTAGAAAGAAAAGTGAAAAGCATAATTACCAGAATGGTTAGCCAGCATAGCATTCTGGTATAACCGTTTTCCAAATTTATCCATGGTCTTCCCTTCTCTGCCAGGAGGGACAGAGGCATAGACACTAGAACCTGCGGTTTTTTTGAGAGTGGACTCCACGAGTAAAGACTCATGGGGGAGTTGTGGTTTATCGAAACCTGGGATAGGGAGCACCTTATATAGGATGTCTAATTTTCTTGGAGCTCCTGGAATTGTCAAAGGGGTCTCCAAATTCATATAAAAAGTTTCCCTAAGGATGTCGTGCAGAGGTAACTTGAGGAACTCTTTTGGAGGCTGATCAAAATCCAGGGCTTCAAGGAAAGCCTGGGATTTTTTGGAATCAGATTCCAAAGGGATAGAGAGTCAGACATCTCCTTCAAAAATTTAGTGAAGGAGGACTGGTCAAGTTTAGAAGGCGGCTCTTGGAGAGAGGTATCTTCCTCGTCCGAAGAAACCACTTCCTTGGTACCCATTGGCTCTTCAGAATCATCCCACAAGTCAGGATCACGAACCTGTGATCCCCAACCTCGAGAAATCGGGGTCGAGGGTGCAGTGTGGTGGGACTTATGCACCGATTTACTGGAGTGTAAGGAAGTGGCACCGGGAGAAGTGATACGGTGCCGATTCGGAGACCGTCTGCACCGCATAGTGCGAGGTCCTGGGTTCCGCAGATAAAATGGGCATGGAAGCGGAAACAGGAGGAATCGGTGCTGAAAGTGTTGACACCGACAATAAGGGCTGCTCAACCAGCGGTGCCGTATGCTCAGACCGGACCGGGGCTGGGAGGTTCGGTGCCAGAAGAGCAGGGAGAAGATGTTGCAACTGCTCTTGAAGCTGGACCTGTAGGATAGCCGCTATGCGGTCATCCAAAGAAGGCACCGGTACCGCTTTCTTTTTCTTCGATATCTGTGGTGCCGCTCGACGCTCAGGAGATGAGGAGGCTGATGATGTGGCACTCACCTCAATGGGAGTGGAGCGCTTACGGGGGCGCCTCGAGGCCGGCAGGACTGGACTCACTGCAGGATCGGCCGGAGGACGCTCCATGGAAGAGGAAAGCTGCGGTGTCACATCCCCCAAGTAAGCTGGCTAAGGAGATAGCTCCGGCGGTGTCGAAAGAGGCGGTGCCGATTTAGAAGGGGCAGCCGACGTCGGAGTGAATGTCGATGGTTCCATCCCGGCACTGAAAAGAAGTCGTTGTTGGATTTGGCGGTTCTTCAAGGTGCGTTTAAGAGAAGCGCAACGGGTGCAGGAGGAGGCATTGTGATCCGGACCCAGGAACTGAAGGCACCAGTTGTGGGGGTCGGTCAGAGAGATGGGCCGCGCACACCGCTGACACTTCTTGAAGCCTGGCTGCGGGGGCATGAGGTGAACACGGCCTCCGATAAATCGCCGGGGCGAGGCGAAGAAAAGAATCAAAAATAAAATTTTTTTTTTTAAACAATACTAAACAAAAAGAAACCGAGGAAGAAAAACTCCCAGACCAAAAAATACGCGCGAGGGCAAGAGGATTTTCAACGGCTGTTGAAAAAAACGCATCTTCTTAGCTCCGTGGAAACTAAGAAACTGGGGACCGCGCGCCTCTGTTGGGCAGGAAGGCACTCGCGCATGCGCGGTGCGGCCTGCTAGAACTTTCTAAGTTCTTAGAGTGCCGTCACCCATCAGTTAAGAATATGCTGCCTGCTTTTCCTGGGATAATACCAGTTAGGAGTAGATTGCAGTAGTCTAATCATGAGGTCACAGGGGCACCTCATCCCCTTACACTGTCCTGCGAGTCACAGGAGGGCGATATGGTCCTTCTCTCCAAGACTCCCAATGCCTGTCTGCTGCAGCATTGACTATGCTGGAGATTTAGACACAGCTCTGAGCAGATGGGAGATTTCAGTTGTAATCTCAGATCTCATCTAGGAATCAGTCCTGGAGGAAATGGGAACCTGTGATTCCTTTTACTGTCCTGTGGAAAGCTGGCACTGAATAGGGACCCCATGAGCCTATTCATCTTAATTTAACAGAAATCAGCCATACGCTACCACTTGCCTTTGTAATATGTAATATGGGGGGGGGGGGGGGGTACACCAGACACTAGAACATATGAAGGACTTGTGATAGGCTTCACTGACAAGATTAAAGAAGAGTTAGAATCTACTGAAACTCCGATTATAGAAAGCTTTTTACTATTTCAATAAAGTCATACAGTACATGAGAGCAACTTATGTTCTTAAACATTATATTAGAATGCAAGAGCCCATAAGAGTTGCCATACTGGGACAGACCGAATATCCATCAAGCCCTGTATCCTATTTCCAACAGTGGCCAACCCAGGTCTCAAGTACCTAGCTAGATCCCAAGTCATAAAACAGTTTATACTGCTTATCCTAGGAATAAGCAGTGGACTTCTCCCAGCCATCTGAAAAATGGCCTATGGACTTTTTAGGAAATTATCCATACCTTTTTTAAACCTCACTAAGCTAACTGATTTCACTCTGACCATAGTCATTTTACTGCATGTTGGTGACTGATATCTGGGACTGCGAGATGCGAGTTCTGGCTGAGAAGCCTCTAGAAGATCTCAAATAGTTGGACGAGGACTCATTAGTGGTGGCCTAATGTTCATGCTTTTGGAGCAAGGGGCTGACGGTTCAAATCCTTTTATTTACAAATGTCTTATCTATTTTAAAAATCAAATGAGAGCGAGAAAGGTGTAAGGGAGAGAAAAGTCACTGTGTAAGTGGTGGTCTAGTGGAAGGTGTTCATGCTTTTGGAGCAAGAGGATGAAGGTTCAAATCCTTTCAGTGTATAGCTATCTTTATGTAGTTGTAAATTTCAGTTCAGGGCATAAAGGGAAGGAAAGGGAAGCAGGCCTTTGTTTCCCCCATGGTGGGTCAGAGGAAAGATGGGTTGCTTTCAACCAAATCATCCTCAGCATAAGTCGTTTCTATGACCAAATAGTTTGACTTTTAAACCCCAATCAAGGAAGAAGACATAAGAGGAGAAAACATAAACCACTGAGCCGCATGTAGGCAGCGGCGAAGATCACTGAGCCGCGTGCAGGCAGCGGCGAAGAGAGAGAGAGAGTAGTCCGAAGAGGGGAGAAGGAGAACAGCAGAGCGGGTAGCGGCGAGAGGAGGCTCCGCCCACCCCACCGCGTCGGCGCAGCGTCATCGGCCGGGCTCCTCCTTAAGAGGAAGGGAGCCGCGGCACTTGAAGACCACTGAGCCGCGTGTAGGCAGCGGCGAAGATCACTGAGCCGCGTGCAGACAGCGGCAAAGAGAGAGAGAGTAGTCCGAAGAGGGGAGAAGGAGAAGAGCAGAGCGGGTAGCGGTGAGAGGAGGCTCCGCCCACCCCACCGCGTCGGCGCAGCGTCATCGGCCGGGCTCCTCCTTAAGAGGAAGGGAGCCAGCGGCGCCCGCCGTTTGGCGCGCAGCAAAGGCGCTCGCCTTTGCGAAGGCCTTAAGAAGGGCCAGGTCACCACATCTAAGGACCCCAAGATAAGACAATCAAGGTAAGGACACATCCGCATACAAACAAGAAAGGCGTAGGGTTAACAAACACAGAACAAAAGGCAGAGTAGGCCCAGGGAGGACCACATATATAGGGAAACGACAGGCAAGGAAGGCACCGAAGAATAGAAACAGGGGCAGAGGACAAGAAGCACGAGCAGAAGATAAAGTAGAGGCAGGCCAAACAGGTAGCACACCGGCGAACATACACAAAGACAGCAACAAGCACAGCAGAACAAGATAAGGCGGAATCAAGGAAAAACACAAATACACGAGTAAGTGGAGAAGGCAAACATACACACATGCATAAGCAAAGGGGAGCAGAAGACGTAAAAGGTAAGGAAGAACCAGGCGCAGGGGTGAACATACTAGCATCGGGACTCCTAAAGGGCAGACAAGAATGCAGGCTGAAGAAACACAGAGGATGAGCTTCCCAGTGTACTGCACGGACTGCCACATGTACGACTACCTCCCCTCCGGGTTGCAGTCATACGTGTGCGGCCGTTGTCAGGAACTGAAGAGCTTGAGGAGTGAAGTCAGTCACCTGAAGTTGAGGATCCAGGAACTAGAGGGACTCTACATCTCAGAAGACCCCTTCCAGACAGCCGAAGATCTCACGCGAGAGGGGCGCATCGAGGAGCAGGTCAGGGAGCTCGAGAAGTTCATTGAAGATGCCTACAGGAGAGTGGAAGAGCAGGAACACGAGAAATGGAGAGACGAGGAGGACACACAGAGCAGAAGACAAGAAGCATCTGATTCCAAGGTAGAGGATACCCAAGGAGGAAGTTTACTGATGGAAGAGGAGAGGCACCCTCAGTGTCTAGAGCAAGAAGAAATGAGGAACACCAGGGACACAGACCTGCGACCGCAACGGAGGCTGAAAAAGGGGAAATCTGCAATCCTGGTGGGAGACTCAATCCTAAGGCAAGTAGACAGTCACTTAGCAGGAGGGAGAGAGGATCGGCTAGTGACAAGTCTCCCAGGAGCAAGAACGACGGACATCGTCGACAGAATTGAAAGAATCCTGGAGGGAGCAGAGACGGAAGAGACAGCAGTGATAGTCCATGTCGGGACGAACGATGTCACCAGGAGAGATTACAGCAAGAATGCACTGACTGAGCAGTTCAAGATCCTAGGAAGGAAACTGAAGATGAGGACCCAGAGGATAGCCTTCTCAGAGATCCTGCCAGTACCGAGGGCAGAAACGAAGAGGCAGACGGAACTACAATCAATAAATGTGTGGATGAGGAGATGGTGTGAGGAAGAGGGATTTCTCTTCGTGAGGAACTGGACAGCGTTCTGGGGAAAGAACAAGCTCTACAAGAAGGATGGTCTACACCTGAGCACAGCAGGAACTAGGCAACTAGCAAATAACATCAGAAGAGTGATAGAACAAGCTTTAAACTAAACAGAAGGGGAAAGCCGACAGTCGACCTGATATCAACGGTTCGGGAGACAGTACCCAGTGAAGGTACTGAGGGGGAAAAATGCTGGGCAGACACAAGTGGACAGCAACAGGTTATGGAAAATCAAGGGAGACAAAAGAGAGATGAGGACATGATAAACAAACTACAAGGGGAAGTCAAAAAGGAACGGGAAGATGGGAAGGCACAGGAAGAAGAAAATACAAACATGCCACATGGGCAAGGCAATAGAAACATACCACAAAGGGAGGACAAAGGAGATAAAATGCAGAAGTTGGCTGGCCAGGAAGAGAATAGAAAGAAGACTGAAGCACATGGGGAAACAGCCGGGAAGACTAAATGCCAGGACTTGAACTGCATGTACACTAATGCAAGGAGTGTAAGAAACAAAATGGGGGAATTGGAAGTCATGGCCAAAAATGAGAACCTAGACATCATAGGGATCACGGAAACATGGTGGAATGAGGAAAACAAATGGGACATAGTACTGCCAGGGTATAAACTCTACCGAAAAGATAGGACTTATCAAAAAGGAGGAGGAATAGCACTGTACATAAGGGAACCATCTACTCAACCAGTGTGGATATAGCAGCAGCAAATGAACAACTAGAATCATTGTGGGTTAAAATACCAGGAAAAAACGGATCTGAGATAAAGATGGGACTGATCTACCGTCCACCTGGGCAATCTGAAGCAGTGGAAACAGAAATGGTAGCTGAGCTGAGGAGGGAATGCAAGAACGCTAACACTATAGTTATGGGAGATTTCAACTATCCCGGGATAGACTGGCATCTTGGAAATTCAAAATGTACGAAGGAAACGGAGTTCCTGGAAACCGTCCAAGACTGTTTCATGGAACAACTTGTCCAGACTCCAACAAGAGGGGCAGCAATCCTGGATCTGATCCTCAACGGGCTTAAAGGACCTGCAAAGGGAGTGGAAGTAATGGGACCGCTAGGAAACAGTGACCACAACATGATTCTGTTCCAAGTGGAAGTAGGATTACCAAAGGGGAAGAGATCAAAGGGAACAGCGTTTAACTTCAGGAAAGGGAACTATGATGCCATGAGACAAATGGTGAGGAAGAAGCTCAGAAACAGCTCCAAGAAAGCTCTGTCTGTGGAGCAAGCCTGGTCCCTATTCAAGGACACGGTAAGCGAGGCACAAAACCTATATGTACCCAAATTTAGGAAAGGATGCAAAAAGAATCAGACTAAAGACCCAGCATGGATAAACAATGAAGTAAAGACAGTGATAGGAGACAAGAACACATCATTTCGGAAGTGGAAGAAGGACAAAACTGAAGGAAATTGGAAAGAGCACAGGAAGCATCAGAAAGAATGTCACTGAGTGGTCAGAAAAGCCAAGAAAGAATACGAGGAGAGACTAGCCAAGGAAGCACGAAATTTTAAACCATTTTTCAGATATGTAAAAGGGAAACAGCCAGCGATGGAGGAGGTGGGACCTCTGGATGAGGGAGACAAGAAAGGAGTGGTGAAGGAAGAAAAAGAGGTGGCTGATAGACTAAACAAGTTCTTTGCGTCTGGGAACAAATGACCTGGCCAACAACTCCACACTTGCAGCACAGAAAGCTTTTCGGGAACTTGGTGAGGGCGTGAAACCTTTTGTAAAGACTTTAGCTTTTTCTGAAATACTGCCTGCATATGGACAAGGAGAGCAAAGAGTGAAAAACACAGAGGACTTTAATAGATGGCTCAGAGCCTGGTGTCATCAAGAAGGCTTCAGGTACATAGGAGGATGGGGAAATACATGGAAGGACAAGAAGCTATATTGCACTGATGGGCTACATATTACTACAGCAGGAAAAAGAAACCAGAGAAATTTAGACAATATTTTTCTAGGCATTTAAACTAGAAGGTGGGGGTGGTGTATGTACGAAGGACAATTATAGAGACCACCCCCGGCAAAAGAAAAGATGTGATAGTAGTAAAGGCTGCAACATAAGCAATATCAGCAACTCATTTCTTAGTATTGCAACGGAAAGTGAAACGACACAAAAATCCATACGAAAAAGGAGATTATCGCTGAAAAATAGCTGGAAAGCGATGACCACAAATGCTCGCAGTCTAAGCAACAAAGTTCATGATCTGCAAGCCCTGATATTAGAGGCAGATCTAGATATTGTTGCTATCACAGAGACATGGTTCAGTGAATCAATGGATGGGATGCAAACATACCGGGATATAATCTTTTTAGGAAGGACAGAGATGGTCATAAAGGTGGAGGAGTAGCTCTCTATGTAAAGATCAATATCCAAGCGACCGAAATGCAAGGGACCTGGGGAGAGGAAGAAGCGATATGGATTGCTCTGAAAAGAGAAGATGGAACTTCTATCTACGTGGGTGTAGTCTACAGACCTCCGACTCAATCGCAGCAAATTGATAAGGATCTGATTGTGGATATCCAAAAGTTTGGAAGGAAAGAGGAGGTTCTGCTGTTGGGAGATTTCAACCTGCCGGATGCGGACTGGAATGTTCCGTCTGCGGAATCGGAAAGAAGTAGGGAGATTGTGGATGCCTTTCAAGAGGCTCTGCTCAGACAAATGGTGACGGAACCCACAAGGGAAAAAGCGATATTGGATCTGGTCCTCACAAATGGAGAGAGTATCTCTAATGTTCGAGTGGGTGCTCACCTGGGTAGTAGCGATCATCAAACGGTTTGGTTTGATATAACGGCTAAAGTGGAGAGCGGCCGCACGATACTTAAAGTCCTAGATTTCAAACGTACGGACTTTAATGCAATGGGAAAGTACCTGAAGAAAGAGCTGTTAGGATGGGAGGACATAAGAGAAGTGGAAAGACAGTGGTCTAAGCTGAAAGGAGCGATAAAAATGGCTACGGACCTTTATGTGAAGAAAATCAATAAAAACAAGAGAAAAAGGAAGCCGATATGGTTCTCCAACCTAGTGGCTGAGAAAATAAAGGCGAAAGAGTTGGCGTTCATGAAATATAAAAAAACCCAAGAAGAGGAGAGCAGAAAGGATTACAGGGTGAAACTGAAAGAAGCCAAGAGAGAGATACGTTTGGCGAAGGCACAGGCGGAAGAACAAATGGCTAAAAATGTAAAAAAGGGAGATAAAAATTTTTTCAGATATATTAGTGAAAGGAGGAAGATAAAAAATGGAATTGCTAGGCTAAAAGATGCTGGGAACAAATATGTGGAGAGTGATGAGGAGAAAGCAAATGTGCTAAACAAATACTTCTGTTCTGTGTTCACAGAAGAAAATCCTGGAGAAGGACCGAGATTGTCTGGCAAAGTTACACGAGAAAATGGAGTAGATTCTGCGCCGTTCACGGAGGAGGGTGTTTATGAGCAACTTGAAAAACTGAAGGTGGACAAAGCGATGGGACCAG
This sequence comes from Geotrypetes seraphini, assembly GCF_902459505.1. Lineage (NCBI taxonomy): Eukaryota > Metazoa > Chordata > Amphibia > Gymnophiona > Dermophiidae > Geotrypetes > Geotrypetes seraphini. Next base: position 6,898,778 of record NC_047099.1, on the reverse strand, counting down.
ACGGGATCCATCCCAGGATACTAAGGGAGCTCAGAGAGGTTCTGGCGAGTCCTATTAAAGACTTGTTCAACAAATCTCTGGAGACGGGAGTGATTCCTGGGGATTGGAGGAGAGCGGATGTGGTCCCTATTCATAAAAGTGGTCACAGGGATGAAGCAGGAAACGACAGGCCGGTGAGCCTCACTTCAGTTGTTGGAAAAATAATGGAAGTGTTGCTGAAAGAAAGGATAGTGTATTTCCTTGAATCTAATGGGTTACAGGATCCGAGGCAACATGGCTTTACAAAAGGTAAATCGTGCCAAACGAACCTGATTGAATTTTTTGATTGGGTGACCAGAGAGCTGGATCAAGGACATATGCTAGATGTAATTTACTTGGATTTCAGCAAAGCCTTTGATACAGTTCCTCATAGGAGGCTGTTGAACAAACTTGAAGGGCTGAAGTTAGGACCCAAAGTGGTGAACTGGGTCAGAAACTGGCTGTCGGACAGACGCCAGAGGGTGGTGGTTAATGGAAGTCGCTCGAAGGAAGGAAAGGTGACTAGTGGAGTCCCTCAGGGTTCGGTGCTGGGGCCAATCCTGTTCAATATGTATGTGAGTGACATTGCTGAAGGGTTAGAAGGAAAAGTGTGCCTTTTTGCAGATGATACCAAGATTTGTAACAGAGTAGACACCGAAGAGGGAGTGGAAAATATGAAAAAGGATCTGCAAAAGTTAGAGGAATGGTCTAATGCCTGGCAACTAAAATTCAATGCAAAGAAATGCAGAGTAATGCATTTGGGGATTAATAATAGGAAGGAACCGTATATGCTGGGAGGAGAGAAGCTGATATGCACGGACGGGGAGAGGGACCTTGGGGTGATAGTGTCCGAAGATCTAAAGGCGAAAAAACAGTGTGACAAGGCAGTGGCTGCTGCCAGAAGGATTCTGGGCTGTATAAAGAGAGGCGTAGTCAGTAGAAGGAAGAAGGTGTTGATGCCCCTGTACAGGTCATTGGTGAGGCCCCACTTGGAGTATTGTGTTCAGTTTTGGAGACCGTATCTGGCGAAAGACGTAAGAAGACTTGAGGCGGTCCAGAGGAGGGCAACGAAAATGATAGGAGGCTTGCGCCAGAAGACGTATGAGGAGAGACTGGAAGCCCTGAATATGTATACCCTAGAGGAAAGGAGAGACAGGGGAGATATGATTCAGACGTTCAAATACTTAAAGGGTATTAACGTAGAACAAAATCTTTTCCAGAGAAAGGAAAATGGTAAAACCAGAGGACATAATTTGAGGTTGAGGGGTGGTAGATTCACGGGCAATGTTAGGAAATTCTACTTTACGGAGAGGGTGGTGGATGCCTGGAATGCGCTCCCGAGAGAGGTGGTGGAGAGTAAAACTGTGACTGAGTTCAAAGAAGCGTGGGATGAACACAGAAGATTTAGAATCAGAAAATAATATTAAAGATTGAACTAGGCCAGTTACTGGTAAGACTTGTACGGTCTGCGTCTATGTATGGCCGTTTGGAGGAGGATGGGCAGGGGAGGGCTTCAATGGCTGGGAGGGTGTAGATGGGCTGGAGTAAGTCTTAACAGAGAATTCGGCAGTTGGAACCCAAGCACAGTACCGGGTAAAGCTTTGGATTCTCACCCAGAAATAGCTAAGAAGAAAAAAAAAAAAAAATTTAAATTGAATCAGGTTGGGCAGACTGGATGGACCATTCGGGTCTTTATCTGCCGTCATCTACTATGTTACTATGTTACTATGTCTTTACAAAAGAAGACACATCCAGTGTGCCGGAACCGGAAATCAAGGGGGATCAGGAGGGTATATTATCATGCATGGAGGTAAGCCTCAAAGACGTTCTAAGGCAGATAGATAGATTAAAAATTGACAAATCTCCTGGCCCAGATGGGATCCACCCGAGAATACTGAAAGAGCTCAGAGACGAAATAGCGGAGTTACTCAGGCATATTTGCAACCTATCCTTGAGAACAGGGATAATCCCGGAAGATTGGAGGATAGCAAATGTTACACCAATCTTCAAAAAAGGATCGAGAGGCGACCCAGGGAACTATAGACCGGTGAGCTTGACCTCAGTTCCCGGGAAGATGGTCGAATCTCTGATCAGGGAAGGTGTCAATGAGCATATAGAAAAAAATAAACTGATGAGAACAAGCCAGCACGGTTTCTATAAAGGACGATCATGCCAAACGAATCTACTACATTTCTTTGAGGGGATAAGCAAACATTTGGACCAAGGTAACCCCATTGACATAGTTTATCTGGATTTCCAAAAAGCCTTCGACAAGGTACCCCATGAGCGCCTGCTGAAGAAACTGTGGAACCACGGGGTGGAAGGGGACGTCCACAGATGGATCCAAAATTGGCTGGCGGATAGGAAGCAGAGGGTAGTAGTAAAAGGACACTACTCTGACTGGAAAGGGGTCACGAGTGGTGTCCCGCAGGGGTCAGTGCTGGGACCGTTGCTGTTCAATATATTCATTAACGATCTGGAAACGGGCACAAAGTGCGAAGTTATCAAGTTCGCGGATGATACAAAACTCTCCAACAGGGTCAAAACTGTTGAGGAATGCAAAGAACTGCAGAGCGACCTGAACAAACTGTGTGAGTGGGCAAAAAGATGGCAGATGAGCTTTAATGTGGAGAAATGTAAGGTCTTGCACATGGGGAAAGGGAACCCCATGTACAGCTATACGATGGGAGGGAGGGTGATGGGGAAAGGCACCCTGGAAAAAGACCTGGGGGTTTCGGTGGATACAACAATGAAGCCAGCGGCGCAATGTGCAGCGGCCTCAAAGAAAGCGAACAGAATGCTGGGCATTATCAAAAAAGGTATCACTACCAGAACGAAGGAGGTTATCCTGCCATTGTATCGAGCAATGGTGCGACCACATCTGGAATACTGTGTCCAATACTGGTCACCGTACCTTAAAAAAAGACATGGCGATACTTGAGGGTTCAGAGGAGAGCAACTAGGATGATAAAAGGAATGGAGAACCTTTCATATGCCGAAAGGTTAGACAAACTGGGGCTCTTTACCCTGGAAAAGCGGAGACTGAGAGGAGACATGATACAGACATAAAATCATGAGAGGCATAGAGAGGGTGGAGAGGGACAGATTCTTCAGACTAGCAGGGACAGCAAAAACAAGAGGTCACTCAGAAAAACTGAGAGGAGACGGATTCAAAACGAATGCAAGGAAGTTTTTCTTCACTCAGAGGGTGGTGGACACCTGGAACACGCTTCCAAAGGAGGTAATAGGACAGAGTACAATACTGGGTTTTAAAAAGGGACTGGATAACTTCCTGGAAGCGAAGGGGATTGCAGGGTATAGATAGGTTACTCTACAGGACAAAATCGAAAAGTGTATGTGAGTTTTAGGGTAGGAGCACTATCAGGTTCTGGACCTGAGGGGCCACCGCGTGAGCGGACTGCCGGGCACGATGGACCTCCGGTCTGACCCGACAGAGGCAAGTCTTATGTTCTTAACTTTTGTCAGTTTAGTGGTGGACTAGAGAATAGGTTTGTTACCTTGCACTGAGTCCTGGGTTCAACTCCCCTGACTGGATGTTTGAATTTTAATGTTTGAGCAAGGACGTTGTAAAAAAGGACCTAAGGAAGCAATACAAAGGCCCAGGGCCAAGGACATTGTAAAAAAGGGATTGGGGCTGAGTGGGAATTTTTGAGAAAAGGACCTAAGGACGCAATGCAGATGCCCAGGGCCAAGGACCTTGAACAAGGACACTGTAAAAGAGGGCTCAGAACTGAGTGGGAATTTTTTGAAGAAGGACCTAAGGACAAATTGCAGGGGTCTAGGACACAAATAAAACTGGCAAACAGGACTAACAGAGAGCAACGGAATCCAGAGGGACAACCAAAAATGAGGAAATAGGCTGAGGTCGAAACAGACGCACCACAGGAGGAGGATGACCGAGACGAGGCTTGGGGACTGGCAACTCACGAGGGGGTCGCCAGGAGCGCCAAACCACGAGGAAAACCAGCAAGAAAGGTGAACAACCGGGACTTACACTGCCTGTACACTAATGCCAGGAGCCTAAGGGCTAAAATGGGAGAGCTGGAAGCATTAGCCAGCACAAAGGGCCTAAACATAATTGGAGTCACAGAAACGTGGTGGACTGATGACAATGAATGGGATGTGGCTTTACCAGGGTTCAAACTCTACAGGCGAGATAGGTCACACAAAAAGGGTGGAGGAATAGCGCTATATATAAAAGATTCCATACCTTCAACCAGGATGGAAACAATAAGGGCGGATGACTTGGAATCACTATGGGTTAAGCTACCAGGAGGAACAGAGTGGACATAAAATTGGGTCTGTACTATCGCCCACCTGGCCAATCGGAAGAAATCGACCAGGACCTGGAGGCCGAACTGAGGCAGTTATGCAAAAGCGGAAGTGTGGTGGTTATGGGGGACTTCAACCACCCGGGAATAGACTGGAGCATCGGGCACTCAAACTGCATGAGGGAGACCAAATTCATGGAGGTCACGAGGGACTGTTTCATGGAACAGCTGGTCATGGAACCAACACGCGGAGATGCCACTCTTGACCTAATCTTCAACGGACTAGGGGGACCTGCTAAGGAGGTGGCGGTACTAGCCCTACTAGGAAACAGCAATCACAACACGATCCAGTACAGGCTAGAAATTGGATCATCAAAGGTGAATAAGAACCACAGCGACAGCACTAAACTTCAAAAAAGGGAATTATGATGCCATGAGGAAAATGGTGGGAAAGAAACTCAACGATTCCACAAGGAAGATGGAGTCCGTAGAAAAAGCCTGGATCCTACTCAAGGGCACGGTGCACGAAGCACAGAACCTGTGTGTCCCCAAGTTCAGGAAAGAGTGCAAAAAAAAAAAAATGGAACAAAAAACCCAGTGTGGATAACAAATGCAGTGAAAAAGGCGATAAGTGATAAGAAGGCATCATTCAAAAAATGGAAAAAAAGACCAGACAGAGGACAACCAAAAGGAGCATAAAAAACACCAAAAGGAGTGTCACCGAGTAATTAAGAAAGCAAAAAGAGAACATGAAGAGAAACTGGCAGGGGAAGCAACCAGCTAGGGAGGAAGTGGGACCCTTGGATGATGAAGACAGAAAGGGAGTGGTAAAAGAGGAAAAGGAGATAGCAGACAGGTTAAATGAGTTCTTCACATCAGTTTTCACAAGGGAGGACACAACCAATATTCCGGAACCTGAAGAGATCGTAAAAGGAGATCAGGATGAAAATCTGGTCCAACTAGAGGTGAGCAAGGTGGATGTCCTCAGGCAGATAGACAGGCTAAAGAGCGACAAATCGCCAGGTCCGGACGGCATTCACCCAAGGGTACTCAAGGAACTAAGGAACGAAATAGCTGAGCCACTTAGACAGATATGCAACCTATCCTTAAAAACTGGAGAGATTCCGGAGGACTGGAAAATAGAAAATGTCACACCCATCTTTAAGAAAGGCTCAAGGGGAGACCTGGGAAACTACAGGCCGGTGAGCTTGACCTCGGTCCCGGGAAAGATGATGGAAGCGCTGATTAAGAACAGCATCTGGGAATACATCGAAAACAATGGGCAGCTAAAGTCGAGCCAGCATGGCTTCTGCAAGGGCAGGTCATGCCTCACGAACTTATTATACTTCTTTGAGGGGGTAAACAGCCAGGTGGATAAAGGGGAATCCATAGACATCATTTACCTTGACTTCCAAAAAGCCTTCGACAAGGTACCACACGAAAGACTGCTAAGGAAGCTATGGAACCACGGGGTGCAAGGGGTGGTCCACCGATGGATCAAAAACTGGCTGGCGGACAGGAAACAGAGGGTTGGAGTAAAGGGCCATTACTCAGATTGGAAATGGTCATGAGTTGAGTTCCACAGGGGTCGGTGCTGGGACCGCTTCTGTTCAATATATTTATTAACGACCTGGAGGCGGGAACAAAATGCGAGGTTATTAAATTTGCGGATGACACTAAACTATACAGCAGGGTCAAAACCATGGAGAACTGCGAAGACCTCCAAAAAGATCTGACAACGCTGGAAGAGTGGGCCAAAAAATGGCAAATGAGCTTCAACATAGGGAAATGCAAGGTCATGCATGTTGGGAAAAAGAACCCGATGTTCACTTACAAGATGGGGGGATCACCGCTAGGGGTGAGCAACCTTGAAAGAGACCTGGGAGTGATGGTAGACACAATATTGAAGGCGTCGGCGCAGTGCGCCACAGCCTCAAGGAAAGCGAACAGAATGTTGGGTATCATTAAGAAAGGTATCACGACCAGGACGAAGGAAGTCATCCTGCCACTGTATCGTGCAATGGTGCGCCCACACCTGGAGTACTGTGTCCAGTACTGGTCGCCGTACCTCAAGAAGGACATGGCGGTACTAGAGAGTCCAGAGAAGAGCAACTAAGCTAATAAAGGGTATGGGGGACCTCTCATATACTGACAGACTGAAAAAGGTGGGGCTTTTCTCGCTGGAAAAGCGACGACTTAGAGAGACATGATAGAAACCTTCAAGATCATGAAGGGCATAGAAAAAGTGGACAGGGACAGATTTTTCAAACTATGGGGAACCACAAGTACGAGGGGGCACTCAGTGAAATTGAGAGGGGAAAGGTTTAGAACAAATGCCAGGAAGTTCTTTTTCACCCAGAGGGTGGTGGATACATGGAACGCGCTACCGGAGGATGTGATAAGCAGAAGCATGCTACAGGGCTTCAAAGAAGGTCTGGACAGGTACCTGGAGGACAAAGGGATTGAGGGGTACAGATAAGAGTAGAAGGATAGGATTAGAGGTAAACTGCAAAATTAGTCAGAGACCACTGTTCAGGCAGTGGGCCTGATGGGCCGCTGCGAGAGCGGACTGCTGGGCGAGATGGACCTCTCGTCTGCCTCAGTGGAGGCAACTTCTTATGTTCTTATGTAAATCAAAATCAGGAGGGACGGACTACACCTGAGCAAGGCAGGAACGAGACTGCTAGCAAACAACGTCAAGAGAGGAATTGAGCAGGCTTTAAACTGAGAAGACGGGGAAAGCCGATAGTCGACCTGACGTCGACGGTTCGGACAAGAGTATCCAAAGAAGATACTGAGCGGGAAAAATGCTGGGAACAGGCAAGAGATGAACAACAGAAGCTGTTGACCAACAAAAAGGGCAAACAGATAAAATTAGAGGAACAGGAGAGATCAGGAAATCAGGTTGCAGACGAAAAAGATACACCAAAACATGAGGAAGAAAGGAACAGAAAAGATACACCAAAAAATGAGGAAGAAAGGAACAGAAATGAGGGACTGGCAGCCCAACTAGGGGATGGTAAGAGGAGCAAAACACATGTAAAACCAGCAGAGAAAAGAAAAGACCAGGACTTAAATTGCTTGTACGCTAATGCAAGGAGCCTAAAGACCAAAATGGGAGAATTAGAAGCCATAGCCAAAAAAGAAAACCTAGACATCATTGGAATCATGGAAACATGGTGGAATGAGGATAACCAGTGGGACGTAGTGCTGCCAGGGTACAAACTCTATAGAAGAGACAGGACCCACAAGAAGGGTGGAGGAATAGCACTATACATAAGACACCATTCCCTCGTCCGGAGTGGATATAGAACCAAAGGCGGAAGGACTGGAGTCATTATGGGTCAAATTACCAGGAAAAAGTGGCCTTGACATAAGATTGGGTCTATACTATCGTCCACCTGGACAAACGGAAGCAAACGACAAAGATCTGGCAGCAGAATTGAGGCGGGAAGGCAACAACAGGAATGTGACAGTAATGGGAGATTTTAACTACCCCGGGATAAACTGGAATATTGGAAACTCAAACTGTGCGAGGGAAACAGAATTCTTAGAGGCTGTGAGGGACTGCTTTATGGATCAGCTTGTCAAGGAACCAACAAGAGGATATGCCACTCTTGACCTAATCCTCAACGGAATAGGGGGACCTGCAAAAGAAGTGGAAGTAGTAGGACCACTAGGAAACAACGATCACAACATGATCCAGTACAAATTAGGAGTAAGTACAGCAAAAGGGAAGAGAACCACAGTGACAACATTCAACTTCAAGAAAGGGAACTATGATGCTATGAGAGCAATGGTAAGAAAAAAACTTAGAAACAGCTCAAGGAAAACAGAAACTGTAGAGCAAGCCTGGTCTCTATTCAAGGGCACAGTGCAAGAAGCACAACATATGTACATCCCCAGATTTAGAAAAGGGTGCAAAAAAAACCGAACAAAAGACCCTGCATGGATAAACAATGAGGTGAAGAAAGCGATAGGAGACAAGAAAAAATCATTCCAGAAATGGAAAAAGGACCAAACTGGGGAAAACTGGAATGAACACAGGAAACGCCAAAGAGAATGTCATCAAGTGGTTAGGAGAGCGAAAAGAGAATACGAAGAGAGACTGGCCAGGGAGGCAAAAAACTTCAAATCATTCTTCAGATATGTTAAGGGGAAGAAACCAGCGAGGGAGGAAGTAGGACCGTTGGATGATGGAGACAAAAAGGGAGTGATAAAGGAGCAAAAAGAGGTAGCCGACAGGTTAAACAAATTCTTCTTGTCAGTCTTCACAAGCGAGGACACATCCAGTGTACCGGAACCCGACGTGATCTTCCATGGTGACCAAGAAGAAAAACTGTCAGCAATAGAGGTGAGCCATGAGGATGTCCTCCAACAGATAGATAGATTGAAAAGCGACAAATCACCAGGCCCGGACGGAATCCACCCTAGGGTACTAAAAGAACTAAGAAATGAGATAGCGGGAATACTCCAACGAGTTTGCAACCTATCCTTGAAAACTGGAGAGATTCCGGAGGACTGGAAGATAGCAAATGTTACACCTATCTTTAAAAAGGGGTCAAGAGGAGACCCGGGAAACTATAGGCCGGTAAAGTTTGACATCGGTTCCAGGCAAGATGGTAGAAGCACTGATAAAGGACAGCATCTGTGAGCACATCAAAAAAATGGGCTGATGAAAGCGAGCCAACATGGCTTCTGCAAGGGAAGATCGTGCCAAACAAACTTACTGCACTTCTTTGAGGGGGTAAACAGCCAGTTGGACAAAGGGGAACCTGTAGACATCATTTACCTTGACTTCCAAAAGGCCTTTGACAAGGTACCCCATGAGCGGCTACTTAGGAAGCTGTGGAACCACGGGGTGGAAGGGGACGTACACAGATGGATCAAACACTGGTTGGCAGGCAGGAGACAGAGGGTTGGAGTGAAGGGTCACTACTCGGGCTGGAGGAAAGTCACGAGCGGAGTTCCGCAGGGGTCTGTACTTGGACCGCTGCTGTTCAATATATTTATAAATGACCTGGAAACGGGGACGAAATGTGAAGTTATAAAATTTGCGGACGACACTAAACTCTGTAGAAGGGTTAGAACTACGGAAGAGTGTGAGGACCTACAAAGGGACCTAAACAAACTGGAGGAGTGGGCGAATAAATGGCAGATGAAATTCAATGTAGGGAAATGCAAGGTCATGCATATAGGGAGAAAAAACCCGATGTTCAGCTACCAAATGGGGGGATTAGTATTAGAGGGAAGTAACCTTGAAAGAGATTTGGGTGTACTGGTGGATACAACAATGAAGTCAACGGCGCAATGCGCAGCAGCCGCGAAGAAGGCAAACAGAATGTTGGGTATTATTAAAAATGGTATTATGACCAGAACAAAAGAAGTCATCCTGCCGTTGTATCGGGCAATGGTGCGCCCGCACCTGGAGTACTGTGTTCAGTATTGGTCACCGTACCTTAAGAAGGATATGGCAATACTTGAGGGTCCAGAGGAGAGACACGAATGATTAAGGGCATGGAAAACCTTTCATACACTGAAAGATTGGAGAGGCTGGAGCTCTTCTCCCTGGAAAAGCAGAGACTCAGAGGAGACATGATAGAAACCTACAAGATCATGAAGGGCATAGAGAAAGTAGAGAGAGATAGATTCTTCAAATTTTCAAAACATAAAAGAACAAGAGGGCATTCGGAAAAATTGGAAGGGGATAGATTCAAAACAAATGCCAGGAAGTTTTTCTTTACTCAGCGGGTGGTGGATACCTGGAATGCGCTTCCAGAGGACGTAATAGGGCAGAGTACGGTACTGGGGTTTAAGAAAGGATTGGACAATTTCCTGTTGATAGAGGGGTATAGGTAGAGGATTACTGCACAGGTCCTGGACCTGTTGGGCCACCGCGTGAACGGACTGCTGGGCGCGATGGACCTCGGGTCTGACCCGGCAGAGGCATTGCTTATGTTCTTATGTTCTTATGAAGAAAGGTACAAAGGGAAGAAACCAAAAATACCTAAGATCTGGCTGTCTTGTGGCTCAGTGGCTAAAGGGCTTGGATCCAATATCAGAGGTCACAGGTTCAAGTCTAGTTTTGTCTGAAGCTAGATAGGTTGGAGCAGGTAAGCATGTGGATTGGAGGGGGTTAGAGAGACCTGGTGAGGCTGGAGAGAAGGTTGGTGGAGGATGGTAGATAGACCTGTGTTCAAAGCAGCTGGGGATTATCCTACTTTTTACTATGAGAAATGGACTAAATTTGAGTAAAACCACCCTCTTCTCTTAGAGCATCACTCCCTATTTAAGACTTGAACCCTCAGCCTCCTGTTACTAACCCAGCACTCAACCCTTAAGCCAGCCAGGCTTTCACATCAAGAGCTTTTCAGAACTTGTATTTGTCCATCTCTAAGCTCAAATCCTAGTAGTTGACACAAAAAAAGACTTCCCTTAACTTGGAGCAGTATCAGCCCCAACTCCATAGCAAAGACTTGAACCTTCAGTCTTCGGTTACTAATGCAGCACTCAACCCTTCAGCCAGCCAAGCTTTCACAGCAAAGTGATTTTTGGAACTTCTATTTCACCAACTCTAGGTTCAAATCACCACAGCAAATACAAGAACACTTGTAGAGTGACAACTTTCCTGCCTTTACCTTAGTCCTGAAAACAAAGGCAGCATTAAGAATTGTGGGTTCAAATCTCAAGGACCATTCATGAAAGCAATTTGGGTAAGTTGTGGTCTTGAACCTTACACTTGCCTGCTTTGAGGATGCTGGAGATTTAGTTAACTTTTTCTACCATATTCTCCAGCAATGAATTTCAGAGTTTAATTACAGTGTGAAGAAATATTTTCTCCAGATTGTTTTAAATCTACTACTTAGTTGCTTCAGCGCATACCCCCTAGTCCTTGTGAATCGCTTGTTGACTCTTTCCAAAAATACATCTACCCTTTCTACTCCACTCAGTATTTTATGGACCTCCATCATATCACCCCTGAGCTGTGTCTTCTCCAAACTTGTTTAGACTGAACCATTACTCAGTAGGAGGGCCATGTCATCAAGACAACTCTGCAGTCAGTAGTTGTGTATGGTAATAGTCTGTAAATTGTTTCTTTCCTAATCATTTTCTTTTGTGCAGTCACACTAGACCCAGAACAAATGGGTTGTGTCCACCTACTAGCAGATAGACAAATACTAAACGTTCCAGGCTGCATGATACCCTGAAAGAGCAAACATAATAGCTTTACTGGATCAGACTAGTGGTCCTTCTAGCCCAGTATCCCATCTTCACGGAGGCCAATCCAAGTAATAAGAACCTGGCAAAAACCCAAATAGTATCAGCATTCTGTGCTATTGACCCATGTCTGTCTTGACATGGGTCAATAGCAATTGTATTTCTTACCCCCTTTACCAATCGTGTCTATTGCATGTCTGTCTATAATTACCTAATACGTCAGCCATGTTGATCTTGAAAAGTTTGTATTAAATGTTTTATTACTTTTTTCTGTAAAGTTATTTTTATTCTGTACAATGCTTTGAAGAAACGAAAAAGCGTTTAATCAAAAATTGAATAAACTATAAACTATAAAACTATTGACAGCAGACTATGGAATTTTCCTCCAAGAACTTTTCCAAACCTTTTTTTAAACCAGCTACATTAATGACTTTGCCAAAGGATGTGGTAAGAGCAAGGGAAGCTCTTGGGACTTTTTTCTCCATCTCCATCCACTGGAAGATGAACATAACCCATTCATTATGAACTAGTCTGGCAGAAATGGCATGGGAATGGTTGTTAAAATACATATAAATTAAAGTTAGCAGGGATTAACTTAGTTCCTGAAGCCTCCTCTCATTTGGCTTTTCTCTAGATGCAATTCTCTATCATTAAATATGGCTAAAAGATGTAGAAGTAACCTCAGAGGATGGCTTTGTCCCAATCATTCTAGAGTATCAGCTGATATAGGAGGAAGTGTGAAGTACTCAAGATCTTATCCACTTAAGCCTTGCTCAACAGTCCCTCTGCAGCTGTTATTTCCCAAGGCCCTCATATCAAGATAAAGTAGAGCCTGTTGGGATCTAAGAGCTGGCTAGTGCCTGACTTCCAAAGCTCGTATGGGAAGACAGTCTCTTTACGTGGACACAGACCAACACAATTTATAAGCACAGTAAATGCTGAAATTTCTCACCTTCCAGAGGAATAAGGTTGACACCCAAGTGCAAAGTTCATGAAAAAAAAAACTTTTATTATATAAGATCTGTTTGCTACAACATTTCCAGAACATGTTCAGTTCCCTCCATTTATTTAATTTGATTTCTATCTTGTCCTCCAGGGAGCTCAGAACGGGTTATAAGCCAACATTCACAGTAGGTTAAATTGGACAGTACGTTTGGCAATACAATACCATACAATACAGTAGATTAGACCAGAGGGTCACCAACTAGTGGTCGTTGGGAGAGTATTTAAAAAAAATTATCAACTGCCTATATCGAGGTGGCATTGCAATAACATGCACAGAATATAACAAAAGAATTTTACAAACATCTTGGTTTACAGATGAATAATCACATTTTGAAAAGATCTTCACAGTACAGTTCATCTTAAAAACAGCATTAAATTTCAGAATATCCGATAACGCTCTTAAAGCTCCAGTTAATTTGTTCCACAGCGTTACCCCCACGATACAAATGTTCTTGTGTTTTCAATGTATTTAAGAAATCTGTCAAGGTGTTATATGGTCAAATTTTCTAACTCCACAAATTAGCCTTGCAGCCGCATTTTGGACCATTTGTAAAGCTTTGCACTGAACTGTTGGCTTGTTTGCAGCTGGACCTCTTAGTTGGAGAAAGGTCTTCCCAGCTCTTCAAAGGGTCTTCCCTGGCCACTGTTTCCAGGTTTGGTCCTACATCCAACGACTCACCTCCTACAGGCTGCAGAGAGATCAGAAAGGCATACGGTGAAAAACTGCAAGTTTAAAGCAATGGGAGGGGGGGGGGGATAAGAGGGTCTTGTCCAAATAAGGGAGAGGCATGGACTCAGGAAAGATTGAAACACAAAGAGTTTGGTCTTGAACTTTTAAGCACAAATAAAATTACTTTTCCAATTCTTTATTCAGCACAACAGAAGATATGACTTCTCAGGCATGAGTGTTGGAACTGGACAGGCTGAGCCAAACAGGGCAGAGATTGGAACCCAGGAATTTGCAGAGGGAGGAAGTCCAAGACATCCTGCCAGTGAAACAGGTAAGAGACAAAAATCCCAACCTGCAGCATACAAGTTTCCTTAAACAGGAGGAGGAGAAGACGGAGGGCAGCTGAAGGCCACATTAATGGTGCCTTACCTATTGAGGGTTCCTCTCAGAATCTCAGTCTGAGGAGACTCCGTATCCGAGGAATCTTTCTGCGGTTTCTCAACAGTCAGAGGCAGCAGGGGTCCCAGGAGAAAGGTCCTTCTTGGGTCTAGGGAAGAGAGAGAAAGTTACTGCTTAGGTCAGGGATACCCAAACCTGTCTTGGGTTTTCAGGGTATCGAAAATGATTAGGCATGAGATCGGCATGAAATTGGTTTTCAATAGTTGCATACATCTTCTTTGTCTGTCCACAATTAGATTTAAGGGGCGAGGGAGGAGAAGAGACAAGTAAATGTGCAGAAAATTTAAAGCAGTGATGTCTGAACCTGTGCTGGGGGAATCCCAGTGTGTCAGCTTTGAATACTAAGTTTACCATTTCTTAGTAAACAGGGTAGGTGGTCTGTAAGATCCAAAATAGAAGTCAGCAAAAAACAGCACAGCCAAAAAGGTGTGGAAACGGACTTTATTAAAATCCACATAAAGGACCTAGTCCACTAAGAGTGCAGGACTCAAAATGGTTTGCGTTTCGACAAAGTCTTCTTCAGGTGGTCCTATAAATGAGGGGTACATTAAAATTAATAATGTAATGTTTAAAACACTTAAAATTAAGTGATTTCATGCATGCAAGAATTGTGGGATATAACAGTGATGTAGAGATGAAGCTAGAATGATAAATTGGTGAGAGACTGATAAACAGTAAGAAAGAATAAGAAACAAGCAGGTATGAAAAGGTTTCATCTGAATAAAATACAAAATGTGATAAATTAGTGAAAGACCATAATAGATATCAGCCAAAAAATAGTGGTATTAAACCTTAAATATATAGAAAAAAACACTTTAAAAGTAGGATATGGAGGGTGGTTAGTGTAATATATACAGGAAACTAATAAGTGAGCCTACCAAAATGAAAAAAGAGAATGGAAGCTAGAACCACATGTTACATCAAGCAAATTAGCAGTGCCATATAAAAATGCAGGGAAAAAACGGCATATTGCCGATACAGATGAAAAATCTTAACTTCTGGTGCCCTCGGGGCTACAAGAAGCAGATGAAAGTAAAAACCCAAAAACACGGTCAATCCAACCATATGCCAATAAAATACCGCGTACTGCTGATAAATTAGAATAGAAATAACTTAAGCAATGCCTCTGCCGGGTCAGACCTGAGGTCCATTGTGCCCAGCAGTCCGCTCACGTGGCGGCCCAACAGGTCCAGGACCTGCATAATAATCCTCTATCTATACCCCTCTATCCCCTTTTCCAATAGGAAACTTCCGGTAATTTAACCGTGACTAAAAAGGAATTAAAGATATACAAGTAAACTATCACAACCAACAGATGTAAGAGAAGCTCACATCTGAATTTTGTTTCTCCACTGGTTAGAGGATATAAATTCTAAAGTCATCAACAACATCTTTTCTCACATCAAGCAGCATTATGGGGTAAAGATCTGGAACAACTTTTAAGCATACTACTTATGGGGAATTTAGGAAAAACCTAAAAACATATCTGTTCTTGAAGTATTTAGTAACTGACCTATACAATCTTAGTCCATGACAACTGACCTCAAGAACTGTTATCACTAACCCTTAACTTTAAAAAGATGCTACAGATTGAATAGAGTTAATCATTGTAAATCGCATAGAACTTCAGTCCTGCAGTATATAAACTGTTATCATCATCATCATATCTTGTCATGCTTGGAAAACATCTGCACATGTCTAAGAGGGAAGAAGAGGCGAAAACCCGGAACAAGCCAAAATAAACGGTAACAATAAAGGACTGCACAGGAAAGCCACGATAAGGAAGGGCTGTGCAGATAAAAACGAAAGCGAAAACCCAAGTTAGGGGCAGGTGCGGGAGACGAAGTAACTTACCTAATAAGCGGAGAATCTCATGCGAAACGCTGCTAACAAACCAAATAGGGATGCGTGTAGAAGGAAGAGCATTTAAATATGTATGGCAAAGGATTAGACAGAACCTAATTGGTGGAGAATTCCACGCGACTAAAAAAAGGGGAGGAGCAGGAAACGGGCAAGCATGCAAAAGAAGAACTAAGGTGAACGGAGAATCTAAAGTTAGGGGAAAAAAGCGTTAAGCACATAGGAAAGCGTATAGAGGATATGGAGAGTGGAGTGATACAGCTGTGTGGTACACAGAAAATTTTGTCAATTACTAAACCCAACTGCAAAGGAAGACAGAACAACATTAAAAAAATCTATCAAGTTGAAACATAATAAACAAAGACATTCTAACAAATGAGACATGAATAACAGTAAAAGAAAGATACATAATTACAATAAAGATGCCTATAGAAAAAAATAAATCTAAAAATTCTAATAAGCCACACAGATAATAAACGAGTAGAAAACCTATATGTATAAGTACATCAGTGCAATGTAATGCATATGAAAAAGTATAATTTATGATACCAAGTTAAAATATAAAGAAAGTCTATTTAGTTAAGCAAGAAACAAAAACGATTATATATGAAAATAAGTGATGCAACTAAATATCTTTAAAAATAGATTTGTCATATTTAAAAATCAATAGTTAAACATAATTAATTTTGAAGGGTAACAATTTATAGGGCCATTACTAATTCAATTGCCATGAATGAAATAAAGCACATTTGTAACAAAATGCATGACAAATATAAAAGCACGATGAAATCTACAATATCTTCAGAATGTGTAATTAAGAGACTATAATGAACATAAAAATCTAATGCATCATAATATATATATATATATAGATAAAATATAAGGCACATTAGAACATATAAAATATGTGTATAAAACCACATAATGAAATTCAAATAAATATGGAACATCAATAAATATCATTGAAGAGGTGTATAATATATTTCAAACCACATAAATAATTAAGACCATAATAAGCGTTAAAATCTTAACTCAAAAAGATATGACTAGATGCATCATGATGAGCATGTGTTAGTAGGATATCCAATTGATAATATATGCACATAATCTGCTTATCAGTTAAAGGTCAATTTGATGTAAACCAAAAATTCAAAGTAAATATTAGATTTCTCAAAGAAAAAGAGATGTAATCTACATTGTGATTAAGACCTGCAGGGTTTGTAGTGTTCCGATTGTAGAAGTAACTGGTTAATGTCACCTCCCTTCTGCCTTGGTGTAAATGTCTTAAATAGAAAGAAAGAAAGATCAACAATGTGATCCATTTCGATCCAATGATTAACCAATGGGGCAGATACTACTCATCTCAGAACACAACTACGATGTTCTTTTGGTTTTTCCCATGTATAGAAGATTGCACGGGCACATAATAATGTAAAGAACATTGTCTGTATTACAGTTAAGTCTGTATTCTTTTTTTTGTTCTGGGAGGTTTAAAAAATTGAATATTTGAAGTATGTTTACAGACAGACAAGAGATGCATCATGGACAACTATATGCATCCTGCTCAATCATAGGTAATGCTGAGGGAACCAATCGATCTTGACCTGCGAGAAAGAGACGAGAAATGACCACCACAAACCCTGACGGTCTTAATCACGACGTAGATTACATCTCTTTTCTTTGAGAACTCTATATATTTACTTTGAAATTTTTGTTTACATCAAATTGACCTTTAACCGATAAAAGCAGATTATGTTAATATATTCTAAATTGGATATCTTACTTAACACACACTTATCATGATGCATCTAGTAGTATCTTTTTGTGTTTAGATTTTTAACGATTATGGTCTTAATTATTTAAGAATTTTGAAATATATTGTATATTTCTTCAATGATATTTATTGATGTTCCATATTTATTTGAATTTCATTGTGGTTTTATACACATTATGTATTTTATATGTTCTAATGTGCCTTATTTTATCTATATATAAATTATGATGCATTTGATTTTTATGTTTGTTATGGTCTCTTAATTACATATTCAGAAGATAGTGGATTTCATCATGTGCTTTTATATTTTTCATGCATTTTATATGTTCCAAATGCTCCTTATTTCATCCATGGCCATTGATAATTAGTAATGGGCACCCATAAATTGTTGCCCTTCAAAATTCATTATATTTAACTATTGATTTTAAATATGACAAAACCTATTTTTAAAGATGTTTAGTTGCTTCACTTATTTTCATATAATCATTTTATGTTTCTTTCTTGACAAATAGACTTTTATATTTTAACTTTGCATCATAAATTATACTTTTTTATATGAATTACATTGCACTGATGTACTTACATATAGGTTTTCTGCTTGTTTATTATTTGTGTGGCTTTTATTAGAAATTTTAGATATTAATTTTCTCTGTAGGCATCTTTATTGTAATTATATATCTCTATATCTTTTACTATTATTCATGTCTCTCATTTGATAGAATGTCTTTGTTTATTATGTTTAAACTTGATGATTTTTTTAACGTTATTCTGTGTTCCTTTGCAGTTGGGTTTAGTAATCGCCAAAACTTTGTGTACCACGCAGCTGTATCACTCCATTCTCCATATCCTCTATACGCTTTCATATGTGCTTAACGCTTTTTTCCCCTAACTTTAGATTCTCCATTCACCTTAGTTTTTCTTTTGCATGCTTGCCCTTTTCCTGCTCCTCCCCTTTTTTAGTCACGTGGAATTCTCCACCAATTAGGTTCTGTCTAATCCTTTGCCATACACATTTAAATGCTCTTCCTTCTACGCGCATCCCTATTTGGTTTGATAGCAGCGTTTCGCTTGAGACTCTCCGCATATTAGGTAAGTTACTTTGTGTCTCCCACACCTGCCCCTCACTTGGGTTTTCGCTTTAGTTTTTATCTGCACAGCCCTTCCTTATTGCGGCTTTCCTGTGGGGTCTTTTTCAATTGTTACCGTTATTGTTATATATTTTGTCTTTTGTTCCGGGTTTCCGCCTCTTCTTCCCCCCTTTTTTTTGGACCTGGGCAGATGTTTTCCAAGCATTACAAGATGATAGTTTACTTTGAACCTTGACTAAAAAAGAATTAAGCACATATAAAATCAATTACCGGAAGTTCTTTCTATTCTAATTTATCAGCAGTACGTGATTATTTTATTGGTATTTTATTGGCATATGGTCTGGATTGACTGGGTTTTTTGATTTTTACTTTCTTCCATCTGCTTCTTTTTATTGTTTCCCTTTCCCTGCGAATATGCTTGATGTAACATTTGATAGCAATGCTAAGCTACAGATATCTTTGAAATTTTAATTAATTTATGGAAATTGTGCTTTTAATACATACATTTTTTTGAATTCGTTTTTCCACGTATTCCCCCCATAGGACCCTCGGGGTATGTATGTTTGTCCTGCATAGTGGTTCTAGTTTCCATTCTCTTTTTTCATTCACTTATTAGTTTCCTGTATATATTACACTAAGGTTACTCACCACCCTCCATTTCTACGAGACTGGAGTAACTGGGGCTCTTTTCCCTGGAGAAGAGGAGAATTAGAGGGGATATGATAAGACTTACAAGATCGTGGAGAGGAACAGATTCTTCAAACTTTCGAAAACTACAAGAACGAGAGGGCATTCAGAAAAGTTAAAGAAGAAACCAATGCTAGGAAGTTTTTCTTCATCCAACGGGTGGTGGACAACTGGAATGTGCTTCCAGAGGGCGTGATAGGACAGAGTACGGTGTTAAGGTTCAAGAAGGGATCGGACAATTTTCTGAAGGGATAAGGGGTACAAATAGTACCACTACTACACAGGTTCTGGACCTGTTGGGCCACTGCGAGAGCGGACTGCTGGGCACGATGAACCTCTGGTCTGACCCAGCAGACACTTCTTATGTTCTTTGGAACTTTGATTTATGGTAGTGGGGGGTCAGAGCCTGTATAGGTATGTGCAACTCACAAATGGAAGATTAGATTAGAGAACAGATTTGGATCAAAAGCAGAATTTTCAAAACTCCATAAAAGTTGAACTTAGTCAGCAAAAGTTCACTGGACCAGAGAGACTATGGACTTTTCCTCCAGTAAATTGTCCAAACACTTAACACTACTCTTATTATTGAGAAAGACATGGGGGAAGCCACTGCTTGCCCTGGATTGGTAGCATGGAATCTTGACACTCTTTGGGGTTCCAGAATCTCACTCTGAGACTCTGGAATGTTGCTACTCTTTGGGTTTTTGCCAGGTACCAGTAACCTGGATTGGCCACCGTGAGACCGGGCTAATGGTCTCGATTGGCATTGGTCTGACCCAGTAAGGCTAGTGTTATGTTTAGGGTCAACAGGTCCTCTGAACCATACTAATCCTATGGACACAGCACTGCCCTTCTCCTGGAGGCACACTTGGCTGGCCAGGTGTTTTAGGATTATACAATGAATATGCATACTGTATATTAGCGAACCATTGCATGCAGATCTCATGAATATTCATGGTCCTCCAGGGACCCTAAATCAGGCACCAGTCCCCATCGGTACTTATCACAGAGGGTTCCAGGATGGCAGCTGCAAATTATTATCAGATGTCCCTAGCGCATTCAGATGAAAGATACCAGGATTACCTCTAGCAGCTGTTGTCGTACTCCTTAGTAACTGCAGCTGAGCCAAAGAGATGACAGACAACACAGTTATTCTCGCCACGCTCTTGTGGAACAAAACCTCAAGCAATGGCTCAGAAAAAGCAGATGTGGACTCACCAGCATAAGTTCGATCTCAATCTAGCTTTGCAATCTACCGCAGAACTTTGTCTTTCTACCTGTGGGAAGGAACATATCCAAAACTGGTGACCAGAAATCTGGGGTTAGTCTTTGATTTTGGACGTTTTTCTCAAAGCTCCATTTCAGCCACTGAATCAACATGATATGAAGCTCAAGCAGACAATAGAACCTAAGCTAAATTACTAATACAACAGGGGATTAAGAACTCTGGACAAAGGGAGATACATACAAGTCGATATTAAAAATCATGTAATGGGCCAACAGTTGCTCCAGGCCACTCAGATCACTCATCTGGGGCTAACCACTGCAACTAAGCATGTAGCTCTCGTTCTCATCATCACTGCCCACTTGCCAAAGTGATAAACATTCAGGGGCAACCTGCTGGCCATTTAGATCTTCTATTGCTATCCAGCGCACTTAGAAGAGTGCAGCTCTTGTTCTAATCAGCCCTCTTGCCAAAGTGATGTAAACACTCAGGGTCGCCCTGCTAGCCATTCAGATCCCTCCTCTGGGGTTACAGCTCTTGTCGTCACGGTCACTGCCCTCTTACCAAAGGGATTTAAACAGTCAGGAGCGACTCCTGGCCATTTAGATCCCTCTTCTGGGGTTATCCAGCACATTATAAAGCATGAAGCTCTTGTTCTTGTCATCACTGTCAACTGACCTCTTCCCAAAGTGATGTAAACAGGCAGGGGCGACTCCTGGCCATTTAGATCCCTCTTCTGGGGCTAACCAGCACATTATAAAGCATGAAGCTCTTGTTCTTGTCATCACTGTCAACTGACCTCTTCCCAAAGTGATGTAAATAGTCAGGGGTGACTCCTGACCATTTAGATCTTCTATTGCTATCCAGCGCACTTAAAATTGTGCAGCACTTGTTCTTGTCAAAGCCCTCTTGTCAAAGTGATGTAAACAGTCAGGGGCGATTCCTGGCCATTTAGATCCCTCTTCTGGGGCTATCCAGCACATTTTAAAGCATAAAGCTCTTGTTCTTGTCATTACCGTCAACCGACCTCTTTCCAAAGTGATGTAAACAATCAGGGGTGTCTCCTGGGGCTATCCAGCACATTTTAAAGCATGAAGCTCTTGCTCTTGTCATCACTGTCACCCTGCTGCCAAAGTGATAAAAACAGTCAAGGGCGACTCCTGGCCATTTAGATTCCTCTTCTGGGGCTATCCAGCACATTTTAAAGCATGAAGCTCTTGCTCTTGTCATCACTGTCACCCTCCCGCCAAAGTGATGTAAACAGTCAGGGGCGACTCCTGCCCATTTAGATCTTCTCCTGGCCATTTAGATCTTCTATTGCTATCCAGCCCACTTAAAAGCGTGCAGCTCTTGTTCTTGTCAATGCCCTCTTGCCAAAGTGAAGTAAACAGTCAGGGGCGACTCCTGGCCATTTAGATCTTCTATTGCTATCCAGCGCACTTAAAAGCGTGCAGCTCTTGTTCTTGTCAATGCCCTCTTGCCAAAGTGAAGTAAACAGTCAGGGGCGACTCCTGGCCATTTAGATCCCTCTTTTGGGGCTATCCAGCACATTTTAAAACATGAAGCTCCTGTTCTTCTCGTCACTGTCAATTGACCTCTTCCCAATGTGATGTAACGTCAGGGGTGACCTGCTACCCATTGAAATTCCTCTTCTGTGGCTATCCAGCAAATTTTAAAAGCATGAAGCTCTTGTTTTTATCACCGTCAACCGACCTCTTCCCAAAGTGATGTAAACAGTTAGGGGTGACTCCTGGCCATTTAGATCTTCTATTGCTATCCAGCGCACTTAAAGCGTGCAGCTCTTGTTCTTGTCAACGCCCTCTTGCCAAAGTGATGTGAACAGTCAGGGGCGACTCCTGGCCATTTAGATTCCTCTTCTGGGGCTATCCAGCACATTTTAAAGAATGAAGCTCTTGTTCTTGTCATCACTGTCAACACCCTCTTGCCAAAGTGATGTAAACAGTCAGGGGCGACTCCTGGCCATTTAGATCCCTCTTCTGGGGCTATCCAGTATATTTTAAAACATGAAGCTCTTGGTCTTGTCATCACCGTCAAACCGACCTGTTCCCAAAGTGATGTAATCAGTCAGTGGCAACTCCTGGCCATTTAGATCCCTTTTCTGGGGCTATCCAGCACATTTTAAACTATGAAGCTCTTATTCTTTTCATCACTGTCAACCTCTTCCCAAAGGGATATATTTTAAACCATGAAGCTCTTGTTCTTTCCGTCACCGTCAACCGACCTGTTCCCAAAGTGATAACAGCCAAGGGCGACTCCTGGCCATTTAGATCCCTCTTCTGGGGCTATCCAGCACATTTTAAAGAATGAAGCTCTTGTTCTTGTCATCACTGTCAACACCCTCTTGCCAAAGTGATGAAAACAGTCAAGGGCGACTCCTGGCCATTTAGATTCCTCTTCTGGGGCTATCCAGCACATTTTAAAGAATGAAGCTCTTGTTCTTGTCATCACTGTCAACACCCTCCTGCCAAAGTGATGTAAACAGTCAGGGGCAACTCCTGGCCATTTAGATCCGTCTTCTGGGGCTATCCAGCACATTTTAAAGAATGAATCTCTTGTTCTTGTCGTCACCGTCAGCCCGACCTCTTCCCAAAGTGATGTAAACAGTCAGGGGCGACTCCTGGCCATTTAGATCCCTCTTCTGGGGCTATCCAGCTCATATTAAACCATAAAGCTCTTGTTATTGTCGTCACCGTCAAACCGACCTCTTCCCAAAGTGATGTAATCAGTCAGGGGCGACTCCTGGCCATTTAGATCCCTTTTCTGGGGTTATCCAGCACATTTTAAACTATGAAGCTCTTATTCTTTTCATCACTGTCAACCTCTTCCCAAAGTGATATATTTTAAAGCATGAAGCTCTTGTTCTTGTCACCATCAACCGACCTCTTCCCAAAGTGATGTAAACAGTCAGGGGCGACTCCTGACCATTTAGAGCTTCTATTGCTATCCAGCGCACTTAAAATTGTGCAGCTCTTGTTCTTGTCAACGCCCTCTTGTCAAAGTGATGTAAACAGTCAGGGGCGACTCCTGGCCATTTAGATCCCTCTTTTGGGGCTATCCAGCACATTTTAAACCATGAAGCTCTTGTTCTTTTCGTCACCGTCAACCGACCTCTTCCCAAAGTGATAACAGCCAAGGGCGACTCCTGGCCATTTAGATCCCTCTTCTGGGGCTATCCAGCACATTTTAAACCATGAAGCTCTTGTTCTTGTCGTCACTGTCAACACCCTCCTGCCAAAGTGATGTAAACAGTCAGGGACGACTCCTGGCCATTTAGATCCCTCTTCTGGGGCTATCCAGCACATTTTAAAACATGAAGCTCTTGTTCTTGTCAACACCCTCTTGCCAAAGTGACGTAAACAGTCAGGGGCAACTCCTGGCCATTTACATCTTCTATTGCTATCCAGCGTACTTAAAGCTAACAGCTCTTGTTCTTGTCAATGCCCTCTTGCCAAAGTGATGTAAACAGTCAGGGGCGACTCCTGGCCATTTAGATCTTCTATTGCTATCCAGCGCACTTAAAAGCGTGCAGCTCTTATTCTTCAACGCCCTCTTGCCAAAGTGATGTAAACAGTCAGGGGCGACTCCTGGCCATTTAGATCTTCTATTGCTATCCAGCGCACTTAAAGCGTGCAGCTCTTGTTCTTGTCAACGCCCTCTTGCCAAAGTGAGGTAAACAGTCAGGGGCGACTACTTGCCATTTAGATCCCTCTTCTGGGGCTATCCAGCACCTTTTAAACCATAAAGCTCTTGTTCTTGTTGTCACTGTCAACACCCTCCTGCCAAAGTGATAGAAACAGACAGGGGTGACTCCTGGCCATTTAGATCTTCTATTGCTATCCAGCGCACTTAAAAGCGTGCAGCTCTTGTTCTTGTCAACGCCCTCAACACCCTCCTGCCAAAGTGATGAAAACAGTCAAGGGCGACTCCTGGCCATTTAGATCCCTCTTCTGGGGCTATCCAGTACATTTTAAAACATGAAGCTCTTGTTCTTGTCGTCACTGTCACCCTCCCGCCAAAGTGATGTAAACAGTCAGGGACGACTCCTGGCCATTTAGATCTTCTATTGCTATCCAGCGCACTTAAAAGCGTGCAGCTCTTGTTCTTATCAACGCCCTCTTGCCAAAGTGATGTAAACAGTCAGGGGTGACTCCTGGCCATTTAGATTTCTCTTCTGGGGCTATCCAGCACATTTTAAAGAATGAAGCTCTTGTTCTTGTCATCACTGTCAACACCCTCTTGCCAAAGTGATGTAAACAGTCAGGGGCAACTCCTGGCCATTTACATCTTCTATTGCTATCCAGCGCACTTAAAGCGAACAGCTCTTGTTCTTGTCAACACCCTCTTGCCAAAGTGATGTAAACATTCAGGGGCGACTCCTGGCCATTTAGATCTTCTATTGCTATCCAGCGCACTTATAAGCGTGCAGCTCTTGTTCTTGTCAACGCCCTCTTGCCAAAGTGATGTAAACAGTCAGGGGCGACTCCTGGCCATTTAGATCTTCTATTGCTATCCAGCACACTTAAAAGCGTGCAGCTCTTATTCTTCTCAACGCCCTCTTGCCAAAGTGATGTAAACAGTCAGGGGCGACTCCTGGCCATTTAGATCTTCTATTGCTATCCAGCGCACTTAAAGCGTGCAGCTCTTGTTCTTGTCAATGCCCTCTTGCCAAAGTGATGTAAACAGTCAGGGGCGACTCCTGGCCATTTAGATTTCTCTTCTGGGGCTATCCAGCACATTTTAAAGAATGAAGCTCTTGTTCTTGTCATCACTGTCAACACCCTCTTGCCAAAGTGATGTAAACAGTCAGGGGCGACTCCTGGCCATTTAGATCCCTTTTCTGGGGCTATCCAGCACATTTTAAACCATGAAGCTCTTATTCTTTTCGTCACTGTCAACCTCTTCCCAAAGTGATATATTTTAAAGAATGAAGCTCTTGTTCTTGTCGTCACCGTCAAACCGACCTCTTCCCAAAGTGATGTAAACAGTCAGGGGCGACTCCTGGCCATTTAGATCCCTCTTCTGGGGCTATCCAGCACCTTTTAAACCATAAAGCTCTTGTTCTTGTCGTCACTGTCAACACCCTCCTGCCAAAGTGATGTAAACAGTCATGGGAGACTCCTGGCCATTTAGATCTTCTATTGCTATCCAGCGCACTTAAATGCGTGCAGCTCTTGTTCTTGTCAACGCCCTCTTGCCAAAGTGATGTAAACAGTCAGGGGCGACTCCTGGCCATTTAGATCTTCTATTGCTATCCAGCGCACTTAAAAGCGTGCAGCTCTTGTTCTTGTCAACACCCTCATGCCAAAGCGATGTAATCAGTCAGAGGCGACTCCTGGCAATTTAGATCCCTTTTCTGGGGCTATCCAGCACATTTTAAACCATGAAGCTCATTCTTTTCGTCACTGTCAACCTCTTCCCAAAGTGATATATTTTAAAGAATGAAGCTCTTGTTCTTGTCGTCACCATCAAACCGACCTCTTCCCAAAGTGATGTAAACAGTCAGGGGCGACTGACCATTTAGATCTTCTATTGCTATGCAGCACACTTAAAAGCGTGCAGCTCTTGTTCTTGTAAACTCCCTCTTGCCAAAGTGATGTAAACAGTCAGGGGCGACTCCTGGCCATTTACATCTTCTATTGCTATCCAGCGCACTTAAAAGCATGCAGCTCTTGTTCTTGTCAATGCCCTCTTGCCAAAGTGAAGTAAACAGACAGGGGTGACTCCTGGCCATTTAGATCCCTTTTCTGGGGCTATCCAGCACCTTTTAAACCATAAAGCTCTTGTTCTTGTCGTCACTGTCAATACCCTCCTGCCAAAGTGATGTAAACAGTCATGGGAGACTCCTGGCCATTTAGATCTTATATTGCTATCCAGCGCACTTAAAAGCGTGCAGCTCTTGTTCTTGTCAACGCCCTCTTGCCAAAGTGATGTAAACAGTCAGGGGCGACTCCTGGCCATTTAGATCCCTCTTCTGGGGCTATCCAGCACATTTTAAAGCACGACGCTCTTGTTCTTGTCGTCACTGTCAACACCCTCCTGCCAAAGTGATGTAAACAGTCAGGGACGACTCCTGGCCATTTAGATCCCTCTTCTGGGGCTATCCAGCACATTTTAAAACATGAAGCTCTTGTTCTTGTCGTCACTGTCACCCTCCTGCCAAAATGATGAAAACAGTCAGGGGCGACTCCTGGCCATTTAGATTCCTCTTCTGGGGCTATCCAGCACATTTTAAAGCATGACGCTCTTGTTCTTGTCGTCACTGTCACCCTCCTGCCAAAATGATGAAAACAGTCAGGGGCGACTCCTGGCCATTTAGATTCCTCTTCTGGGGCTATCCAGCACATTTTAAAGCATGACGCTCTTGTTCTTGTCGTCACTGTCACCCTCCTGCCAAAATGATGAAAACAGTCAGGGGCGACTCCTGGCCATTTAGATTCCTCTTCTGGGGCTATCCAGCACATTTTAAAGCACGACGCTCTTGTTCTTGTCGTCACTGTCAACACCCTCCTGCCAAAGTGATGTAAACAGTCAGGGACGACTCCTGGCCATTTAGATCCCTCTTCTGGGGCTATCCAGCACATTTTAAAACATGAAGCTCTTGTTCTTGTCGTCACTGTCACCCTCCTGCCAAAATGATGAAAACAGTCAGGGGTGACTCCTGGCCATTTAGATTCCTCTTCTGGGGCTATCCAGCACATTTTAAAGCATAACGCTCATGTACTTGTTGTTACTGTCAACCGACCTCTTCCCAAAGTGATGGAAACAGACAGGGGTGACTCCTGGCCATTTAGATCCCTTTTCTGGGGCTATCCAGCACATTTTAAAGAATGAAGCTCTTGTTCTTGTCAACGGCCTCTTGCCAAAGTGATGTAAACAGTCAGGGGCGACTCCTGGCCATTTACATCTTCTATTGCTATCCAGCGCACTTAAAAGCGTGCAGCTCTTGTTCTTGTCAACGCCCTCTTGCCAAAGTGATGTAAACAGTCAGGGGCGACTCCTGGCCATTTAGATCTTCTATTGCTATCCAGCGCACTTAGCGTGCAGCTCTTGTTCTTGTCAATGCCCTCTTGCCAAAGCAATGTAATCAGTCAGGGGCGACTCCTGGCCATTTAGATCCCTTTTCTGGGGCTATCCAGCACATTTAAAAGCATGAAGCTCTTCTTGTCGTCACCGTCAACCGACCTCTTCCCAAAGTGATGTAATCAGTCAGGGGCGACTCCTGGCCATTTAGATCCCTTTTCTGGGGCTATCCAGCACATTTTAAAGCATGAAGCTCTTGTTCTTGTCGTCACAATTATTGCCCTCCAAACAAAATGATGTAAACAATCAGGGGCGACTCCTGGCCAATAAGATCCTTCTTCTGGGGCTATCCAGCACATTTTAAAGAATGAAGCTCTTGTTCTTGTCGTCACAAGTCAAACCGACCTCTTCCCAAAGTGATGTAATCAGTCAGGGGCGACTCCTGGCCATTTAGATCCCTTTTCTGGGGCTATCCAGCACATTTTAAACCATGAAGCTCTTATTCTTTTCGTCACTGTCAACCTCTTCCCAAAGTGATATATTTTAAAGAATGAAGCTCTTGTTCTTGTCGTCACCGTCAAACCGACTTCTTCCCAAAGTGATGTAAACAGTCAGGGGCGACTCCTGGCCATTTAGATCCCTCTTCTAGGGCTATCCAGCACCTTTTAAACCATAAAGCTCTTGTTCTTGTCGTCACTGTCAACACCCTCCTGCCAAAGTGATAGAAACAGACAGGGGTGACTCCTGGCCATTTAGATCCCTTTTCTGGGGCTATCCAGCACATTTTAAACCATGAAGCTCTTGTTCTTGTCGTCACTGTCAACACCCTCCTGCCAAAGTGATGTAAACAGTCATGGGAGACTCCTGGCCATTTAGATCTTCTATTGCTATCCAGCGCACTTAAAAGCGTGCAGCTCTTGTTCATGTCAACGCCCTCTTGCCAAAGTGATGTAAACAGTCAGGGGCGACTTCTGGCCATTTAGATCTTCTATTGCTATCCAGCGCACTTAAAAGCGTGCAGCTCTTGTTCTTGTCAACACCCTCTTGCCAAAGCAATGTAATCAATCAGAGGCGACTCCTGGCAATTTAGATCCCTTTTCTGGGGCTATCCAGCACATTTTAAATCATGAAGCTCATTCTTTTCGTCACTGTCAACCTCTTCCCAAAGTGATATATTTTAAAGAATGAAGCTCTTGTTCTTGTCGTCACCATCAAACCGACCTCTTCCCAAAGTGATGTAAACAGTCAGGGGCGACTGACCATTTAGATCTTCTATTGCTATGCAGCACACTTAAAAGCGTGCAGCTCTTGTTCTTGTAAACGCCCTCTTGCCAAAGTGATGTAAACAGTCAGTGGCGACTACTTGCCATTTAGATCCCTCTTCTGGGGCTATCCAGCACCTTTTAAACCATAAAGCTCTTGTTCTTGTCGTCACTGTCAACACCCTCCTGCCAAAGTGATAGAAACAGACAGGGGTGACTCCTGGCCATTTAGATCCCTTTTCTGGGGCTATCCAGCACCTTTTAAACCATAAAGCTCTTGTTCTTGTCGTCACTGTCAACACCCTCCTGCCAAAGTGATGTAAACAGTCATAGGAGACTCCTGGCCATTTAGATCTTCTATTGCTATCCAGCGCACTTAAAAGCGTGCAGCTCTTGTTCTTGTCAATGCCCTCTTCCCAAAGTGATGTAAAGAGTCAGGGGCGACTCCTGGCCATTTAGATTCCTTTTCTGGGGCTATCCAGCACATTTTAAACCATGAAGCTCTTGTTCTTGTCGTCACTGTCAACACCCTCCTGCCAAAGTGATGTAAACAGTCAGGGACGACTCCTGGCCATTTAGATCCCTCTTCTGGGGCTATCCAGCACATTTTAAAACATGAAGCTCTTGTTCTTGTCGTCACTGTCACCCTCCTGCCAAAATGATGAAAACAGTCAGGGGCGACTCCTGGCCATTTAGATTCCTCTTCTGGGGCTATCCAGCACATTTTAAAGCATGACGCTCTTGTTCTTGTCGTCACTGTCACCCTCCTGCCAAAATGATGAAAACAGTCAGGGGTGACTCCTGGCCATTTAGATTCCTCTTCTGGGGCTATCCAGCACATTTTAAAGCATAACGCTCATGTACTTAATGTTACTGTCAACCGACCTCTTCCCAAAGTGATGGAAACAGACAGGGGTGACTCCTGACCATTTAGATCCCTTTTCTGGGGCTATCCAGCACATTTTAAAGAATGAAGCTCTTGTTCTTGTCAACGGCCTCTTGCCAAAGTGACGTAAACAGTCAGGGGCAACTCCTGGCCATTTACATCTTCTATTGCTATCCAGCGCACTTAAAAGCGTGCAGCTCTTGTTCTTGTCAACGCCCTCTTGCCAAAGTGATGTAAACAGTCAGGGGCGACTCCTGGCCATTTAGATCTTCTATTGCTATCCAGCGCACTTAGCGTGCAGCTCTTGTTCTTGTCAATGCCCTCTTGCCAAAGCAATGTAATCAGTCAGGGGCGACTCCTGGCCATTTAGATCCCTTTTCTGGGGCTATCCAGCACATTTAAAAGCATGAAGCTCTTCTTGTCGTCACCGTCAACCGACCTCTTCCCAAAGTGATGTAATCAGTCAGGGGCGACTCCTGGCCATTTAGATCCCTTTTCTGGGGCTATCCAGCACATTTTAAAGCATGAAGCTCTTGTTCTTGTCGTCACAATTATTGCCCTCCTAACAAAATGATGTAAACAATCAGGGGCGACTCCTGGCCAATAAGATCCCTCTTCTGGGGCTATCCAGCACATTTTAAAGAATGAAGCTCTTGTTCTTGTCGTCACAGTCAAACCGACCTCTTCCCAAAGTGATGTAATCAGTCAGGGGCGACTCCTGGCCATTTAGATCCCTTTTCTGGGGCTATCCAGCACATTTTAAACCATGAAGCTCTTATTCTTTTCGTCACTGTCAACCTCTTCCCAAAGTGATATATTTTAAAGAATGAAGCTCTTATTCTTTTCGTCACTGTCAACCTCTTCCCAAAGTGATATATTTTAAAGAATGAAGCTCTTGTTCTTGTCGTCACCGTCAAACCGACTTCTTCCCAAAGTGATGTAAACAGTCAGGGGCGACTCCTGGCCATTTAGATCTTCTATTGCTATCCAGCGCACTTAAAGCGAGCAGCTCTTGTTCTTGTCAATGCCCTCTTGCCAAAGTGATGTAAACAGTCAGGGGCGACTCCTGGCCATTTAGATCTTCTATTGCTATCCAGCGCACTTAAAGCGAGCAGCTCTTGTTCTTGTCAATGCCCTCTTGCCAAAGTGATGTAAACAGTCAGGGGCGACTCCTGGCCATTTAGATTTCTCTTCTGGGGCTATCCAGTACATTTTAAAGAATGAAGCTCTTGTTCTTGTCATCACTGTCAACACCCTCTTGCCAAAGTGATGTAAACAGTCAGGGGCAACTCCTGGCCATTTAGATCCCTCTTCTGGGGCTATCCAGTACATTTTAAAACATGAAGCTCTTGTTCTTGTCGTCACTGTCACCCTCCTGCCAAAATGATGAAAACAGTCAGGGGCGACTCCTGGCCAGTTAGATTCCTCTTCTGGGGCTATCCAGCACATTTTAAAGCATGACGCTCATGTACTTGTTGTCACTGTCAACCGACCTCTTCCCAAAGTGATGGAAACAGACAGGGGTGACTCTTGGCCATTTAGATCCCTTTTCTGGGGCTATCCAGCACATTTTAAAGAATGAAGCTCTTGTTCTTGTCAACGCCCTCTTGCCAAAGTGATGTAAACAGTCAGGGGCGACTCCTGGCCATTTAGATCTTCTATTGCTATCCAGCGCACTTAAAGCGAGCAGCTCTTGTTCTTGTCAATGCTCTCTTGCCAAAGTGATGTAAACAGTCAGGGGCGACTCCTGGCCATTTAGATTTCTCTTCTGGGGCTATCCAGTACATTTTAAAGAATGAAGCTCTTGTTCTTGTCATCACTGTCACCCTCCTGCCAAAGTGATGAAAACAGTCAAGGGCGACTCCTGGCCATTTAGATCCCTCTTCTGGGGCTATCCAGTACATTTTAAAACATGAAGCTCTTGTTCTTGTCGTCACTGTCACCCTCCCGCCAAAGTGATGTAAACAGTCAGGGACGACTCCTGGCCATTTAGATCTTCTATTGCTATCCAGCGCACTTAAAAGCGTGTAGCTCTTGTTCTTGTCAACGCCCTCTTGCCAAAGTGATGTAATCAGTCAAGGGCGACTCCTGGACATTTAGATCCCTTTTCTGGGGCTATCCAGCACATTTTAAAGCATGAAGCTCTTCTTGTCGTCACCGTCAACCGACCTCTTCCCAAAGTGATGTAATCAGTCAGGGGCGACTCCTGGCCATTTAGATCCCTTTTCTGGGGCTATCCAGCACATTTTAAAGCATGAAGCTCTTGTTCTTGTCGTCACAATTATTGCCCTCCTAACAAAATGATGTAAACAATCAGGGGCGACTCCTGGCCAATAAGATCCCTCTTCGGGTGCTATCCAGCACATTTTAAAGAATGAAGCTCTTATTCTTTTCGTCACTGTCAACCTCTTCCCAAAGTGATATATTTTAAAGAATGAAGCTCTTGTTCTTGTCGTCACTGTCACCCTCCTGCCAAAGTGATGTAAACAGTCATGGGAGACTCCTGGCCATTTAGATCTTCTATTGCTATCCAGCGCACTTAAAAGCGTGCAGCTCTTGTTCTTGTCAACGCCCTCTTGCCAAAGTGATGTAAACAGTCATGGGAGACTCCTGGCCATTTAGATCTTCTATTGCTATCCAGCGCACTTAAAAGCGTGCAGCTCTTGTTCTTGTCAACGCCCTCTTGCCAAAGTGATGTAAACAGTCAGGGGCGACTCCTGGCCATTTAGATCTTCTATTGCTATCCAGCGCACTTAAAAGCATGCAGCTCTTGTTCTTGTCAACACCCTCTTGCCAAAGTGATGTAATCAGTCAGAGGCGACTCCTGGCCATTTAGATCTTCTATTGCTATCCAGCGCACTTATAAGCGTGCAGCTCTTGTTCTTGTCAACGCCCTCTTGCCAAAGTGATGTAAACAGTCAGGGGCGACTCCTTGCCATTTAGATCCCTCTTCTGGGGCTATCCAGCACCTTTTAAACCATAAAGCTCTTGTTCTTGTCGTCACTGTCAACACCCTCCTGCCAAAGTGATAGAAACAGACAGGGGTGACTCCTGGCCATTTAGATCCCTTTTCTGGGGCTATCCAGCACCTTTTAAACCATAAAGCTCTTGTTCTTGTCGTCACTGTCAACACCCTCCTGCCAAAGTGATAGAAACAGACAGGGGTGACTCCTGGCCATTTAGATCCCTTTTCTGGGGCTATCCAGCACCTTTTAAACCATAAAGCTCTTGTTCTTGTCGTCACTGTCAACACCCTCCTGCCAAAGTGATGTAAACAGTCATGGGAGACTCCTGGCCATTTAGATCTTCTATTGCTATCCAGCGCACTTAAGTGTGCAGCTCTTGTTCTTGTCAACGCCCTCTTCCCAAAGTGATGTAAAGAGTCAGGGGCGACTCCTGGCCATTTAGATCTTCTATTGCTATCCAGTGCACTTAAAGCGTGCAGCTCTTGTTCTTGTCAACGCCCTCTTGCCAAAGTGATGTAAACAGTCAGGGGCGACTACTGGCCATTTAGATCTTCTATTGCTATCCAGCGCACTTATAAGCGTGCAGCTCTTGTTCTTGTCAACGCCCTCTTGCCAAAGTGATGTAAACAGCCAAGGGCGACTCCTGGCCAATAAGATCCCTCTTCTGGGGCTATCCAGCACATTTTAAAGAATGAAGCTCTTGTTCTTGTCAACACCCTCCTGCCAAAGTGATATAAACAGTCAGGGGTGTCTCCTGGCCATTTAGATCCCTTTTCTGGGGCTATCCAGCACATTTTAAAGCATGAAGCTCTTGTTCTTGTCATCACTGTCAACCGACCTCTTCCCAAAGTGATGTAAACAGTCAGGGGCAACTCCTGGCCATTTAGATCCCTTTTCTGGGGCTATCCAGCACATTTTAAAGCATGAAGCTCTTGTTCTTGTCATCACTGTCAACCGACCTCTTCCCAAAGTGATGTAAACAGTCAGGGGCGACTCCTGGCCATTTATATTCTTCTTCTGGGGCTATCCAGCACATTTTAAAGCATGAAGCTCTTGTTCTTGTCATCACTGTCAACCGACTTCTTCCCAAAGTGATATAAACAGTCAGGGGCGACTCCTGGCCATTTAGAGCTATCCAGCACATTTTAAAACATGAAGCTCCTGTTCTTCTCGTCACTGTCAACTGACCTCTTCCCAAAGTGATGTAACGTCAGGGGTGACCTGCTACCCATTGAAATTCCTCTTCTGTGGCTATCCAGCAAATTTTTAAAGCATGAAGCTCTTGTTCTTTTTATCACCATCAACCGACCTCTTCCCAAAGTGATGTAAACAGTCAGGGGCGACCTGCTGGCCAAATATATCTTCTATTGCTATCCAGCGCACTTAAGCGTGCAGCTCTTGTTCTTATCAATGCCTCTTGCCAAAGTAATGTAAACAGT
Source organism: Geotrypetes seraphini (assembly GCF_902459505.1). NCBI lineage: Eukaryota > Metazoa > Chordata > Amphibia > Gymnophiona > Dermophiidae > Geotrypetes > Geotrypetes seraphini. Next base: position 6,864,888 of record NC_047099.1, on the reverse strand, counting down.
CAGGGGTGACCCTTGGCCATTTAGATCCCTCGTTTGGGGCTACAGCTCTTGTTTTTGTTATCACCGTCACTACCCTCTTGCCAAAGGGATGTAAACATTCAGTTGCGACTTCTGGCCATTTAGATCCCTCTTCTAGGGCTATCCAGCACATTTTAAAGCATGAAGTTCTTGTTCTTGTTATCACCGTCAACCGACCTCTTCCCAAAGTGATGTAAACAGTCAGGGGCGACTTGCTGGCCATATATATCTTCTATTGCTATCCAGCGCACTTAAGCGTGCAGCTCTTGTTCTTATCAACGCCTCTTGCCATCCAGCGCACTTAAGTGTGCAGCTCTTGTTCTTATCAACGCCTCTTGCCATCCAGCGCACTTAAGCGTGCAGCTCTTGTTCTTATCAACGCCTCTTGCCATCCAGCGCACTTAAAAGCGTGCAGCTCTTGTTCTTGTCAACACCTCTTGCCATCCAGCGCACTTAAAAGCATGCAGCTCTTGTTCTTATCAACGGCCTCTTGCCAAAGTGATGTAAACATTCAGGATCGACTCCTGGCCATTTAGATCCCTCGTTTGGGGCTGTCCAGCACATTTTAAAGCATGAAACTATTGTTAGTGTCATCACCGTCAACCGACCTCTTCCCAAAGTGATGTAAACAGTCAGGGTCGACTCCCCTCCATTTAGAACCCTCTTCTATTGCTATCCAGCACACTTAAAAGCATGCAGCTCTTGTTCTTGTCATCAGCGCCCTATTGCCAAAGTGATGTAAACAGGGGAGATCTCAAATAAAACTCTAACCAAACTTGGAACAAAGAAAACTTGCTTAAGCGGAGTTGAATCAAATATACAAAGTGAGACAAGTGTAGTGAAATGCCAGTTAAACAGATATCATTAATAAAGGGAACCATAGACTTCAAACACCCATCATTGGTGTTTCAATGGGGTATGAATATCACCACAAAGTCTACGGAACTCCCAAACTGATAAAATTCTCAGCATTTTTAGCAATATCAATAGCCTGAGTATAATGTAGCTGAAGTACTTAACTTGATCCAACGGGAGCTCAGCAGTTTCACCAATTGTAGCTTCCTCATGGGTTCAAAGACTTTTCCAGCCTGGTTTATCTATTTCAGCAGCTATATTTGCATGTACCTAATGGACAACAAATGAAAGGTTTTAAAGCCTGCACCATTTACATGTAATGTATCATCCCTTAATTTTACTTTTATTCACTTGGCGGCAACTTTTCAAACGAACGCCACGTCACCCCTTGCTTAAAGCTGATCTTCCTGCTCTTTTCTGCACATGGCTTCATTTGCACTATTATATTAAGCACACAAAACACTCATTTAGTCACCTGAAGCTGGGTTGTTACCCCAACAACTGTGCAATATATGTCCGAGGCAGTGCGCCATTAAAATGAAGGATAAACATTTCCCTACCCGTGTTTCAGTATAGCACAGTTACTTACCGTAACAGGTGTTATCCAGGGACAGCAGGCAGCTTCTCTCACATGTGGGCGACGTCGTCCGAGGAGCCTGGATAACCTCGCAAGCAGACTTGCTCAAAGAAACTTAGAAGTTGAGTCTGCTGCACCACACATGCGCGAGTGCCTTCCCACCCAGCACAGGGCATATTTCCTTAGTTCTCAGTTTTCCGGAGCCGAGAAGTTCGTTGTGCCTTCTCTCACTGCGGCTCGTGTTTTATTTCTTTATTACAGTGTCCCTGTTTTTTTTTTTTTTTTTTTAAACAATGACCAAAAGATAAGTTTAATTTTTTCGTTGAGTGACAGCGTGGCCTGTTGCCCTCAGCCTGCGGGCTTTCACTTTGTGGCAGCTATTTTTCCTACATCCCTGCCGGTCACGGGCTTTAAGAAGTATAGCCAGTGCGCAACATCCCTCACTGACCCACACCGTTGGTGCCTTCAGTGTTTGGGCCCCGACTACTGCCCGGAATTGTGCATTGGCTGTGCTACCCTTCAACCTTGAGCCTTCAAATGTTATCAAGTTAAAGTGGAGAAGTTTTCTGGTATGGAAACCCCCTACTACAACCTCGACCTCCGATTCGGTCAAGCGTGCTACAGTGTGTCATCCTGTCTCCTCGATCTCCGTGGATGACATCACCCACATGTGAGAATAGGCTGCCTGCTTGTCCTGGCATAGTGAACGTTAAGTCATAATTTACAAATGTCACCAATGCAGCTCATCACATGATGGCATACATTTCCAGGATATACGTATTAGGAAATGGTGTAGAAGCAAAAAGTTCTATACACAATCAAATGCACAAACTTATGTTTACAGAACTGGATCTAGTAAGAGTGGACCACCGAACGTGGGAACACACCCCGCATCTTGCTGGGGTCATGAATATCACCTGTCTCCCAATACCTTCTTGCACTCTAAAAGTGGGTTTTTTTTAATTTTTTTACACTAAGTTTGTTAGTGCTTAATTCATACCTGAAAATAAGTACAGTTGCAAGTTGTTCAAACAAGAGAAACAGTTAGATGATCTGGGAGTAATTAAAGCTTTCACAAATTTCTTCTCCCCCCCCCCCCATACTTATATAATCAGACAAAGCAATACATTAATTCTTTAAGACATTTTAAAAAATGCATTTAAATGTACACTTCTTCCTCCCTATTAGCAGTTTTGATGTTCACAGGTTTTGATTATCTGCGGTTTTTTACCCTGGCCGCCCCCCTGAGAATCGCTTATTGGCATCGAAAAAATGTCTCCAGAACTTGGAGGGGGGCGATCAGAGGCGGCAGGGGCACGATCGGAGCATGGACCTTACCTGGTGGTCTAGCGGTGACGTGGAGCAGAAGCAACCTTCCTACACTCCTGCCCTGTGCAGAACCATGCTGCCGAGACCACAGGAATTCACAGCACAGCTCTACACAGGGCAGGAGTGTAGAAAGATCCCTCCTGCCCCGCATCACTGCAAGACCACCAGGGTAAGGTCCAGGGGTGGGTCAGAGCCAGCCAAAAGTTATTTGCGATTTTTCCTTATTCGCAGGCCGGCTCTGCCCTTAACCCCTGTGAATAGGGAGGGAGAAGTGTATCAATTTTCCTATATAACTTCTATAGCCATACCCTCCCTTCCCCCCCACCCCGGTGAGAGGATGTGTGCAGGAGATTCATAAGATGCAGAAATATAAAAACTATCAATGATCAATGGAAGTACCCCCAAGGGAACTGATCCAAGTTTCACATGCACCCCTAATGGTATTATAGCTATGTATCTGATTTCTCCAAAGAGCGGTCAATTTTGACATTTGTTGTATAAATTGTTTTTTAGTCAACAATACTCAAAATGCCGGAAGATCTGGTTGTTCCAAGGCAGACGACAATACAAGTCGACCTGCCATCATTACCAAACGTATCCATCTCTGCTGTTTGAGAAGCAAGACAGCTAGCCCCATATTCAATAAACAGCACTCTGAGAAGCACTTAGCTTTACTTACTCCAGATGGAGGATCATCCGTTTCACATATTTCTTTTTTCAGGGGTTAGTGTTTCTGAAACCTGATATAGGTGTAGTGAAGTTCGCTATGACACTGTCTTGCTTTCAACCATCTAGAAAAATAAGATATCACATTAAAATTAGATTGCCTGGAAAATGACTTAAAGCGTTCCTTGTTCTTGTCATCACCACCCTCTTGCCAAAGTGATGTATCTAAATGGTCAGGGTCAATCCTGACTTTTTACATCTAGAGCTATCCAGCGCACAGCTCTTCAAGTTTAACATTTCATATACCACCCAATCAGCCTTCTAGGTAGTGTACAACGTAATAAAAACATGTATGGACAAACATTTAAGATAACAGAACATCATTAAAAACTATTATTAAACATTTCAAAAACAGACAAACAGGAACAAAAGAGAAAAGAGCAAGAGCTACAATAATCAAGTACAGAGAAAACCATAGGGAAGAAAACAAAAGGAAGGGTAGCTGAAAACATTTCAGACTTAAGTTAAAACATTTCTTTTTTTGACACGTTAGAGACCTAAATGTCCTTTTCAGGGCTTCATAGCTTGATTATTAAGAATCGATTCTTCCCGTAAATGGGACGGAATATTATTCCGAAGAGATGGAGCGCTAACAGAGAAAATAGTAGATCTCATTGTATTGATATACTTCAGAGAAGGGATCGAAAGAAGATTTTGGCAGATGATCGTTATTTTGTCTAGTTTTAAGTTAGTAAAATACTTTTCTAAGTGTTCTGTGTTCTACTGGCAACCAATAAGCTTTATGTAGGAGGGGGGGGGGAGACATGGTCAAACTTCTTTTCATTAAATATAATCTTTACTGCAGGGTTCGTGTCTCCGCTCTCTTGCAAAAGTGATGTAAACAAATGGCCAGGAGTCGCCCCTGACTATTTACATCACTTTGTCAAGAGGGCGGTGACGACGAGAACAAGAACTGCAGGCAGGATAGCCTCAGAAAGAAATCTAAGTGGCCAGGAGTTGCCCCTGACTATATAACTCATCTGGGGCTAACCAGCACACTTTAAAGCGTTCAGCTCATGTTCTCATTGTCACCATCACTGCCCTATTGCCAAAGTGATGTAAACAGTCAGGAGCAACTCCTGGCCATTAAGATCTCTCGTCTGGGACTAACCAGTGTACATAGAAGCGTGCAGCTCTTGTTCATGTCTCCGCTCTCTTGCCAAAGTGATAGACACAAATGGCCAGGAGTCGCCCCTGACTATTTACATCACTTTGGCAAGAGGGTGGTGACGAGAACAAGAACTGCACACTTTTAAATGTGGATAGCCCCCCAGACCATGGATCTAAATGGCCAGGAGTCGTCCCCAATTGGATATCTCACCTAGAACTATCCAGCACACTTAACGTGCAGCTTTTGTTCTTGTCGTCATCGCCCTCTTGCCAAAGAGTCTGGGGCTATCCAGCGCCCTTTTCTTCAGCTCATGTTCTCGGCCATCACCATCGCTGCCCTCTTGCCAAAGTGACGTAAACAAATGGCCAGGAGTCGCCCCTGACTTTACATCATTTTGTCAACTGGGCAGTGATGATGATGGCGAGAACATGAGCTCAATGCTTTAAAGTGCGCTGGATAGCCCCCAGACCCTTTACCAAGAGGGCAGTGACGACAAGAACAAGAGCTGCACCCTAAAGAGCACTAGATAGGCCCCAGACCCTTTGGCAAGAGGCCGGTGACGACAACAACAAGAGCTGCACATATAAGAGCACTGGATAGCCCCCCAAACCCTTTGGCAAGAGGGCAGTGACGACAAGAACAAGAGCTGCACACTTAAGAGCCCCAGACTTTTTGCAAGAGGGCGGTGACAAGAACAAGAGCTGTATGCTTTTAAGTGCGCTGGATAGCCCCAGACTCTTTGGCAAGAGGGCAGTGACGACAACAAGAGCTGTATGCTTTTAAGTGCGCTGGATAGCCCCCAGACCCTTTGGCAAGAGGGCAGAGACAAGAACAAGAGCTGCATGCTTTTAAGTTTCCTGGATAGCCCCCAGACACCTTAGCAAGAGGGCAGTGACTACAAGAATAGGAGCTGCACAATTAAGAGCACTGGATAGCCTCCAGACTCTATGGCAAGAGGGCGGTGACGACAAGAACAAGAGCTGTATGCTTTTAAGTGCGCTGGATAGCCCCAGACTTTTTGCAAGAGGGTGGTGACGACAAGAACAAGAGCTGTATGCTTTTAAGTGCGCTGGATAGCCCCAGACTTTTTGCAAGAGGGCTGTGACGACAAGAACAAGAGCTGCACGCTTTTAAACGTGGATCGCCCCCCAGACCATGGATCTAAATGGCCAGGAGTACCCCCCAATTAGATATCTCACCTAGGGCTATCCAGCACACTTAGCGTGCAGCTTTTGTTCTTGTCGTCATCGCCCTCTTGCCAAAGAATCTGGGGCTATCCAGCGCACTTTTTGTTCAGCTCATGTTCTTGAACATCACCATCACTGCCCTCTTGCCAAAGTGATGTAAACAAATGGCCAGGAGTCGCCCCTGACTTTACATCATGTTGTAAAGTGGGCAGTGATCGTGACCACAAGAACATGAGCTGAATGCTTTAAAGAGCGCTGGATAGCCCCAGACTCTTTTTGCAAGAGGGCAGTGACAACAAGAACAAGAGCTGTATGCTTTTAAGTGTGCTGGATAGCCCCAGAACCCTTTGGCAAGAGGGCAGTGACAACAAGAAGAGCTGTATGCTTTTAAGTGTGCTGGATAGCCCCAGACCCTTTGGCAAGAGGGCGGTGACGGCAAGAACAAGAGCTGTATGCTTTTAAGTGCACTGGATAGCCCCAGAACCCTTTGGCAAGAGGGCAGTGACAACAAGAACAAGAGCTGTATGCTTTTAAGTGCGCTGGATAGCCCCAGAACCCTTTGGCAAGAGGGCAGTGACAACAAGAACAAGAGCTGTATGCTTTTAAGTGCGCTGGATAGCCCCAGAACCCTTTGGCAAGAGGGCAGTGACAACAAGAACAAGAGCTGTATGCTTTTAAGTGCGCTGGATAGCCCCAGAACCCTTTGGCAAGAGGGCAGTGACAACAAGAACAAGAGCTGTATGCTTTTAAGTGCGCTGGATAGCCCCAGAACTCTTTGGCAAGAGGGCAGTGACAACAAGAACAAGAGCTGTATGCTTTTAAGTGCGCTAGATAGCCCCAGAACCCTTTGGCAAGAGGGCAGTGACGGCAAGAACAAGAGCTGTATGCTTTTAAGTGCGCTGGATAGCCCCAGACTCTTTGGCAAGAGGGCAGTGACGGCAAGAACAAGAGCTGTATGCTTTTAAGTGCGCTGGATAGCCCCAGACTCTTTGGCAAGAGGGCAGTGACGGCAAGAACAAGAGCTGTATGCTTTTAAGTGCGCTGGATAGCCCCAGACTCTTTGGCAAGAGGGCGATGACGGCAAGAACAAGAGCTGTATGCTTTTAAGTGCGCTGGATAGCCCCAGACTCTTTGGCAAGAGGGCGATGACGGCAAGAACAAGAGCTGTATGCTTTTAAGTGCGCTGGATAGCCCCAGAACCCTTTGGCAAGAGGGCAGTGACAAGAACAAGAGCTGTTTGCTTTTAAGTGCGCTGGATAGCCCCAGATCCCTTTGGCAAGAGGGCAGTGACAACAAGAACAAGAGCTGTATGCTTTTAAGTGCGTTGGATAGCCCCAGACTCTTTGGCAAGAGGGCAGTGACAACAAGAACAAGAGCTGTATGCTTTTAAGTGCGTTGGATAGCCCCAGACTCTTTGGCAAGAGGGCAGTGACGGCAAGAACAACAGCTGTATGCTTTTAAGTGCGCTGGATAGCCCCCAGACCCTTTGGCAAGAGGGCAGGGACGACAAGAACAAGAGCTGCATGCTTTTAAGTTTGCTGGATAGCCCCCAGACACCTTGGCAAGAGGGCAGTGACTACAAGAACAAGAGCTGCACAATTAAGAGCACTGGATAGCCTCCAGACCCTTTGGCAAGAGGGCAGTGACGAAAAGAACAAGTGCTGTATGCTTTTAAGTGCGCTGGATAGCCCCAGACTTTTTGCAAGAGGGCTGTGACGACAACAAGAGCTGCACGCTTTTAAACGTGGATCGCCCCCCAGACCATGGATCTAAATGGCCAGGAGTACCCCCCAATTAGATATCTCACCTAGGGCTATCCAGCACACTTAGCGTGCAGCTTTTGTTCTTGTCGTCAAAGCCCTCTTGTCAAAGAATCTGGGGCTATCCAGCGCACTTTTGTTCAGCTCATGTTCTTGGCCATCACCATCACTGCCCTCTTGCCAAAGTGATGTAAACAAATGGCCAGGAGTCGCCCCTGACTTTACATCATGTTGTAAAGTGGGCAGTGATGGTGACCACGAGAACATGAGCTGAATGCTTTAAAGTGCGCTGGATAGCCCCAGACTCTTTTTGCAAGAGGGTGGTGACGACAAGAACAAGAGCTGTATGCTTTTAAGTGCACTGGATAGCCCCCAGACCCTTTGGCAAAAGGGCAGTGACAACAAGAACAAGAGCTGTATGCTTTTAAGTGCGCTGGATAGCCCCAGACTCTCTTTGACAAAAGGGCAGTGACGACAAGAACAAGAGCTGTATGCTTTTAAGTGCGCTGGATAGCCCAAGACTCTTTGGCAATAGTGCGGTGACGACAAGAACAAGAGCTGCACGCTTTTAAACGTGGATAGCACCCAGACCATGGATCTAAATGGCCAGGAGTCAACGCTAAGTGTTTACATCACTTTGACAAGAACAAGAGCTGTATGCTTTTAAGTGCACTGGATAGCCCCAGACCCTTTGGCAAGAGGGCGGTGACGGCAAGAACAAGAGCTGTATGCTTTTAAGTGCACTGGATAGCCTCCAGACCCTTTGGCAAGAGGGCAGTGACAACAAGAACAAGAGCTGTATGCTTTTAAGTGCGCTGGATAGCCCCAGAACCCTTTGGCAAGAGGGCAGTGACAACAAGAACAGGAGCTGTATGCTTTTAAGTGCGCTAGATAGCCCCAGAACCCTTTGGCAAGAGGGCAGTGACAACAAGAACAAGAGCTGTATGCTTTTAAGTGCGCTGGATAGCCCCAGACTCTTTGGCAAGAGGGCGGTGACGGCAAGAACAAGAGCTGTATGCTTTTAAGTGCGTTGGATAGCCCCAGACTCTTTGGCAAGAGGGCAGTGAGGGCAAGAACAAGAGCTGTATGCTTTTAAGTGCGCTGGATAGCCCCAGACTCTTTGGCAAGAGGGCGATGACGGCAAGAACAAGAGCTGTATGCTTTTAAGTGCGCTGGATAGCCCCCAGACCCTTTGGCAAGAGGGCAGGGACGACAAGAACAAGAGCTGCATGCTTTTAAGTTTGCTGGATAGCCCCCAGACACCTTGGCAAGAGGGCAGTGACTACAAGAACAAGAGCTGCACAATTAAGAGCACTGGATAGCCTCCAGACCCTTTGGCAAGAGGGCAGTGATGACAAGAACAAGAGCTGTATGCTTTTAAGTGCGCTGGATAGCCCCAGACTTTTTGCAAGAGGGCTATGACGACAAGAACAAGAGCTGCACGCTTTTAAACGTGGATCGCCCCCCAGACCATGGATCTAAATGGCCAGGAGTACCCCCCAATTAGATATCTCACCTAGGGCTATCCAGCACACTTAGCGTGCAGCTTTTGTTCTTGTCGTCAAAGCCCTCTTGTCAAAGAATCTGGGGCTATCCAGCGCACTTTTGTTCAGCTCATGTTCTTGGCCATCACCATCACTGCCCTCTTGCCAAAGTGATGTAAACAAATGGCCAGGAGTCGCCCCTGACTTTACATCATGTTGTAAAGTGGGCAGTGATGGTGACCACGAGAACATGAGCTGAATGCTTTAAAGTGCGCTGGATAGCCCCAGACTCTTTGGCAAGAGGACGGTGACGACAAGAACAAGAGCTGTATGCTTTTAAGTGCTCTGGATAGCCCCAGACTCTTTGGCAAGAGGACGGTGACGGCAAGAACAAGAGCTGTATGCTTTTAAGTGCGCTGGATAGCCCTAGACTCTTTTTGCAAGAGGGCAGTGACGACAAGAACAAGAGCTGTATGCTTTTAAGTGCGTTGGATAGCCCCCAGACCCTTTGGCAAGAGGACAGAGACAAGAACAAGAGCTCCATGCTTTTAAGTTTGCTGGATAGCCCCCAGACACCTTGGCAAGAGAGCAGTGGCTACAAGAACAGGAGCTGCACACTTAAGAGCACTGGATAGCCTCCAGACCCTTTGGCAAGAGGGCAGTGACGATAAGAACAAGAGCTGCACAATTAAGAGCACTGGATAGCCCCCAGACCCTTTGGCAAGAGGGCAGTGACAACAAGAACAAGAGCTGTATGCTTTTAAGTGCGCTGGATAGCCCCAGAACCCTTTGGCAAGAGGGCAGTGACAACAAGAACAAGAGCTGTATGCTTTTAAGTGCGCTGGATAGCCCCAGAACCCTTTGGCAAGAGGGCAGTGACAACAAGAACAAGAGCTGTATGCTTTTAAGTGCGCTGGATAGCCCCAGAACCCTTTGGCAAGAGGGCAGTGACAACAAGAACAAGAGCTGTATGCTTTTAAGTGCGCTGGATAGCCCCAGAACCCTTTGGCAAGAGGGCAGTGACAACAAGAACAAGAGCTGTATGCTTTTAAGTGCGCTGGATAGCCCCAGAACCCTTTGGCAAGAGGGCAGTGACAAGAACAAGAGCTGTTTGCTTTTAAGTGCGCTGGATAGCCCCAGATCCCTTTGGCAAGAGGGCAGTGACAACAAGAACAAGAGCTGTATGCTTTTAAGTGCGCTGGATAGCCCCAGACTCTTTGGCAAGAGGGCAGTGACGGCAAGAACAACAGCTGTATGCTTTTAAGTGCGCTGGATAGCCCCCAGACCCTTTGGCAAGAGGGCAGTGACGGCAAGAACAACAGCTGTATGCTTTTAAGTGCGCTGGATAGCCCCCAGACCCTTTGGCAAGAGGGCAGGGACGACAAGAACAAGAGCTGCATGCTTTTAAGTTTGCTGGATAGCCCCCAGACACCTTGGCAAGAGGGCAGTGACTACAAGAACAAGAGCTGCACAATTAAGAGCACTGGATAGCCTCCAGACCCTTTGGCAAGAGGGCAGTGACGACAAGAACAAGAGCTGTATGCTTTTAAGTGCGCTGGATAGCCCCAGACTCTTTTTGCAAGAGGGCTGTGACGACAAGTACAAGAGCTGCACGCTTTTAAACGTGGATCGCCCCCCAGACCATGGATCTAAATGGCCAGGAGTACCCCCCAATTAGATATCTCACCTAGGGCTATCCAGCACACTTAGCGTGCAGCTTTTGTTCTTGTCGTCAAAGCCCTCTTGTCAAAGAATCTGGGGCTATCCAGCGCACTTTTGTTCAGCTCATGTTCTTGGCCATCACCATCACTGCCCTCTTGCCAAAGTGATGTAAACAAATGGCCAGGAGTCGCCCCTGACTTTACATCATGTTGTAAAGTGGGCAGTGATGGTGACCACGAGAACATGAGCTGAATGCTTTAAAGTGCGCTGGATAGCCCCAGACTCTTTTTGCAAGGGGGCGGTGACGACAAGAACAAGAGCTGTATGCTTTTAAGTGCGCTGGATAGCCCCAGACTCTTTTTGCAAGAGAGCGGTGACGACAAGAACAAGAGCTGTATGCTTTTAAGTGCACTGGATAGACCCCAGACTCTTTTTGCAAGAGGGCAGTGACGACAAGAACAAGAGCTGTATGCTTTTAAGTGTGCTGGATAGCCCCCAGACCCTTTGGCAAGAGGACAGAGACAAGAACAAGAGCTCCATGCTTTTAAGTTTGCTGGATAGCCCCCAGACACCTTGGCAAGAGAGCAGTGACTACAAGAACAGGAGCTGCACAATTAAGAGCACTGGATAGCCCCCAGACCCTTTGGCAAGAGGACAGAGACAAGAACAAGAGCTCCATGCTTTTAAGTTTGCTGGATAGCCTCCAGACCCTTTGGCAAGAGGGCAGTGACGATAAGAACAAGAGCTGCACAATTAAGAGCACTGGATAGCCTCCAGACCCTTTGGCAAGAGGGCGGTGACGACAAGAACAAGAGCTGTATGCTTTTAAGTGCGCTGGATAGCCCCAGACTTTTTGCAAGAGGGCTGTGACGACAAGAACAAGAGCTGCATGCTTTTAAACGTGGATAGCCCCCAGACCATGGATCTAAATGGCCAGGAGTCCCCCCCCAATTAGATATCTCACCTAGGGCTATCCAGCACACTTAGCGTGCAGCTTTTGTTCTTGTCGTCATCGCCCTTTTGCCAAAGAATCTGGGGATATCCAGCGCACTTTTTGTTCAGCTCATGTTTTTGTCCATCACCAACACTGCCCTCTTGCCAAAGTGATGTAAACAAATGGCCAGGAGTCGCCCCTGACTTTACATCATGTTGTAAAGTGGGCAGTGATGGTGACCACAAGAACATGAGCTGAATGCTTTAAAGAGCGCTGGATAGCCCCAGACTCTTTTTGCAAGAGGGCGGTGAAGACAAGAACAAGAGCAGTATGCTTTTAAGTGCGCTGGATAGCCCCAGAGTTTTTGCAAGAGGGCGGTGACGACAAGAAGAGCTGTATGCTTTTAAGTGCGCTGGATAGCCCCAGACTCTTTTTGCAAGAGGGCGGTGACGACAAGAACAAGAGCTGTATGCTTTTAAGTGCGCTGGATAGCCCCAGACTTTTTGCAAGAGGGCTGTGACGACAAGAACAAGAGCTGCATGCTTTTAAACGTGGATAGCCCCCAGACCATGGATCTAAATGGCCAGGAGTCCCCCCCCAATTAGATATCTCACCTAGGGCTATCCAGCACACTTAGCGTGCAGCTTTTGTTCTTGTCGTCATCGCCCTTTTGCCAAAGAATCTGGGGATATCCAGCGCACTTTTTGTTCAGCTCATGTTTTTGTCCATCACCAACACTGCCCTCTTGCCAAAGTGATGTAAACAAATGGCCAGGAGTCGCCCCTGACTTTACATCATGTTGTAAAGTGGGCAGTGATGGTGACCACAAGAACATGAGCTGAATGCTTTAAAGAGCGCTGGATAGCCCCAGACTCTTTTTGCAAGAGGGCGGTGAAGACAAGAACAAGAGCAGTATGCTTTTAAGTGCGCTGGATAGCCCCAGAGTTTTTGCAAGAGGGCGGTGACGACAAGAAGAGCTGTATGCTTTTAAGTGCGCTGGATAGCCCCAGACTCTTTTTGCAAGAGGGCGGTGATGACAAGAACAAGAGCTGTATGCTTTTAAGTGCGCTGGATAGCCCCAAAACCCTTTGGCAAGAGGGCAGTGACAACAAGAACAAGAGCTGTATGCTTTTAAGTGCGCTGGATAGCCCCAGAACCCTTTGGCAAGAGGGCAGTGACAACAAGAACAAGAGCTGTATGTTTTTAAGTGTGCTGGATAGCCCCAGAACCCTTTGGCAAGAGGGCAGTGACAACAAGAACAAGAGCTGTATGCTTTTAAGTGCGCTGGATAGCCCCAGAACCCTTTGGCAAGAGGGCAGTGACAACAAGAACAAGAGCTGTATGCTTTTAAGTGCGCTGGATAGCCCCAGAACCCTTTGGCAAGAGGGCAGTGACAACAAGAACAAGAGCTGTATGCTTTTAAGTGCGCTGGATAGCACCCAGACACTTTGGCAAGAGGGCAGGGACGACAAGAACAAGAGCTGCATGCTTTTAAGTTTGCTGGATAGCCCCCAGACACCTTGACAAGAGGGCAGTGACTACAAGAACAAGAGCTGCACAATTAAGAGCACTGGATAGACTCCAGACCCTTTGGCAAGAGGGCAGTGACGACAAGAACAAGAGCTGCACAATTAAAAGCACTGGATAGCCTCCAGACCCTTTGGCAAGAGGGCGGTGACGACAAGAACTGTATGCTTTTAAGTGCGCTGGATAGCCCCAGACTCTTTGGCAAGAGGGCGGTGACTGCAAGAACAAGAGCTGTATGCTTTTAAGTGCACTGGATAGCCCCCAGACCCTTTGGCAAGAGGGCAGGGACGACAAGAACAAGAGCTGCATGCTATTAAGTTTGATGGATAGCCCCCAGACACCTTGGCAAGAGGGCAGTGACTACAAGAACAAGAGCTGCACAATTAAGAGCACTGGATAGCCTCCAGACCCTTTGGCAAGAGGGCAGTGACGACAAGAACAAGAGCTGTATGCTTTTAAGTGCGCTGGATAGCCCCAGACTCTTTTTGCAAGAGGGCTATGACGACAAGAACAAGAGCTGCACACTTTTAAACGTGGATCGCCCCCAGACCATGGATCTAAATGGCCAGTAGTACCCCCCAATTAGATATCTCACCTAGGGCTATCCAGCACACTTAGCGTGCAGCTTTTGTTCTTGTCGTCAACGCCCTCTTGCCAAAGAATCTGGGGCTATCCAGCACACTTTTGTTCAGCTCATGTTCTTGGCCATCACCATCACTGCCCTCTTGCCAAAGTGATGTAAACAAATGGCCAGGAGTCACCCCTGACTTTACATCATGTTGTAAAGTGGGCAGTGATGGTGACCACGAGAACATGAGCTGTATGCTTTTAAGTGCGCTGGATAGCCCCAGACTCTTTTTGCAAGAGGGCAGTGACTACAAGAACAAGAGCTGTATGCTTTTAAGTGCGCTGGATAGCCCCCAGACTCTTTTTGCAAGAGGGCAGTGACGACAAGAACAAGAGCTGCATGCTTTTAAGTTTGCTGGATAGCCACCAGACATCTTGGCAAGAGGGCAGTGACGACAAGAACAAGAGCTGCATGCTTTTAAGTTTGCTGGATAGCCACCAGACATCTTGGCAAGAGGGCAGTGACGACAAGAACAAGAGCTGCATGCTTTTAAGTTTGCTGGATAGCCACCAGACATCTTGGCAAGAGGGCAGTGACTACAAGAACAAGAGCTGCATGCTTTTAAGTTTGCTGGATAGCCACCAGACATCTTGGCAAGAGGGCAGTGACTACAAGAACAAGAGCTGCATGCTTTTAAGTTTGCTGGATAGCCACCAGACATCTTGGCAAGAGGGCAGTGACTACAAGAACAAGAGCTGCATGCTTTTAAGTTTGCTGGATAGCCACCAGACATCTTGGCAAGAGGGCAGTGACTACAAGAACAAGAGCTGCATGCTTTTAAGTTTGCTGGATAGCCACCAGACATCTTGGCAAGAGGGCAGTGACGACAAGAACAAGAGCTGCATGCTTTTAAGTGCGCTGGATAGCCCCAGACTCTTTGGCAAGAGGGCAGTGACGACAAGAACAAGAGCTGCATGCTTTTAAGTGCGCTGGATAGCCCCAGACTCTTTGGCAAGAGGGCAGTAACGACAAGAACAAGAGCTGTATGCTTTTAAGTGCGCTGGATAGCCCCAGACTATTTTTGCAAGAGGGCGGTGACAAGAACAAGAGCTGTATGCTTTTAAGTGCGCTGGATAGCCCCAGACTATTTTTGCAAGAGGGCGGTGACAAGAACAAGAGCTGTATGCTTTTAAGTGCGCTGGATAGCCCCAGACTCTTTTTGCAAGAGGGCGGTGACAAGAACAAGAGCTGTATGCTTTTAAGTGCGCTGGATAGCCCCAGACTCTTTGGCAAGAGTGCGGTGACGACAAGAACAAGAGCTGCACACTTAAGAGCACTGGATAGGCCCCAGATCCATTGGCAAGAGGGCAGTGACTACAAGAACAAGAGCTGTATGCTTTTAAGTTTGCTGGATAGCCCCAAGACCCTTTGGCAAGAGGGCAGTGACGACAAGAACAAGAGCTGTATGCTTTTAAGTGCGCTGGATAGCCCCAGACTCTTTGGCAAGAGGGCAGTGACGACAAGAACAAGAGCTGTATGCTTTTAAGTGCGCTGGATAGCCCCAGACTCTTTGGCAAGAGGGCAGTGACGACAAGAACAAGAGCTGTATGCTTTTAAGTGCGCTGGATAGCCCCAGACTCTTTGGCAAGAGGGCAGTGACGACAAGAACAAGAGCTGTATGCTTTTAAGTGCGCTGGATAGCCCCAGACTCTTTGGCAAGAGGGCGGTGACGACAAGAACAAGAGCTGTATGCTTTTAAGTGCGCTGGATAGCCCCAGACTCTTTGGCAAGAGGGCGGTGACGACAAGAACAAGAGCTGTATGCTTTTAAGTGCGCTGGATAGCCCCAGACTCTTTGGCAAGAGGGCAGTGACGACAAGAACAAGAGCTGTATGCTTTTAAGTGCGCTGGATAGCCCCAGACTCTTTGGCAAGAGGGCAGTGACGACAAGAACAAGAGCTGTATGCTTTTAAGTGCGCTGGATAGCCCCAGACTCTTTGGCAAGAGGGCGGTGACGACAAGAACAAGAGCTGTATGCTTTTAAGTGCCCTGGATAGCCCCAGACTCTTTGGCAAGAGGGCGGTGACAAGAACAAGAGCTGCACACTTAAAAGCACTGGATAGCCCCAGACTCTTTTTGCAAGAGGGCAGTGACGCCAAGAACAAGAGCTGTATGCTTTTGAGTGCGCTGGATAGCCCCAGACTCTTTTTGCAAGAGGGCAGTGACGCCAAGAACAAGAGCTGTATGCTTTTGAGTGCGCTGGATAGCCCCAGACTCTTTTTGCAAGAGGGCAGTAACGCCAAGAACAAGAGCTGTATGCTTTTAAGTGTGCTGGATAGCCCCAGATTCTTTGGCAAGAGAGCGGTGACAAGAACAAGAGCTGCACACTTAAAAGCACTGGATAGCCCCAGACTCTTTGGCAAGAGGGCGGTGACAAGAACAAGAGCTGCACACTTAAAAGCACTGGATAGCCCCAGACTCTTTTTGCAAGAGGGCAGTGACGACAAGAACAAGAGCTGTATGCTTTTAAGTGCGCTGGATAGCCCCAGACTCTTTGGCAAGAGGGCGGTGACAAGAACAAGAGCTGTATGCTTTTAAGTGCGCTGGATAGCACCAGACTCTTTGGCAAGAGGGCAGTGACGACAAGAACAAGAGCTGTATGCTTTTAAGTGCGCTGGATAGCACCAGACTCTTTGGCAAGAGGGCGGTGACAAGAACAAGAGCTGTATGCTTTTAAGTGCGCTGGATAGCCCCAGACTCTTTGGCAAGAGGGCAGTGACGACAAGAACAAGAGCTGTATGCTTTTAAGTGCGCTGGATAGCCCCAGACTCTTTGGCAAGAGGGCGGTGACGACAAGAACAAGAGCTGTATGCTTTTAAGTGCCCTGGATAGCCCCAGACTCTTTGGCAAGAGGGCGGTGACAAGAACAAGAGCTGCACACTTAAAAGCACTGGATAGCCCCAGACTCTTTTTGCAAGAGGGCAGTGACGCCAAGAACAAGAGCTGTATGCTTTTGAGTGCGCTGGATAGCCCCAGACTCTTTTTGCAAGAGGGCAGTGACGCCAAGAACAAGAGCTGTATGCTTTTGAGTGCGCTGGATAGCCCCAGACTCTTTTTGCAAGAGGGCAGTAACGCCAAGAACAAGAGCTGTATGCTTTTAAGTGTGCTGGATAGCCCCAGATTCTTTGGCAAGAGAGCGGTGACAAGAACAAGAGCTGCACACTTAAAAGCACTGGATAGCCCCAGACTCTTTGGCAAGAGGGCGGTGACAAGAACAAGAGCTGCACACTTAAAAGCACTGGATAGCCCCAGACTCTTTTTGCAAGAGGGCAGTGACGACAAGAACAAGAGCTGTATGCTTTTAAGTGCGCTGGATAGCCCCAGACTCTTTGGCAAGAGGGCGGTGACAAGAACAAGAGCTGTATGCTTTTAAGTGCGCTGGATAGCACCAGACTCTTTGGCAAGAGGGCAGTGACGACAAGAACAAGAGCTGTATGCTTTTAAGTGCACTGGATAGCACCAGACTCTTTGGCAAGAGGGCGGTGACAAGAACAAGAGCTGTATGCTTTTAAGTGCGCTGGATAGCACCAGACTCTTTGGCAAGAGGGCAGTGACGACAAGAACAAGAGCTGTATGCTTTTAAGTGCGCTGGATAGCACCAGACTCTTTGGCAAGAGTGCGGTGACGACAAGAACAAGAGCTGCACGCTTTTAAGTGCACTGGATAGCCCTAGACGAGGGATCTAAATGGCCAGGAGTTGACCCTGACGGTTTACATCACTTTGACAAGAACAAGAGCTGCAAGCTTATAAGTGTGCAGTATAGCCCCATACAAGGGATCTAAATGGCCAGGAGTCACCCTTGACTAGATATCTCATCTGGGGCTATCCAGCACACTTAGCGTCCAGCTCTTGTTCTTGTCGTCATCGCCCTCTTGCCAAAGAGTCTGGGGCTATCCAGCGTCCTTTAAAGCATTCAGTTCATGTTCTCAGCCATCACTGCCCTCTTGCCATAGGGATGTAATCAGATGGCCAGGAGTCGCCCCTGACTTTACATCATTTTTGTAAGTGGGCAGTGATGGTGACGGCGAGAATATGAGCTGAATGCTTCAAGTGCACTAAATAGCCCCAGACTTTGGCAAGCGGGCAAGAACAAGAGCTGCACGCTTTTAAGTGCATCCCAGTTTGAAATGTTACAGAAGAGTCATGAATACTTATCTTTCGATGTTGCTCCTCTACATTCAAACTTCTTTCTTCCTCCAAACATCTCGTACTAGAATTCAACTCCACACTGTTCTTAGGTGGCAAGTCTGCTCAGCCCAGCCCAAGTCGATGATGACCATCCAGTGTTTTGCTAAGCTGCAGAGCATCCAAGGCTGCACTAGAACAATTAAAAAAGTAGACATGTTTACTAGCTTAAACCACAAGACATTGAAACATTCCTTAATTCAAAGAACAAGTCACAGTACTTGGGCACAAACTCCATGCTCACAGGCATTTCAACAATGGCCACCGTAGGGTCAGATTTTGACAATGAGGTCGCCTGACATTATAGAGATGCCCCCTCAAAAGCAGGAAATTCCAGAATCTCAAAGAGGAAGCAAGATTCCATGCTACTGATCCAGGGCAAGCAGAGCAGACTACGGACTTTTCTTCCAGGAATTTGTCCAAACCTTTCTTAAAACCAGCTGCACTATCCACCTTTACCACAACCTCCAGAACTTACCTATCCTCCTACTGGTTCTAGAGGTATTTCCCTACAGTGTGGCATGGTAAGGGTGCTGGGGACTGGCCTCCTCTCCACTCCCTCACATGCATCTTTAAATGTTTGCCGCACAAGCAGCTTCTCCCACTTGCTTCTTGCACTGGCCTTGGCTCCCTTCCGACATTACTTCCAGGTTGCAGGACCAGGACATGATGTCAAAAGGGAGCCAAGGCCAGCGCGAGCAGCAGGCGGAAGATGTTTGCATCAGCGAACGTTTCATGAGGTACACGGTGCAGCGATGCACGGCACCAATCTCCCTTGCTATGCTACTGATGACACTCCTACCTAATGAGAGATTTGATATCATGGTAGTGCAACAGAGGTTTGGGGGCATGAATTGTAGCCGGTGTTCTACGTGATTTGGGGGTAGCTGAATTCAAAACCTGACCTTAATTTTTCAGTATAACCCTCTGATTTTTGGCAAAAGAGCATTAGAATACTAAAATTCACATTTTTGCTATATTTTCTAATGCTTGGAGTAAATGTTATAACAATATGTGAAATATTAACAGTTTGCCTCCAAATTTGATTCCTCCCCCCGATAATCTCAGTAGTGTTAGTGATGAGCACGGGGAAAGGTTTCACCAGGACATTGCTACAACAGAGAAACGATATCAGGGCAGATGGAATTCATCAATGCTGGATGACTTTTGTTGGACATTAGAGATGTTCCTAATCTCGTTTTATAAACACACTTCAGTGTCAAAACGATTTTAGAAAATATTTACAGGAACTCTTCAATCGGCGCAATGTGTTACATTATGACGCCTCATGCTATAAATATTTGCGATTTGCTCAAAAACTATAAGCGATAGGAGAAAAGTGAGGCTATTTTCATACATAGGTCAAATTATAAAGTAAATCTGATTCTTCTTGGCTCAGAAAAAATTTGTTGCAGTGTAGTTAAAGCAAAGGGGGAGAAAATTACTAAAAACCTGGGCTTTTTGCATTTATTTTGACTGAAATCACTTTACTAAAGCATAGAAGTGTTAAAAAACCACTTACTAGAAACCAGTGAATATGAAAAAGGGCATGAGCAACCTTGTGAGCTCACCATTCTTAGATTTCAGTCATTTGGTCTTCAAGTTGACAATTACCATACAGTTTAGGTGGCAGAGTCGTTGACCTTCGTTTTCTCCAAGGTTATCTGGACACCTTGAAACGTCAATGTTCTGCATGCTAAAATCTAGCAGGTGGCCGAGTATGGAAAATATTTTCTGGCTCCTGTAGATAAGACTTAAGGACCCTGGTATCTGCAATTAACCACTAAAATGCAAGTGGTAGGCAAGGATTGTATTGGCATCAATCCTTGGCAGATGAAATTTATTGTAGAATGCGCATGGGGAAGAACCACACAAGTTATACCTAAACCAGTGTGTGGCCCAGCAGATTCCAGGTGTGCCACAAGGAGAGGTTCTGGCACCAGCCAACTGCTTACAGAATGTGATTCTCATGGCGAGAGGCACTTCCTGTAGGCAGTCAACTGGCACTGACGACTCTCCTCCTCTCCCCCTGGATCCCCCATTGGTGAAGTGACAGGTTCAGGGTCGCGGCTGGAGGGCTTCCATGCATGCGTGGACATCAACGCAATGTCGTCACACATGCACATGATGTCAAGGGGGAAATGAAATTGGTAGCAATGACAGCTGATAATTAAGATACGAGGCAACTCAACGTCAAATGTTTCCCATTGCTGGAATGTCATATTGGAACAAGCTTACTAGGCAACTAAGATTAATGTGCAGATCACTTTTGATATGTCTTTCCTAACTTTTGTTACTAAAGATTTTGTAGGTTTTGTTTGCACATGGGTTGATATTATTTTGAAGAATAATTTGTATTGCTTTCGTTTTTGATCTATGTTTATTGGGAAACCACTGCAACTCCAGGCGGTATATTAAGGTTTTTAACTAACATCCGTGTACTTTCAGATGCCTTCCGGCCGTGGCACTGGATTTAGTGTGCCTTAGCACTGAAAAGTTTGCAGGACACTGATCTACACAATGCTAGTGTTAAATATTAGGAATCCCCTAGGAAAATAATTTAGAAGATTTCACCATTGGGAACATGTTAAAGTCTTCTGCGCTGTGTGCTAACCTCACCCCCCACCCCCACCCCCACCCCCCAAACAGAATACTTAGTTATTAAGAAAGGGATCGAGAGTATAAGAGAGAATATCATAATGCCTCTCTCGCCCCATGGTGTGAACTGTGTATATGAGCAATTCTGATCAACATATAGCACTTTAAGAAAGTTTTAAAAAATATTTCCCCCCCCCATCCCTTTTACAAAACTGTAGTATGGCCAACCATGGTGGTAACAGCTTTGACATTCATAGGAATTCTGAGTGTTGGAGTTGTTACCGCCATGGCTGGCGATAAAAACTGCGCTACAGTTTTGAAAAGGGGGGTATCATTTGTGAAAGATTAAAAATAGATGAAGAGCATTATCTATTGGGGAAACAGATACAGGATAAGTAGTCTAATATTAAAATTAGACTTAATGTACGTACTTTGTAATCCGCTTAGGTTTTAGGCGGTATATAAGTCTGTTACATAAATAAAATTAAATCTCTCCAAAAAGATAGTGGGAACTAGAAAAGGTGGGGAGAAGGGGCTAGAACAGTGGGCTCAAACTCACGGCCCGGGAGCCACATATGGCCCGTCAGGAACTATTTTGAGGCCCTCAGTATGTTTATCATAATCAGAAAAGCAAAATAAACAGTTTCTTGATCATATGTCTCTTTAGCTATAAATGACAATATTATTATTAAGACTTAACCAAAAGGAAAGATTTATAAACTATAGAGTTTTACCTCATGCAAAATTGTCCAATAAGACGTTAACTATATTTTCTGAGACCCTCCAAGTACCTACAAATCCCAAATATGGCCCTGCAAAGGGTGTGAGTTTGAGACCACTGGGCTAGAAGGATTTTCATCTGAGGAAAGCAAAACAGCTGGAGGCTCTGGAGAAGAGATGACTTCTATAAAAACTGGTGTGGAGAGAACGGGCAGACCATGAATCACTTGAGACTAGATCAGTGTTTCTCTGCCCAGTCATCCAGGCACATGCAAATCTCACCCATGCATATTCCTTGCGGGTCTCCCACTTATCTGATTGACTGGGTACTAGATTAAAGGAAATGCCATGAAGATACAAAGTAGTACACTTAAAACAAATGGAAGATATATTTCACTCAGTACATAGGCTCAGGAACTAGAGAATTAAGACAGTTAATATGGCTACATTACAAAAAAGAGTGGACACATTTCTAGAAAAGCAATCCATAATTTGTTTTAAGAAAGACCTGGGGAGAAACACTGCTTACCTTTGGGGATAAATAGACTGGAATCTTACAACCTGGATTGAGCCAGATGGCCCTTTACTATGACCCAATATGGCTACTCTGAAGAACTGTCTCACCCACAGAAGCTAATTAGGCACCCCCCCTCCCATTTTTACAGAATACCACCAATTCAGATTGCTGCCCAAGTAACTTAAGCCATTCGAGTACATTAACCAATTAATTTAGCCACCCAATTTTGTGAGACCCCTACAGAACCAAGGGATATATGGCAAGGGTGGGGTTGAAAGGTCTCCAACTAGACTCAGCTGCCCAAGTAATTAAAGTCATTGGAGTCCATTAACTAATGAATTTGGCCACCCATTTTTGTGAGACCCCTACAGAACCCAGGGATATATAGCTAGGGTGGAGTTGGAAGTTCTTCAACTAGACTCAGTTGCCCAAGTAATTTAAGTCATTGGAATCCATTAACCAATGAATTTGGCCACCCATTTTTGTGAGACCCCTACAGAACCCAGGGATATATGGCTAGGGTGGGGTTGAAAGGTCTCCAACTAGACTCAGCTGCCCAAGTAATTTAAGTCATTGGAATCCATTAACCAATGAATTTGGCCACCCATTTTTGTGAGACCCCTACAGAGCCCAGGGATATATGGCAAGGGTGGGGTTGGAAGGTCTCCAACTAGACTCAGCTGCCCAAGTAATTTAAGTCATTGGAATCCATTAACCAATGAATTTGGCCACCCATTTTTGTGAGACCCCTACAGAACTCAGGGATATATGGCTAAGGTGGAGTTGGAAGGTCTCCAACTAGACTCAGCTGCTCAAGTAATTTAAGTCATTGGCGTCTATTAACCAATTAATTTGACCACCAATTTTGTGAGATCCCTACAGAACCCAGAGATATATAGCTAGGGAGGGGTTGGAAGGTCTCCAACTAGACTCAGCTGGCCAAGTAATTTAAGTCATTGGAATCCATTAACCAATGAATTTGGTCACCCATTTTTGTGAGACCCCCTACAGAACCCAGGGATATATAGCTAGGGTGGGGTTGAAAGGTCTCCAACTAGACTCAGCTGCCCAAGTAATTTAAGTCATTGGAATCCATTAACCAATGAATTTGGCCACCCATTTTTGTGAGACCCCTACAGAGCCCAGGGATATATGGCTAGGGTGGGATTGGAAGGTCTCCAACTAGACTCAGCTGCCCAAGTAATTTAAGTCATTGGAATCCATTAACCAATGAATTTGGTCACCCATTTTTGTGAGACCCCTACAGAACCCAGGGATATATAGCTAGGGTGGGGTTGAAAGGTCTCCAACTAGACTCAGCTGCCCAAGTAATTTAAGTCATTGGAATCCATTAACCAATGAATTTGGCCACCCATTTTTGTGAGTCTCCTACTGAACCCAGGGATATATGGCTAGGGTGGAGTTGAAAGGTCTCCAACTAGACTCAGCTGCCCAAGTAATTTAAGTCATTGTAGTCCATTAACCAATTAATTTGACCACCAATTTTGTGAGACCCCTACAGAATCCAGGGATATATGGCTAGGGTGTGGTTGAAAGGTCTCCAATTAGACTCAGCTGCCCAAGTAATTTAGGTAATTGGAATCCATTAACCAATGAATTTGGCCACCCATTTTTGTGAGACCCCTACAGAACTCAGGGATATATGGCTAAGGTGGAGTTGGTAGTTCTTCAACTAGATTCAGTTGCCCAAGTAATTTAAGTCATTGGAGTTCATTAACCAATTAATTTGACCACCAATTTTGTGAGACCCCTACAGAACCCAGGGATATATGGCTAGGGTGGGGTAGAAAGGTTTCCAACTAGACTCAGCTGGCCAAGTAATTTAAGTCATTGGAATCCATTAACCAATGAATTTGGCCACCCATTTTTGTGAGACCCCTACAGAGCCCAGGGATATGGCTAGGGTGGGGTTGGAAGGTCTCCAACTAGACTCAGCTGCCCAAGTAATTTAAGTCATTGGAATCCATTAACCAATGAATTTGGCCGCCCATTTTTGTGAGACCCCTACAGAACTCAGGGATATATGGCTAAGGTGGAGTTGGAAGGTCTCCAACTAGACTCAACTGCCAAGTAATTTAAGTCATTGGAGTCTATTAACCAATTAATTTGACCACCAATTTTGTGAGATCCCTACAGAACCCAGAGATATATAGCTAGGGTGGGGTTGAAAGGTCTCCAACTAGACTCAGCTGCCCAAATAATTTAAGTCATTGGAGTCCATTAACCAATTAATTTGACCACCAATTTTGTGAGACCCCTACAGAACCCAGGGATATATGGCTAGGGTGTGGTAGAAAGGTTTCCAACTAGACTCAGCTGGCCAAGTAATTTAAGTCATTGGAATCCATTAACCAATGAATTTGGCCACCCATTTTTGTGAGACCCCTACAGAGCCCAGGGATATAAGGCTAGGGTGGGGTTGGAAGGTCTCCCACTAGACTCAGCTGCCCAAGTAATTTAAGTCATTGGAATCCATTAACCAATGAATTTGGCCACCAATTTTGTGAGATCCCTACAGAACCCAGAGATATATAGCTAGGGTGGGGTTGAAAGGTCTCCAACTAGACTCAGCTGCCCAAATAATTTAAGTCATTGGAGTCCATTAACCAATTAATTTGACCACCAATTTTGTGAGACCCCTACAGAACCCAGGGATATATGGCTAGGGTGTGGTAGAAAGGTTTCCAACTAGACTCAGCTGGCCAAGTAATTTAAGTCATTGGAATCCATTAACCAATGAATTTGGCCACCCATTTTTGTGAGATCCCTACAGAGCCCAGGGATATAAGGCTAGGGTGGGGTTGGAAGGTCTCCAACTAGACTCAGCTGCCCAAGTAATTTAAGTCATTGGAATCCATTAACCAATGAATTTGGCCACCAATTTTGTGAGATCCCTATAGAACCCAGGAATATATGGCTAGGGTGGGGTTGAAAGGTCTCCAACTAGACTCAGCTGCCCAAGTAATTTAAATCATTGGAGTCCATTAACCAATTAATTTGGCCACCAATTTTGTGAGATCCCTATAGAACCCAGGAATATATGGCTAGGGTGGGGTTGAAAGGTCTCCAACTAGACTCAGCTGCCCAAGTAATTTAAATCATTGGAGTCCATTAACCAATTAATTTGACCACCAATTTTGTGAGATCCCTATAGAACCCAGGGATATATGGCTAGGGTGGAGTTGAAAGGTCTCCAACTAGCCTCACACCCCTTTGAAAAAGAGAAAGCACAAAATTATTTAGATAATGCTACATTCTGGTATAATAGGTCCCTGAGCAGAAATAAAGGAGGAAGCCCCTCATGACTGTCTTCTCCAAGCGCCGTTCAGGTAATTAAAAAAAGCCCTCACCTTTTAAAATGCCAATTTCTCTTCTCCAACATGCTCCTCTGACAGCATTTCTGCAGTCTTTCGCGATCCACCCACGCGGAGGCAGAAGTAGTGGTAGAGGGGGCGTGCCGCGGAAGAGGCGGGGCATCGCTGCCGGACATGGATAGGATGGGGTTATAAAGATCTCTAACTGCCTCTCACACCGCCTTTGGAAGCCACGGCACACGATAATTTAGAAAATGCTTCTATTCCAGTATAAGAAGTCCCGGCGCTCCCATTCCTTGAGCTCCAGTTGCGGAAACCGAAGCGGCCCCCACCGCGTGCGTTCCGCGCCTCGCTCTGGCCGTAGCCCGGCCCCCCGCCGCCTCCGACGCGCCAGGTTCTTCCGGGGTCGACGCTGGTGAAGGACGTGTCGCGCGCCCGAGGGCCTCGCTCTGGCAATCTCGCGAGGGCGGGGCCGCTACGCAAGATGGCGGACGACGCGCAGCGGCAGCAGACAACGAACGCGGATCTCGCCGGGCTCAGGCTGGACGGGCGAATACGTCGCGATGGGGAGCTTCGAGGGCGGCTGATTCCCCTAATATTGGAAAAGAAGGCTGAGTGGCAGAAGCTCATTGATGAAAGTAAAGCTCCTGCTTTCTAGGGAAATGTCATGACCGACTTAATGACACATTCTGGAGGGCAAATGTATGGAATACATATAAATATGAAAGAATGCACGTGGAACCCATTGACTGAATATGTTAACATACAAAAATGGCAATGTATCTTTTCTTTTTTAGATTTCCTTGCACATCCAGGGTGGAGGGATTTTGATTTGAAGATTAAAATTATTTAATTATAATGTTGTAATACATAATATGATTTGGTATCTAAATAATTGGGAGAAGGGTGGGGAAAATGATTGGTTCCTTTAATATTTGTGTGAGAATGGTGCATTTAATGTAATCTTTTTATGTTTGTAATGCGCTGTCAAAGATTGGAAATTAATAAAGATCTAATAAAATAAAAAAATCTCTTCCTATGTTTCTTCATCTGTCTCTATTGTTGGCACCTCGACGTACAATCAGCACTTAAACACGATTTGGGGAGACGTCAAGGAAACGGTGACAATAGTAGAGACAGATGAAGAAACGTAGGAAGAGATTTTTTTCAATTAAATCTTTATTAATTTCCAATCTTTGACAGCGCATTACAAACATAAAAAGATTACATAAAATGCACCATTCTCACACAAATATTAAAGGAAACAATCATTTTCCCCATCCTTCTCCCAATTATTTAGATACCAAATCATATATTACAACATTATAATTAAATAATTTTTAATCTTCAAATCAAAATCCCTCCTCCCTGGATGTGCAAGGAAATCTAAAAAAGAAAAGATACATTACCATTTTTGTATGTTAACATATTCAGTCAATGGGTTACTAAAACCCAAACATTCCACATGCATTTTTTCATATTTATATGTATTACATACACTTGCCCTCCAGAATGTGTAATTAAGTCGGTCATGACATTTCCATGGAAGAGACCTATAAAGCAGGAGCTTTACTTTCATCAATAAGCATCTGCCACTCAGCCTTCTTTTCCAATATTAGTGGAATCTGCCATAGTAAATTTATTCCCAGCCAACATCTGTTTAAACAGCTGCATAGTCTTGAAACACTTAAAAATCAAATGATAATATGTCAAGCATGAATATAACTTCATCTAGACCAGGGATCTCAAAGTCCCTCCTCGAGGGCCGCAATCCAATCGGGTTTTCAGGATTTCCCCAATGAATATGCATTGAAAGCAGTGCATGAATATAGATCTCATGCATATTCATTGAGGAAATCCTGAAAAGCCGACTGGATTGCGGCCTTCAAGGAGGGACTTTGAGACCCGTGATCTAGACTAACTTTGATTGGAGTATCTTAGGAGAGTAGCCTTTGTTCAGGTGGCATCATGTGCACAGCAGTCTCTCGAGCCTTTTAGGTCTGGCACACTAAACCAGTATTCTTCAACCGCTGGTCTGTGGACTGGTGCTCTTCAGCTGCCGGTCAACAGTGCAATCAGCGCGGCCTTGTCTTTGGGCTGGCTCCCTCTTCCTCAGTGCTGCAGTGCACGGAGCCATGGGCGGAGGCTCCTATGTGTGTCCCACACCTGGACTGGACTGGAGACTTTCTTCCTGATGTCACAGATTAGGCGCAGGGAGCCGCTTCCCATGACTTTGTGCGCCGAGGAGGAGGGAGCCGTCCTGAAGATAAC
This sequence comes from Geotrypetes seraphini, assembly GCF_902459505.1. NCBI lineage: Eukaryota > Metazoa > Chordata > Amphibia > Gymnophiona > Dermophiidae > Geotrypetes > Geotrypetes seraphini. The sequence continues at coordinate 6,837,464 of NC_047099.1, read as the reverse complement.
ACCGGGGTTGGGGAAAGGCAGGCCAGAAGGCAAGGCACAGCATGGAGGTAGGGGGATTGATTTTATTTTCAATTTAGTGATTGTCAATTTTGAGAATTTACATCTGCTGTCTATATTTTGCGCTGTTCAGGAAGAAATGCATTTATTTCTATTTCTTAGGGGTTGTTCTGCATGCAGAGTCTTGCATCTTAGGGTTTGTTTGTATATATTAGTACTTTTAGTTTTTGGTCCCGTAGTTGCATGGGGTTTTTATCTGTGTTCTGGTAGGAATGAATATTGAGAAGTTAGAAAAGTTCCTGCTGAACCAGAACATACGCAGGTAAGACTAGTCTCAGGGCACTAGTCTTTGACCTAAGGGCCGCCGCGGGAGCGGACTGCTCGGCACGATGGACCACTGGTCTGACCCAGCAGCGGCAATTCTTATGTTAGTTGTCCGTGGGCAGTGTCTGCTCCTCGTGCGCAATCTGCGGCTCTGTCAGAAGCGTACCCTCTGACGTCATGATGTCAGAGTGAAGGCTTCCGAATCAGCCATGAATCGCACGTGAGGAGCCAACGCCACCCACGGACAACTGCAGCAAGGGAGCTGGCCCGAAAACTACCCGCGCTGCTTCCAGAAAACTATCCGCACCGCTTCCAGTTCTGTAGTTGCACTATTGCGCATGCTCTGTGCTGGTGTCTTCTAGAAAAAAAAAAGTGTGGGGTTTCTGTTCAGAGAAGGATTATAGTAGGCTAGAATGACGGTTGGAGGTTAACTTCTGTAAAATGAGATTTTTTTAATTTTTTTTTCCTCATCTCTCGTGCTGCAGATTGTTCATGGATATACTGTGTGGGCACTACAGGTGGTGGATTTAGGAAGTAAACGGGAGAGCCAGGTAGGTTAGTGATTAGTTTCCATACAGCACATGGGGAATCCGTCTTTTATCCAGACCCCTATTCAGATCGCCAAAGTCCATAAAATAAATACTTCCAGCACAGCCACGGAGCACGTGAGAAGCCAGCCACCACCGCCCGCAGCTTTCACCAGAAAAACAATTGCAGTATGGGAGCTGGCCAGAAGGGAGGAAGAAGGTCATGTTGGAACGCCAGAGGGAAGGAGCACAAACTTTGGACAAATGATGAAGGAGGGCGCATGAGCCATAGGATTGAAGAATGGAGGGAGTGAGGGGGAGGGAACAGTAAGGGAGAATTGGGTGTCTGAGAGAGGGAAAGAGATGGTGCACATGGAGAGATGAAGAAAGAGGAGAACTGTTGGACAGAGAGATGAGGGAGGGGGGAGAGAGATAATTATTGGACATGGTGGTGGGAGAGGAGTGAGATAGAGATGCATGGGTGCGAAGAGGAGGTGGAGAACATGCTGGGCCAAGGAAGCCTCCTGGACTGGTTTTGTTTTTTTTGGGGTTTTTTAAAGTACAGAGGGGGAGGGTATTAAAAGAAGTGCTAGATTGGGTGTGGGGGAGAGCTTATGGGGCCAGAAACAGAGGACAGAGAGAGAGATGGTGGGCAATGGTCTGAAGGGAGAGAAGTTGGAACTGGGGTGGTGTGGAGGAAGAGGGAAAGAGAGACTTGAAGGGAGAACTTGGGAAGAGAAAGGGAGAAATGGTAGACTTGGGGGAGGGAGGCAAGGGGAGAGATGGGGTGGGGAGCAGTTGAGAAGAGAAAGGGAGAGAAGTTGGAACTGGGGATGGAAAGGAGATAGGGAGACATTTTAGGCCTGTGGATGGAAGGCAGAGAGCTGCAGCAACTCTCTTTTTTCCCTCCATTTCATTGTTCAACATCAAGGGGAGAGGGAAGAAGAAAAACAAGAGAGGGAGCAAAATGTTGGACCATGGAGATAGAGGAGGAGAGATGGACCATGGAAGGGCAGGAGGGAAGAGAGCTGAGATAAGAAAAGGGATGGATGGAAAGAAAGGGACATGGAATTATAGCCTGACCAGAGGAGAGAGGGAGGGGTATTTTTTAAGTGGTGAGCCATGTGAATGAAGTCAAAAGGGAGATGACAAGATGAGTGAGAGAGCAGTGAGTACAGTGGTAGAAATGTGGTAATGGGGAGTAAATAGCAGGAAATAGGAGGCTGGGAAAGAAGTGAGATGGGAGAGCTAGGGACTGAGAAGATGGAGAATTGAGAGGTAGCTGAACATTTAAAAAGAAGAAGGATGAGAAAGAAGGCAAGATTTGGGTGGACAGAGGCAAAAGAGAAAAGAAAAAGTTAAGAAAGCTGAAAGGGAAAAATCAATACATTGGAGACAGGCATAAGATGGAAATGGAATGAGAGAAGAGGAGAAAAAAATGGACAGCAGACACAGGAAAGAGAATTAGTTGAAGATAGAGAAAAAGCAGAAAGAGAAACTGGGGCCATGATGATGGAAAAACAAAACATCCAGACAACAAGGTAGAAAAAATTGTTTTATTTTGAATTTATTAACTGGAATATGTTAGCTTTGGGATATGTGCATCACAATTATTTTTGTATTCAGTGGTGTAGTCATATACAGCTGATTTGGGGGAGACTGGATGGGCACCAAAGTTTCTCCCTGCCTGAGTGCAATTTATATATATATATTTTTTTTTTTTTGCTTGAAAATTTATTGAAGATTTTCAAAAATACAGACATAAAAAATAAACAAGACAGGTCAACAATAAATGATTACCATAATCAAGACAAAAGAATTCCAGAAATATATATAAAAGAAAAAAATTATGTGTATATATATAACAATAATATTGTCATTGGATTCTTGTGATAATCAAAAAGAGAAAGGGGAGGAAAGTGATAAAAAAGGGAAGAGGAAAGAAAGGGAGAGGAGAGAGTGATAAAGAAAAAGCCGAAGGGGAGGAAGAAGATCTTAAATCAGGGGAAAGAAAAAAGGGAAGAAGGAAAAAAGATCCCCCAGAGGCCAAAGAGAAGAAGAGAAGAAAGAAAAGAGGAAGAAAGTTGAAAAAGAGAGTAGTAATATGCTCAGATGTATTGAGTTCTCAAAGAAAGTCCAAATAATCTGTAAACGCGGCCCATTTAGAGTAAACATTAGCAGAAAGAGGCAATTCGGAGGAGATCAATAACTCGCGTTTATGTTGTAATAAGACCGATTGGAACCAAAAATGGACAGTAAGCGAGTCAAAAGATTTCCAGTTAGAAAGTATAAGTGTGAACGCAATGATAAGGAGTGTATCAAACAAAGAATGTTGAGGTCTAGAAATAGTAATGGAGGGAGCCTCTGATTTTAGTATTATGATATCTGAAGATAAATCAGAATGTAATTGGAATATTAATTGGAAAATGGACCAGACATCTGTCCAAAATCGTTTTAATGAGGAACATTCAAATACCATATGTAGCAAGGTACCTGGTAACGATTTACAATTCCAACATTTATTTGAGGGAGCAAGACCAGCCATATGCAATTTTTGAGGAGTCCAAACAGTCCTATGGTGCAGAAAATATAAAGACTGAATCGAGTTGGCAGAAGGAATCGTTCGAATAATTTTAGACCAAAGGATTGTCCATTGCCTATCATTTATAGGAAATCCTAGATCAAGTTCCCAAGATCAAGTTGTAAATAAACAAAGTTTACTGGTTTATTTAGTCATCATCATCACAGTCATCTGAATTGTTGAATCCATCAAAATCCGAATTGTCATCATCGTCATTAAATAAAGTGAGCACGGTCTGCAGATGATCCTCGTTTATTTCCGAAGTGATATCGTCATCGTTGTCATCATCATCGCTGATATCCGTGTTGTTGCCTCATTCCGCTGCATGATTACTGGTAGTAGTGTCATTGGTTTCATAAACAATGCCCGCTTTTCTAAATCTGTTTCGAATAGTATCTGGTGTTATTTTATCCCATGCTGAAGCCACCCACTTGCAGACTTCTGTGAAAGTTGCCCGCTTCAGCCGCCCCACGGGTGTGTACTCGTGCGTGCTGCTCTGCATCCACTCCTCCCACTCCTTTCTAACAAAAGTGTTGAATGGATGATTCACTGCGATGTCAAGTGGCTGCAGCTTACACGTCAGGCCTCCAGGTATCACAGCGATGTGGGCACCAGTAGAATTAATGTAGGCCTGAACATTTTTTTCTTTGTGGGCAGCCATGGCATCAAAAATTAACAAGGATTTTTTTGAAAAAAATCCACCCTGTCTTGCCCTAAAGCATTTATCTACCCACAATCTCATTACGTTGCAGTCCATCCATCCCTTCTTGTTGCAGTGCACAACCACACTGGTGGGCAGTTTTTCTCGGGGCATAGTGACCCTTTTGAAAATGACCATGGGCTTTAACTTAACCCTGCCAGCTGAGCAACCAAGAACTACTGTAAAACATGTTCTTTCATGCCCAGTTGTGGTGATGGCAACAGATTTAGTACCTGTGGGGGCTATGGTTCTTGTCGCTGGAATGTCGAATGCCATTGGAATTTCATCCATGTTGATGACGTCCTTTGCAGTGATGACAAGTTCAGATATTTCTTTGGCGACAAAATCACGGAAATCGATCAATTTTTGCTGCCAGTCATCCGGAAGTCGCTGGCCAACAGTTGTTCTCATTCGAACTGATAGTCCTTTCCTTTTCATAAATTTCGAGATCCATGTGAAGCCAGCTTTGAAGTCGGGTATTCCTCTTCCATTGGCAAGTAGTTTTGCCTTCATCTGAATTGCAACGGTAGAGACTGATTGATTTTGATCCCTTCTCCCCAGAATCCACTGCTTCAAGTCATCCTCCAGCTGAGGCCATTTTGGTTTGGCCCCACGACGTGCCCGTTTTCGCGGATTGCATTTCTCCAGTTCCTTCTTATCTTTTCTCCATTCACGCACCGATGTTTCTCCAACATCGAACTCTCTCGCTGTGGCCCGGTTGCCTATTTCCTCAGCTTTCGCAACGACATTAAGCTTAAAGTCCGCTGTATATGACTTTCGTCTCATTCTTGGCATTATGGCGGTAAATTTAAATGTAATTGATAAACTCTACTAGATAAATGCAGAATACCAATCTGAAGAGATCAAATTAAAATGTGGGCTCTACATGCAGCATTAATGATCTTTTATAGGCTTACCCAATGGCTGGGATGCTGTTGTATAGGCAAAATACTATTCAATGGGTCACTGGGCAAATTACAAGGCCAGATAGACAACAGAATGAGATGAGGGGGGACACGGCCACGGTGATCAAAAGCGCGCCGCGACAAAGGCGCGCTGACAACCCGGCGCAGAAAACTGAGCGCAGGCATTCTCAGACCATCTTCTTTGTCTGTAGATGGTCTGCGCATGCTTACAGAGCTGGGAGCAGGGCGGCGATTCGGGGCAGAGCGGCAAGAGGAGAGTCGGGACGGCAAGGCAGGAGCAGGGCGGCGATTCGGGGCAGAGCGGCAAGAGGAGAGTCGGGACGGCAAGGCAGGAGGAGGTTTTAATTCAGTGAGCAGCATGTGCGGTATACGCGTGTGCATGCTATCTGTTAATTTATTTACATAAATTTCGGTTTCCCGCACGCTATACCCATGTGCTCGTTTTACATGGGTGCGCGTTATATGCGTGAAAATACAGTAGTTTGCTGCTCTTATTCATCTCCACATAATATTTAGTAGAAGTAGTAAAAATATCTTCTTGTGCTGCCATACTGGCTAATTTGTTAAAGGAGTATTTGAGTTTATAGATATCAGGTAAAAGAGTTTTATCATTAGTGCGGAAGAACTCCTGTTCTCGGGATTTGATTTGAAGTTCAATATTTTGCTGTTCTATATTATTTTGTTTTAATTTGTATGCATGACATGAAATGAGTTCACCCCTGAGAGAAACTTTGAAAGCTTCCCATATAGTCAAGGGATCCATAGAATCTGTGTTATTGAAATGGAAGAATTCAGTGATAAATTTATCGATCCGTTGTTTGACAGATTCATCAGTTAATAGATGGTTAGGAAGACGCCAAAGAGGAGATCTAGAAGAAGTCAGGGATGACCATTTCAAGTCAATAGATATTGGGGCATGATCTGAGATAACAATAGGATTGATGGTTGAGCGTTCTAAGATGGGTATTAGTGAGGAAGAAATAAGAAAATAATCAATTCTTGAATAATTATTATGAGGAGAAGAAAAATAAGAATATTCTCTAGCATCTGGGTGTTGTAACCTCCAGGGCTCTGTAAGGTCATAGTATTTGAGCAGGGAATGTAAAGTATGGTTTGCCTTGGAGGGGGAGAGAAAACAAGATGAGCATCTATCAAGCCATGTATCCAGCGGCAGATTGAAATCACCTGCCATAATGAGAAGTAGAGGTTCAAATTCAGAAATAGCTTGGAAAAGTTGCAGAAAAAATTCAGGGGAATCTATATTAGGGGCATAGACATTGGCGAGAAGTACCTCCTGGGAGTAAATGTTCACTTTAGCAATCAGCCAACTACCTTCAGTGTCATGTTTCATATCTAGAAGTTGGAAAGGAATATTTTTATGCGATAGAATTGCAACTCCGTGTTTCCTACCAAAGGTTGGTGCATCTGCAATGTGGGTAAACCAGTCATTAGTCCCTATGAAATGTGAGAGGTTAGAAATGTGGGTTTCCAGCAAAAAGACAATGGATGGTTTGAGTTTTTTAAGATGTGAAAAGATTTTTTTCCTTTTTATAGGATGTCGCAATCCATTAACATTCCAGGATATAAAAGTAAGCTTGGAAAAATTATCACTAGGGGCCATTACGAAATAAATCTAAATAAAGACATAATAGGAACTGCGTGAAAATGGAAAGTAAGAAGAACAGAGCAGGAAAGAAGGATCTCTGGGGGAAAAGGTACAGAGAAGGCATGAAGAGCTAAGAGAGGCTCAGCCAAATGGAGAAAAACTGAGATGATGGGGGAAAAGCAGGTAAACAAGAGGCACCTGAAGGACCAGTAGAAAAAAGTCCTCCATTACATAGCATATAATAATATGAGAAAGCCATATGCACAGAACAGCGTCAGAAATAAGTGTAAAAGTATTGTACATATTCAATGAAGAAAGGTAAGACAAGTAAAGACCATAATACCAAAGTATAGAAGAAATAAAAGGTAGGAGAAGAGAATCACAAAACAATCAATCAATATTTACCATGGTGAAATATAAAAAGGAATAAGATCATAAGCAAGGTATCAATCGTAGGAATTCAATAAAGTATAAAATCCATGAAAAAAAAGCAAATAGATGGTAATAAAAATGTACAAGCAAGTATAGTTTACAAGGTATAATTTGTTTTTACTGTACAAAGGAAACTAGGGATAGTCAATAGCATTTACAAACATAACTGTATTTAATTCAGAAATCCGATTATAGTAGTGTGATATAGACAGAAATAGGTAGAAAGATTAGAAATAGAAAGCACGCAATCTATTCATTAATAGTGCTTGAAGTAAGAGGGAAAAGAGAGAAAAAGTAAGGCAAAAAATAGCAGGTATTAATATATTAATAATCACAGAGACACAGTGAAAGTAATACATTGGATAAATTAAATTGGTAAGTACAAATCATCTGAACAGGCAGTCATTCAATAAGGGATCTTAGAATAAAAAAAACTAAGCTAAGAAAAATAAAATCGATATTAAGAACCAGCATTTGATTAAGAGTTAATAAATAAGGCAGTGAAGAAATTAATGAAAATAAATGTTAAAGGATAGTTTTCTAAAACTAGTCTAGTTGAGTAAACATATATTATTTAAAACTGTGAAAGGCATAAATAGCATGGCTAGTAGAAAGAGAGAAGTACATTTAATAAGATAACTATAATAATCAGCAACCTAGATACATAAGTATAAAGAAGAGAAGGTAATTCATTTCATTACACTAAAAACAATAAACTAAATTGTTATATAGGATAGAGTGTTTATTATATAACATAAAATACATATTAGAAAAGGATAATAAATAGATTTGAAGTTCATCACGTCAGAGAGATATGAGAATCAACTCTAGTAGAATAGAAAACTAGAAAAGAGAATTCATGAGCTCCGATCACAGTGCACGTAACAAGAAAGGAAAAACTAATGGGGTTTTAATGAGTGTAAAGAAGTCAAGTTAATGCAAAGGTTACCAGCGGTAAAAAAAAAAAGAAAAAAGGATTCATAGCACCTATGTAGCTTATGGATTCGAAGTGCATAGCAGAAGAAACAAAGTTAAATAGCAATTTGAAAATTTAAAACAGTTGTCAGGAAAGGGAGCGGTTAGGGAAATCAATACATAGAAGAAGTTCATTCGGTAGTCTAATCCTGAGATAGGGAACGGCAAACTGAAAGGAAATTGACAAGAAGGACAGAAGAAACACAACAAAAGTTATATAAGATATACAGATGAAAAAGCTAGGGAAAAATCAGCATGGAGTTGAGTAGTAGGATGTACATTAATTAAAGTTCAGTAGACAGTAAAATACAGTGCTGACATGAAAAAAACAAGAGGAGGGACAGAAAAATGGTGTCGAAGGCGATGCGGGAAAGCAACTAGAGCATGAAGAAACACTTATATAACAAAATGGCAGAGAGCGCTGAAAAATCATTGTATAATTGCATTAATAGGAACATGAAAACCGCGTTGTAAATTAAAGTATCAAAGAGAAATACAACTGCAAGGTAAGGAAAGGAAAGTAATTTCAGGTAAGGAAAGTAATTTCGTTTATAAACAAGTGTAATTTTCAATAACAATGCGGCAAACGAGCCAATGCTGTAGATACAGAACCGAAGGAGTTGTGAAAGGAGTGTTCAGGTTCCCATGCTCTGTGATGAAATCTGATCGAGATGGGCTTGTAATAATTCAGGAGAGTCAAACACCGTAGTAGCATTGTTAATGGTGACAACCATGCGGGCGGGGTACTGCAGACCAAATCGGGCATTCATAGCTTTCAGTCTGGATCGCATTGCTACGAAGGATTTTTGTTTCCTAGAGGTTGTTTGGGCTAAATCCGGTACAATCAGCACTTTTCTGCCATTGATGGTGAGACCAGCATGAGATCTTGCAGCTGTCAGAATTTGGAGTGCTTGTGGGAAACGGAAGAGCTTAGCGACGATCGGATGAGGGAAAGGTTGATTCTGTTTCATACGGGAAGGGACCCGGTGGGAGTGTTCTATGTCGATCTCACAGGCAGGATCCAGGTGGAGTACTTTAGGCAACCATTTTGCAAGAAAAGCAGTCATGTCCGTTCCCTCAATATTTTCTTTTAAACCAATTATGCGTATGTTATTTCTACGGCTCCTGTTAGCAAGATCTTCCAGATCTTGCTTCAATTTTATGATGCGTTTGTCAGTGCAAATCTGTTGCTGTTCTAACTTCAGAGCAGAGGAATCAGCCCTGGAATCAAGTTTTTCCATGCGTAGCTGAAAATTCGACAGAGAGGCAGTAATCTCAGATAAGTCTTCCTTGAGTTCCTTTGTGGTTTCAAAGTGTTTGGTTATTAGTTCTCTGAGGGCTCGATGCTCATCAAGCACCACATCTCCTGCAGGTGCAGCCTTTTTTTCAGGTGAAATTTTTTCAGGAGTCGGAGGATCTGGTTTGGTCCGTTTCAATGTTGAAGTTGAGCTTGGAGATATGTCCATTTTACATGGCTTAGAAGCTGACATTTTCTTCTTTAACATATACAGAAAGTAATACTCTTGCTTGGGAATAACACGTATGGCTTTCAATGATAATGATAATGTAGAAGAGAAGAGTATTCAGGCGTCCATCTTGCTTGCTGCTCGGACATGCCCCCCTGAGTATAATTTATAAATACTTGAGTTATTGGGGATTCCCAAGCCCTGCCACCTGAAGACATCTTCCTCCAGTCCGTCAACCCAAAATCTCCAAGCTTTGCAGCCAATGGCAATATCCTCAAGCTGCCAAGGTGTGTGTGTGGGGGGGGGGGGCAAGGAGGAGGGAAGGCAGCGGCTCTGCAATATTGCTGCCAGCTGCAGAACATGGGAAGTTGGAGGGGAGGAGGTGGCCGTCAGTTAGTGAAGCTTGAAGATCCCTACTAGCTACAGCAGGGGAGATGTTCATTTTGAGGGAGCCTAAGCTCAAAGTGGGAGACCCAAAAAAGCAGTAATATTTACCCTGACTGAACGATCCTCCACGTGCGCCGCTGACAGCTGATGCAGCATCCCTGCTCTGATAAGGCTCACCATAGCTGTAATAGAAGTGAATGAGAGAACCAGGAGCGTGCATCCCTGCTCATCAGAGTGGGGATGCAAAAGCTTGTGGCTGTTCCCACTGTCAGCGGTGCATGTGGAGGATCACTCAATCAGGGTAAGCATTACTGCTTTTTTGGGTTCCTCTCGACAGTGTCCCTTTAATGAAGGTTTATTATTAGATACGTACATCTTCTATATTAGTAATTGCAAATTTGGGACCTGCTCAGCCTTTTTTTTTGCTCATCAGCTAGTGTTAGTGTTTGTGCAGCCCCCAAAAAATTTTTTTCTCTTTTTTTTTTCCCAAGAAATTTTATTGAAAATTTTGTCAAATATACAAAGGGGAAGACTGATATAAATCAATATCATGAACAGGAGACTAGAAATCAAGTATAACAATTAATCTGTTTGCAACATAAAATAATACAGATCAAATGAGCGTATAATGTAGTATCAGCATAGTTGTACAATGATTCAATAATACATGAGGAAAAATCAGGGAGGAGAAGGAGAAGAAGAAAAAGAAAAAGGGGAGAATAAAAAGAGGGAAGCATAAAGAAGATGTAGTAAACTATGGGAAGTATAGAGAAAAATAGATAAATCCCCCAGAGGTCAAAGCGATGAGAAAAGAAGAGAAAAAGAGAGAGATGAAGGAGAGAAAGAAAGAAAGAAAAACAGTGTGAAAGAGGAGACTAATTAGAGTCTAAGTAATCTTGAAAAACGGCCCATTTCGTGTGAACTTTGGCAGATAGAGGTATAGTTTTAGAGATCAGTATTTCGCGTCTATGTTGTAAAAGAATCGATTGGAACCAGAAATGAACATTCAAAGAGTCAAATGATTTCCAGTTAGATAAGAGAAGACGCAATGCAATAACAAGTAATATATTGAATAAGTCATGATGAGATGATGGAAGGTTGAGAAAAGGAGCTTCCGATTTTAAAATAACGATGCTAGGTGTAAGGCCAATATGTAGATTAAAGATCTTTTGTAAAATGGACCAGACATCTGACCAGAATTGTTGTAAATAAGGGCAATCAAAAAGCATGTGCAACAAGGTACCAGGCAACAACTTACAATTCCAACATTTATTGGACGGTAATAGACCTGCAGTATGGAGTTTTTGGGGAGTCCAAGTGGATTTGTGATGTAAGAAGAACATGGATTGCAACAAATTGGCTGAGGGAATAATTCTGAGAATTTTAGACCAAAAGACCTGCCATTGCCTGTCATGTAATCTGCAAATTAAATCTGTTTCCCAAGATTTCTGTATAGGGATATGGGTAGTAAATCTGAGGTCAACAAATATCTTGTAGATGTGTGATGCAATGTGGCCAATGGACAAAAGTTTGAAGAACAAAGTGATCATAGTAGGGACCCCTATAACTTTAGATTGTAAAAGCTTGGATTTTTTGATCAACAAACTAAGCTGGAGCCATTGATAAAAAGCCGTGGTAGGAAGCGCGAACTTAGTTTGGAGTTCAGAAAAGGTCAGGAGTTGAAGAGAAGGAGTGCAAATGTCAGCCAAATATCTTATACCTAATTTGGCCCATTGGGGCCAAAATATGGGTGATTTGTTTATACGAAAAGCCGAATTACGCCAAAGGGAAACATAGGCAGAGCGGGTAATAGGGAATTCCAGTAAATCATCTAATTCTAATAGGCATTTTATAGATTGAGAGATAAGTGGATTTGTTTGAGGCAATAATGCATCAGAAGTTAAAAGAGGGGCTAATATTGGATAAGTTGGAAAAAAGGCATGTTCCAATCGAAGTCAGAGGGGAAGATAATCATGCGAGGTAGAGATCCAATTGCTCGTTTGTTGCAGAATAAAAGCTTTATGATAAGATAGGAAATCAGGGAGGAAAACTCCGGCTTTATCCTTAGAAGCTTTTAACTTTTTAAGGGCGATTTTGGGAGATTTATTGTTCCATAAGAAAGTGGAGATATGTTTATCAATAGATTTATAGAAAGAAAGAGGAAATAGATATGGGACCATACTGAGTATGAAGTTGATCTTTGGAGCAACCACCATTTTAATGGTTTCTATTCGACCCCACTAGGAAAGAGGGAGAGGGTGCCACGATTGAATTAACGTTTTAAGAATATCTATGAGATTAATACAATTGTGGTGAATAGTAGCAGAGAGAGAGGCATATAAATCCAGGCCAAGGTATCTCAATTTGGATGGTGACCAGAGCAAGTTAAATGCTTGAACAGAGTTAGGGAGAGAATGGGTATTGAGAGGCAAAACTTCAGTTTTCTGTTGGTTAATTTTATAGCCAGAAAAAGAGGAAAAAATTTTTGATAAGATCAAATAAAGCAGGGAGGGAACTATCAGGTTTAGTAAGATATAAAAGTATATCGTCGGCATAAGCTGAGAGTTTGTATTCTGTTTTATTATATGAAATGCCTGAAATGTTAACATCAGAATTTACGGCAAGAAGAAGAGGCTCAAGAGCTAAATTAAAAAGATATGGTGAAAGGGGACAACCCTGACGAGTACCACGTTGTAACGTAAAGAAGGGTGACAGCAAATTGTTGGTGATGATAGGGTTAGAATAGAGAATTTGGACATATTCTATAAATTTAGGAGGAAAGCCAGAGTAAGAAATAAGTGAGACCATTCAACCCGATCAAAGGCTTTCTCTGCGTCTAGAGATAAAGCTAGACAGGGGTCTTTAGCAGAATGAGCAATAGACGCTAAGTGAAAGAAAAGACGGGAATTATCTGATATAAGTCTACCCGGCATAAAACCAACTTGGTGGGAGGAGATGAGTTTACCTATGTAGTTTTGAAGTCGACGGGATAATATGGTCGTATAAATTTTATAATCTGTATTCAGTAAGGAGATAGGTCTATAATTGGAAATTAGTTGAGGATCTTTATTAGGTTTAGGAATAACTGTAATGACAGCATCAAGGAAATGGCTGGTAGATACCTTTTGAGAGTCAAGTGAATTAAAAAGGGACGTAAGAATAGGAGACAGTTTATCTCGAAAGACTTTATAGAACTCCACTGTGAGTCCTTCTAGTCCAGGCGTTTTCCCAGAGGAAAGGTGCTGAATAGACGCCAGTGTTTCCGATATATCAAACGGATTTTGTAGGGATTTACAATCCTCCATATTAAGTTTCAGAAAATGCAAAGAAGTAAAAAAATCAGTTACAGTCGACTGAGGAACTGATAAATCTGATGAATATAATTGAGAATAGAAAGAGTGAAAAGCAGTGGAGATATCCACATGTGAAGAGAGTAAGCGACCAGTAGTAGATTTAATGGATGGAATCTGCACTTTAACTCTTTTTCTTTTAAGGTAATTTGCCAACATTTTATTAGTTTTGTTCATTTCCACGTAGTATTTAGTGGAAGTAAGAAAGAGATCTTATTGAGCTCTTATACTAGTTAGTTTATTGTATGAGTATTTCAGCCTATATATATCAGGTAGAAGGCTCTTATCATTAGAATTATAGAAAGCTTGTTCTTTGCTTTTAATTTGGGATGCAAGAGTATGTAGGTCTCTATTGTTCTGTTTATTTTGATAAGCTTGGATAGAAATAAGTTCACCCCTGAGCGAAACTTTGAAAGCCTCCCATACTGTTAAAGCATCCATAGTATCTGAATTGTTAAACTGAAAAAACTCATCAATAAAAGTAGTGAGTCTGATTTTAGCTGAGTCTTCAGCAAGGATGGTATTAGACAATCTCCAGATTGTGGATTTAGTTGACAAAGTTAAAGACCATTGCAATGAAAGGGAAATCGGTGCATGGTCAGATATAACCATCGGTTTGATATCTGTTGTTTCAAATTAGGAACCATAGAGGAGGAAATAAAAAAATAGTCTATTCTAGAATAACTAGAATGAGGTGAAGAGAAGTAGGTATAGTCTCTAGTATCCGAGTGTTGTAATCTCCACGGTTCTGACAGGTTATATAGCTTAAGTAAGGAGTGGAGAGTAGAGTTGGCTTTAGATGGGTTAATAATGGAAGAAGAATGTCTGTCGAGCCAAACATCTAACGGTAGGTTAAAATCACCTGCCATAATAATAGGAATGGGATCAAATTCGGAAACAGTCTGAAAAAGTTGCGTAAAGAATTCAGGCGAATCCGTGTTGGGAGCATATACATTAATGAGGAGAACCTCATGTGAAAAAATAGATGCTTTTACTATTACCCATCTACCAGAAGGATCTTGCTTGGCTTCCAGAAGTTGAAAAGGAATATCTTTATGAGATAAAATTGCAACTCCATGTTTTCTACCACAGGCTGGGGCTTCAGCAACAAAAGTCAACCAGTCATGAGAGCCTAAAGAAAGAGAAATATTAGCAACATGAGTTTCTTGTAGAAAGACAATGGACGGTTTCAATTTTTTAAGATGAGTGAAGATTTTCTTTCGTTTTATTGGATGGCGCAGCCCATTAACATTCCAAGAAATAAAGGTCAGCGGAGATACTACGTTATTAGAGGCCATAACGATAGTGGAAAAGGTTTAATCTCCATTGAGACAAAGATCAAGCAGACAGAGATAGGAAGAAAAGAGGAGAGGAGGACCTCTGGCGGAGAGTCATCAGAAGAAGGCATATAGAGCTAGGAAGAAAAAGCTCAGCCAGGTGTGAATGAATTGAGAGAACGGGGGAAAAGCAACCAGACAAGGGACACCTGAAAAAGAGAGACAGCTCCTCCAAGGAAAGTATTAAAGAGTCGAGAAAGCCAGACAATAGGAAGAGTAAATGGAGTAAGGAAAGTGATACAGGACCGCTGGGCGCAATGGACCTCTGGTCTGACCCAGTGGAGGCAACTTCTTATGTTCTTATATGAACTATAACCAGATTAAGGAGATTCTAGAAGAGGTGAGATACAAAGAAAAAAGAATAAACAACAGATATGAGACAACCAGCAGGATGTAATAATAGAGGAAGGAGAGGTAACAGATGCATAAATTAGTGAAGGTCAATGCAGCAATCTATGTTATTACAGGTATAAAATTAATCTATGTAGTGAAGAAACCGGCAAAAATAGAATTAAAAACAAGACTGTACATATGGAGATGGTATATGAAGGAGTTATGCGGTTTAAAGTACACTATACAACAGGGGAACACAAGGGAGGCCAGTCAATTATAAAATTCATGGAAACTCACACCTAAGGTAGTAATGCATAATACAATTCGGGTTAATAGGAAATAAAGAATTAATGTGTATGATAGGCATGAAAATATTATTGACAAGTGTACGTAAGTAAATTCATAATGATATCATAGTAAATAAAGGATGTATAAAACATAAATAAGAGATGGGGTAATTATAATCATAAGGCCAACACATGTGAGAGGCCAATCAATTAGAGAGGACATAAATATCAAAATCTAAAATGACAGTTCATAATGTGGTTCAGATTATAAATATACACAGAGTGAATGGTAAGGCAATACAGGAAAATATTATATGGGGGTGTACAGGTGTAAAGTTCAAACAGATGATAGTATAATGTAAAAAGTGGAGAAATAATAGACAATTGTTAATAGATTGTAGAAAAATAATCATTAAGGCCAGGTAACAAAGGAAAGTAATCAAGCAAAAAGTTAATGAGTACTAACAGGTAATAGTGCAATGTATAAAACATTCAGTATAAAAATAAATATCGTATCAATATATAAGAGACATTAAGATATATCACATATCAGTGTACACAAATGAAGTTCATAACAGTAATAAAATAAATATATGAATACAAAAATAAATGTCATCATTTCCAAGAAACAGAGTGAACAGATTCATAAAAACCAATGCAATAAATACAACAATAAGAAGAGGCACAAGAGGGAAATCAATCTAACCAGTTAATAATAGCATATATGGTATGTCAGAGGTAAATTCATGAAAAAAGGGTACACAAAGTGCATAACAGGTTATGGGTGACACTGTGGAGATGAGGAAGGCAAATAAATTATTAAAGCAGGTTCTCTTGAAAAAACTCATTAAGTGAGAGATACAATAAAAAGGCAAAAAAGCTTCCGATTAAAATCTAAGGAATAATGAGAAACACAGAAATCAATACACCAGTGAAGACAAAAGGACGAGTACCGTTATGGCAATAACATAAGTCGCATAAAAAAGAAACACTACAGAATAAATAAAGGCGAGAAGGGCAGGGTAAAAGTACAAAAAGATAGTACAGGAAACCACTAGTGCACAATATTTCATATAAGTAGGGAGTTGTGATAACAAGATAGAGGGAGTCCGACAAAATCAAAACTGTGGGGTAGTTCACTCACAAGAAGACAATAATGCAGAAATTTTAAATTAATAATACGATCTACGTGGCTGGAGAGAAGGTAAAGAAAAAACGAGACGCATATAAATACTTAAAAAGAACTTTAAAAAGAGATAAACCCTGAAATAATGAAATATTAATGCATGATCACAAAGTATATGCAATTATAAAGTCAGTATAATTAACTTAGGTGAGCAGGAATCAGTAGAAGTATGAAATCGAAGGATGCAAATTCATTGTAATGCGATGTAAACAGCTCAAAGAAGGAAAGAAGTGAGAGATTGAAGAAATCATGCAGTCTGAGGCCTTTATGAAACAAACGGAGTATCATGCCAAAAGTATATGCAGCAAGATAGGCTCAGCATAAGGTAGACACTAGAAAAATACATACTGAAAGAAGCGTTAGTTTTGAATTAATTTAAAAAGTATATGGAATAGATTAGATAGAAAGTCAGTGATCTAGTAAAAAGAGCTAGAAGAACAGGACAAAAGCAATAAGATACATACGAGAACAGAAGAAAAGGTAAAATGGGGAAGTAACGCAAGAGGACAGAGAAAAAGATCTTGATAGGAACCAGAAATAAGAAAGTACCAGATGCAGATTACTATAATACCAACATGGTAAATTATAATATCAAGAACAATCATTATAGTAAGTCTTATCGAAAACAGCAGAAGTACGGAGAAGTCCAAACAGCAATAGTGCTCAGAAGGTGCGTCTCGGCGAAAAACAATTACAGCAGCAGACACAGCGCGGGAACTCTGGAACTACCCAGCACAACATGTCGGCAAGGCTGGCAAACTAGGGGGAACAGGACCCACAGCTGCAGATAACAGGATCAAGAACCCGAGTCTTTGCGCTGAAGCTGATCCAGGAAGGTCTGTAGTAACTCCGGTGAGTCGAAGGCCTTCGTCGCGTTGTTATGTGTTATCACCATGCGTGCTGGGTATTGTAGGCCAAAACGTGCTGCAATAGATTTTAAGTGCGGCCGCATGGCTAGGAAAGATTTCCTTTTCCTCGCAGTGGTTTTCGCAAGATCCGGGACCAGTAGAATTTTTTCTTCCTTCTATGAGCAGGCCAGATTGATTCCTAGCCGCTGTGAGGATCTGCAGCGCTTGTGGAAAGCGGAGAAACTTGATCACTGTAGGTCTGGGAGAAGGCTGATTTGGGCGCAGGTGGGATGGCACGCGGTGTGAGCGCTCAATATCCAGAGGAGTAGAAGCATCAAGATGGAGAACATTAGGTAACCATTTTTGTAAAAAGGCAGTCATATCAGACCCTTCAATTCCTTCCTTTAACCCAATGATACGGACATTGCTTTGACGGCTACGATTAGCCAGATCCTCCAGGTCTTGCTCCAATTTTTTTATCTTTTTGTCAGTGAGATCCTGATATTGAGCTGCTGCAAGGGCAGAGGCATCAGTACGGGATTCAAGCTTTTCAATTCTCAGCTGAAAAGCTGAGAGGGAAGCATTGATTGCAGCTAAGTCCTTCTTAATATCTTTTGTTGTCTCAAAGTGTCTTGTAGTTAAATCACTGAGAGCTCTGGTAACATAACATCAGTAGAAGTTGCAGCTTTCTTTTCAGGGGCCATTTTTTCCGGTGTCAGTGGATCTGGTTTGGTTCGTTTTAAACCAGAAGTAGAGCCCGGAGAGACATCCATTTTGCATGGTTTGGAAGCTGACATCTTCACCTTTCAGAAGAGCAGTAAAAGAGGTGTAGGGAGTCCAATAATCTTGGCTGGCAAACAATAATAGTGAGAGTGGAGGAGGAGAGAGAAAATCAGGCATCCATCTTGTCTGTGGCTCGGACATGCCCCCCCCCCCCCCCCCCCCCCCGAAAATTTTTTTTCTTCCAATGCGGCCCATGGAAGCCAAAACGTTGGATACACCTGGTGTATATTAATGTTTAATATAACACTGACATCTAGTGGTCACTTTGGGAATTATGTTATTATGAATGTGTGTTTTTAGGTCATAGTTCCCAAAGTGACCACTAGATGGCACTGTTGTATTACACGGTTATGTTTTTAAGTCTATTATGAATAAGTGTGTTTTTAGATCAAAGTGTAGTACAACGCTGCCATCTTGTGGTCACTTTGGGAACTATGACCTAAAACCAAACATTCATAATAACATAGTTCCCAAATTGACCACTAGATGGCAGCGTTGTATTACACGTTGTTTTTTAGGTCAAAGTGTAATACAACGCTGCCATCTAGTGGGAACTATGTTATGAATGTGTGTTTTTAGGTCAAAGTGGGTCACTGAGATGGACTTCTGGAGCAGATAGCAGTGACATAATTCAAGAATTCGTGGATCAAGCACAGAATCTAAGGAAGCAAGAAAAAAGCATTGATCAGCAGAGCACACTGTGGCAGATGAGATGGACCTTCTCACAATAACACAGTGTGGTCCTGGTGTTTGTCTGTTTGATTCATTACACAATTAAAAAAAAACAAAACCAAAACAAAGTGATATCTTCAGACTACCAGGGAGTCAGCATTTGAAAATGACTCGAGATGAATTAGGTTCACTCTATCACACTATTCCAGTCATTGGCCACTGGAGGGCACCATTGCTTCAGGAATCAGTACGACAGAAATGCTCCATGCTGCCTTCCTGTGGCAAATGTCTACCATAAAGGCTGAACCATTCGTCCTCCTACCTGAGCAGAGTTTTAACATCACCCCCACTAGCATCCCTATCACAAGCCGCCTGATATGTTCTAGTGTCTGGTGTGTGTCCCCCCCCCCCTCACCACCACCCATATTACAAAGGCAAGTGGTATCTCATAGCTGATTTCTGTTCAATGTATTAAGATGAATAGGCTCATGGGGTCCCTGTTCAGTACCAGCTTTCCATGGGACAGTAAAAGGAATCACAACCTGGAGAGGTTCCCATGTCCTCCAGGACTGATTCCTAGATGAGATCTGAGATTGCTACAGCATTGACTATGCTGGAGATTTAGACACAGCTCTGAGCAGATGGGAGATTTCAGTTGCAGACAGGCATTGGGAGTCCTGGAGAGAAGGACCATATCGCCCTCCTGTGACTCACACAACAGAAGAAAAGAGACAGGACAGTGTAAGGGGATGAGGTGCCCCTGTGACCTCACGCTTAGACTACTGCAATCTACTCCTAACTGGTATCCCTCAGTGTCGCCTCTGCCCCTTGCAATCTGTGCAAAGCTTAAGTTGCTTCACTGGCTCCCTATCTGCCATCACATACAGTTCAAGATCTTATTGCTGACCTACAAGTGTGTTCATTCTGCTGCCTCTCAATATCTCTCCTCGCTTCTCTCTCCTTATACACCTCTAGAGAACTCCTTTCCTCAGATAAGCTGCTCTTAGCTTTACCCTTCTCCACCACTGCACCTGTGCCCTTCACCTATACATTCAACGAATGCAGCCCTGGCGAAAGGCAATACAACTATTTGTCTACTTTGACCCCAATAATCCAGGAACATCAATGGGGAAATGTACCATATCTAACTGGATCTCAAACTGAATTGCCTCCTGCTACGAGGAAGTGGGATTGTCCCTAGAGGGAAAGGCCACAGCGCACCAACTAAGAGCCATGGCCGCAACATTGGCAAACCTCAGCAACATGCCTCTTCAGGACATTTGCGGAGCAGCCACAGACCTTCACCAGAAACTATTGCCTGGATCGCCTGCTGCAGACCTCTAATGACTTTGGCCTCAACATACTATAAATGGCAGCCAAAATAAAGACAGAGAATGGCTAGATCCTGAGAACAAACACCA
Organism: Geotrypetes seraphini; assembly: GCF_902459505.1. NCBI lineage: Eukaryota > Metazoa > Chordata > Amphibia > Gymnophiona > Dermophiidae > Geotrypetes > Geotrypetes seraphini. The sequence goes on along the minus strand of NC_047099.1, from coordinate 6,817,326 downwards.
GTGCCAGGACTATTAGTCTGAATCAGATAGAAGAGATTGTTAGACAGTTCATATTCTGCCACGTTGGCACAGTTTGCACAGTTTTTTGCTTAGTTTTGCACAAAAAACAACAACAAACTTGTTACTCAAACACCATGTCGGTGATATTTTCGTTATGTTCTCTGAATATATGGGGAAAAAGAACTAGATCTGTTATTAAGATATACTAGTGTTTAAGCCTGTTACATTAACGGGTGCTAGAGTAGATGTCTGTCTGGTTTTTTTTTTTTTTTCTTTGTCTCTCCTTGGACGCTGTCTGTCTGTTATTTTTTTCTGTCTGTGTCTCTCCCTATGTCCTTAGTGCCCTCAGTGCCTCCTATGTCCTTAGTGCCCTTTTCTATGTCCTTAGTGTCTCTTCCTATGTCCTTAGTGCCCCCAGTGCCCTTTTCTATGTCCTTAGTGTCTCTTCCTATGTCCTTAATGCCCTCAGTGCCCTTTTCTATGTCCTTACTGTCTCTTCCTGCCCTTAGTGCCCCCAGTGCCTCCTTCCCATGTCCTTGGTACCCCTTCCTACGTCCTTAGTGCCCCCAGTGCCTCCTTCCCATGTCCTTAGTGCCCCTAGTGGAAGTAAAACCCGGGTGCCTTAATCCTTCCTCCTTTTTCTGGAGCCATAGGATAACCCTACACTTTATCATTCACTCCCTCTACTGTGTTTTCCTGGCTCCATCTATACTTCTGGTTCTGGAAAAGGTTCTCTAGTTTTAAAATTGCTTGTATATTCTTTCAAAAAATACAAGGTGTATTTGTATTTTATACTGTTTCTTTAAATTATTTATAGTTAGATGACAGGTTTGTTTTAACTTTTCCCTTCTTTCTGGAATATGAAAAAAAGGACCAATAGAACACAACTGCCTTGCTATTGTAAATTTCAGATCCCTGTAGTCTGAGGCCATATGAATACAGCACGGATGGCTGGAGGAAGAACTAAGTGATGAAACAGACACCCAACTGGAGAATACGTATCAAACAGCTGAACAGAGAAATGGGGTGGGGGGATGCAATAATAAGTGACAACAGCCCTTAATCCAAGAGCATAGAAAAGTAGAGTGTTTTTGTGATTAGAAATTTTTTTTTTAAATGCTCTGGTTAAAGGACACGCAGATAAGTCAATTTCTCTCAGGGCAGTGTCTCCAAATGGGTCACTTTTGCATAGGATACGTAGTCCAGTATCGTTGCTTGTGCGCTTTCTTGCAGAAGGCTACACACTGTCAACAGCAATGAAAAAATCAGAAATTGTTGGTTGGAACTGGGAGGGGGGGGGTCTACAGGTCTGGATTTTACTAGAGTAAAATCTGGCAACTATTCTGCCTGTATCTCTTGGTACTTGAGGATCTTCTTTCTTTTCCTGCAGCTTATAGAGTTACCGCTAAGGGCAGACAGTTTGCTGATTAATGCTCATCTGAAGTTTTTCTCTTTCACCACTGTGTCCAATTTTTTTGCATCCAGATTTTTACTGGTCAGAATGGGGATGACCCGGGGGTCACGTGATGGCTGGTTCCTGAGCGGACGTCTCTACACCGAGCTCCGCTCTGCTTCCCCCGACTTCCTCCCCTCCCGGCGCGCTCCTGACCGGCACATGTCTAAAAATATGAGGCGCAGCCGTTGCTAAGCAGCGGGAACCGGCAGCGGGCTGAAAACGCGGCTTGCACTCATCAGCGGCGGTGCATGCTGCCAGCGATTTTGCGGCCGATGCAGCCCTTTGGGAGCCCGGAGCACAAGATGGCGGGGGACCACGTGCTGGCTGGTGAGTTGGAGCACTGAGATCCGATCTGCCTCCCTCGTCTTCATTAGACTTCCTCCCTTCCCGGTGTGCTTCTGACCGGCCCTTGCTTGACCCTTAAAGACGCAGTTGCTGCTAAACACGGGGAACCGGCCGGGGGCTGAGCACCAAGACTTGCACTCTCTAGCGGCGGAGTATGCCGCCAAAGGTTTCGCGGCCGTCAAAGACCTCTGGGAGCCCGGCGAGCAAGATGGCGGAGACCCAAACAGACGCCGTGACGGCCCACTCCCCAGACGAGGTGATGCAAGTCTCCATGAGGCACCTTTCGCAGCTGCTTGATGAAAAACTGGCCAAGCTGCATGCCTCTATGGATGACCTTAAAGATACCCTGGTGGGGCAGGCTGCACAACTACAACAAGTAGAGGAGCGACTATCGGCTCAAGAAGACAGAGCTGGAATAGCTGATGGCAAGCTTGCTTCTCTGGAGGCCCGGGTCTCCCAGCTGGAGGAGAAAGATCAGGAGAACCGGGCTCGCAGAAAGAATCTTAGATTTATTGGAATACCAGAGACTGTACATGATTCTGAGCTTAAGCATTTGATTGAACATTGGCTGCCCAAGGAGCTCGGCTTCCCGGACGCTGAGGGACCTGTGGTAGTGGAGCATGTTCACCGTGTGGGGCACCGACGTGAATCGGATGGTAATAACAGACCTCGAGCTGTGCTGGCCCGCTTCCACAACTATGCTGTTAAGGCCCGCTTACTTGATCTGTTTAAGAAGACGCGACATCTGCTATACGAGGGCGCTAAGCTATTGATATTTCAGGATTTCTCTACTAAAGTGGCGGAGCTGAGAAGAACCTTCACGCCTTTCTGCTCTCAACTGGTTTCCAGGGGAATTCGATTTGCCTTTCTCTACCCGGCTAAGGTGCGCTTGACCTATGAGAACCGCACCTTTACGGTATCTAAGGCAGAGGAGCTGAAGCGCTTCATTGAGAGTCTCCCTGCTCCGTAATGAGCTTGTTCGTCAGGGAGCATCCCTGCCTGAGGGCTAGGAGACTTTTGCTTTGGGGGTGAACTTTCGGGCCCACCCTGCTTTCTCGTGGATTCATCTGGGCCAAGGACTATTCTTGCCTGTTTGGATTACTTTGCTGCCCTTTGGATGGAGCCTATTTGTTTGGACATAGTTGCGCTGCCACGGGACGCGCGCTGGAGGGCCTTTGGCGGTTTGCTGGCAGGATACTTGGGGAGGGGATGCTCCTACCCCTTTCAGCCGGCTTGTGCTCAGGATTGGACACCTGATAACTATTTCTTGACTCTCTCTTTGACCTGTCCAGGAGAGCTAGCTGCCTTGTTTTGTTGTGCGGGGCTGGCTGTCTTGGATCTCTTCTGTTATTTTTGACCCTCTGTGTTTGGCCTGTATGTCCAGGAACTGGGATGTTTTTCCTGTCCCCTGTTCTCCACTGTTTTGTTTTATTTTACTTTAGGTGGGTCATGGCTGCGACCGGTACTTGTGGTTGGAGTTGCGTGGGGGGGGGGGGGGGTTGGGGGAGGGTGCGGGGGGAGTGTGAGCATCTGTGTTTGACTGTGGTGGGTGTTGGTGGCATGGGGGTGTGGTCGCCAGTGTGGATGGGGGAAGAGGTGGTGGGGTTGCTGGAGGGGAGGGGGGTGGGTCAGTTTGATTGTAGGGGGGGGCTTGTTTGAAGAAGTTGGCAGTTGAGTTGGTGGGTAGTTTGGGGTATGAGCTGCATCCTAGGAACCTGGCTCAGTCTGATTTTTTGTTTGAGTGGACGGAGTGCCGGCTCGGCTGGGAGGCTGGTGCTGCCGTCCCGTATGATCTTTGGTCTTTTTTGTGTATTTTGGTCATATTTGGTTATTATGTCTGGGGTTAAGATTGCTAGCTTTAATGTAGATGGGTTGCACTCTCCTGTTAAGCGTAGTAAGGTACTTCAGTACTGTAGGAAACTACAGGTGGATGTTTTGCTTCTTCAAGAGACACATCTCAACGCGTCTGAGCATGCTAAGCTCCACAGGGATTGGGTGGGTGAGCTTGTCTTTGCTTCCTTTAATAACAGACAGAGGGGTGTAGCTGTGCTTTTCCATAAGAAACATACTTGTACTATGCACAAAGTGATTTCGGACTCTGAGGGCCGGTATGTAATCTGGGCAGGGGAGTTTCAGGGAAAGAAATATGTTTTTTGCTCTATATACGCCCCTAATGTGTACTCTCATCGTTTTTTCTCTGTTTTAGTTGCTGCCCTTGCTCCCTTTTCCGAGTACCAACTGGTGCTCGGTGGGGATTTCAATATTACTGCTGACCCCTTAATTGACTGTAAGCCCCCCAGGCCTCGTTTACATCAAGGGGAACACAAGGGGATCAACTTTGTTACTTCGCAGTTGGGCCTTGTGGACCTTTGGCGCACGCTCCATCCAGACGAATCTGATTTTACTTTTTATTCACTAGTGCATAAAGCACACAGTAGATTGGATTATTTGCTAGTTGCCCCACCCCTTTTGTCCAGAGTCCGGAGGGTGATGATTGAGGACGGAGTACTCTCTGATCATCACATGGTCTGGATGGAGCTGCTTGATCACCAGGCGCCCCAGAGGACCTTGTCGGGCTGGAGAATGAATCCCACATTGTATGAGGATACGGATTTCCGCACTTTCCTGGTAAACCAATGGGATTCTTATCTAGCCGATAACTCCTCTTCTGATGTTTCCGAGGTGGTATATTGGGAGGCTAGTAAAGCTGTTCTAAGGGGTAAAATTATAGCTTACACCTCCCATAAGCGGAAGGTACAGGATAAGGCACTGTTGGATATGTCCCGTCAGCTGGGCCGGGTGCGGGGGGAGTTACATAGAAAGAGTTCCACAGCCCTCAAGAGTCAATACGCAGAGCTGCGATGTCAAATTAATGATTTACTGGCGCAGAGAGCCCTACGAGATATTCAGATGTATAAATACCGTTTGCATAGGTGGGGCAATAAGGCAGGGAAATTGTTGGCCTCCTTGGTTAACCACAGGGCACGCAGGCGACATATTCCCAAAATCTGGGCTCCTGATGGCTCTGAGGCAACTTCGCCCGAGGCTATTCAACGGAGCTTTGTACAGTTCTATCAGGCTCTATATGATCGGGGGAGCTGTGACACTGAGCAGAGAGCAGAGTTTTTTCGTGGCCTTCCCCTTCCTGAGTTGTCCCAGGACCAGAGAGATGCACTTAACGCTCCAGTGCAGGGTATTGAGATCCAGAGAGCTATACGGGCTTTAAAGCTTGCGAAAGCTCCTGGCCCGGATGGACTGGGCCCCGAATACTACAAATTGCTGGGGGAGAAGATCATTGGTCCCTTTCAGGCTTTATGTCAGGCCTTGTGCGAGGGGGGTTTGCCTTCACATCGGCTTACTCATGCTCACATTGTTGTTTTACCGAAACCTGGAAGGGCGGAAGACCAGCTGGGGTCCTATAGGCCTATATCTCTGTTGAATCAGGATATTAAGCTCTTCGCGGCCATCATGGCTGCACGTCTTGGCAAGGTCTTGCCCGGTCTGGTTCACCCGGACCAGGCCGGGTTTGTCCCAGGGCGGTATTCTTCTGCTAATGTTTTGCGAGCACTATCTGTGCTACAGAACCCGGCATTGCTACGGAGTCATCCGGGTCAGGAGAATGCCCTTATTGTCAGCCTGGATGCGGAAAAGGCATTTGATAAAGTTCTCTGGGATTATCTGTTCTGGATTTTACCACAGATGGGCATCATGGGGGGCTTTCTGGCTGGGGTTCGGTCACTATATGAGCAGCCGACTGCACAGATCTTGGTGAATGGGGCGCTCTCCTCCTCCTTTTCCCTAGCTCGAGGCACGCGTCAGGGATGTCCGCTCTCTCCTATGCTGTTCGTGTTGGCCCTTGAACCTCTAGCGATTAAGATCAGGCTCACTACAGAACTGAGGGGTATACGTCTGGGGCCGCAAGAATTTAAAATTAATCTATTCGCTGACGATATGCTTATATTTTTGGGGGATGCAATTACGGGAGTACCTGCACTAATTCAGATTATCCAACAATTTGGCATGTTCTCCGGTCTGAGTATTAACTTTGATAAGTCGGAAGCTTTGGCGGTCCACTCGCAATGTGCGGCTCACCATGATCCTTCTTTTCCATTAAAATGGTCTGGGGGCACGCTTAAATACCTGGGAGTGTTTTTGCATGCGGACCCTCGGGTGGTATATAGGAAAAATGTGCTAGACAAACTAGATGCGGTTGGAGCGCTTTGTAAGAGGTGGATGGACTTTCCGATTTCTTTTCTCGGTCGCGTTGCTCTCTTTAAGATGGTCCTCTTGCCAAAGTTGCTCTATCCTCTGCAGATGGTGCCTCTGTGGGTCACGTGTAGAGATGTTAGGAAATATAAAGGTATTGTTTCATCTTTCATATGGCGCTCTAGACGGGCGCGAATTGGTTTCCAAAAGCTTATTAGAGAGCGGTCTCAGGGAGGAGTAAATCTCCCGGATCTTCGTCTTTATAACGTGGCGGCTCTGCTTCGTTGGGTGCACGAAATCTACACGGGTGGGACTAAGTTTGCCCCGCAGGGATTTTGGTCCATGTTGGCGGACTCGGTATCAGTGTTCAATATCTTGAGCCCCGGGGCTGGCGTTTGTGCTTCCTTGTTACGACCTTTGCGGACCGCATGGGGTTGGTGGCGCAGGGAATTGGGGGGCTCGTCGGGCCCCTCCCCTTTTTTGGAGTTCGTGGCTAACCCTGCTTTCCCTGCGGGTAAACATGTTTTCTTTACGCGGGCTAGTCGATCCGGGTGCCGATTTGTTGGTCAGCTTGTGGAGCTGGGTTCGGGGCGACTGCCGGATTTTTTTGCATGTCAGGAGCACTGGGCGTGGAGTGCAGGGTCCGCACTGTTCTATCTACAACTACGCAGTTATTGCTCTTCGCTTCGGTTGCCGTCCGGGGAGTTGCCTACCTTTTCCCCGCTAGACAGGGCTTTCCTTTCCCTCTCGCTTGATTTTAACTCGCTATCGGCTTGGTACAAACTGGGGAGAGGCTGGAGGCCTGCTGAGGTTTTTCTGTCCAAAATGGCAGATGGCTGGAGCTCTGAGTTGGGTGAAGAGGTTACGGCTGATGAGTTGTCACAATGCTTTGTGGATGGTGCGGGGGTGACTCCTAACGTAGCTTTACATGAAATTCATCTCAAGATCGTGCATAGGGCGTATGTAACCCGCTGCGTTGGACACACTATGGGCCTGTGGCCTGATGCCTTTTGTACCAGGTGTCCTGCTCTAAAGGGGACGCTGGTGCATCATTTTTTGGAATGCTCTTTGGTGGGACCGCTGTGGGTACGGGCACTCCAAGAGGTGGAGGATGTTTTGGGGCGCTCCCTGGAATGGTCGTACAAGACTCTGCTGCTTGGTGTCACGGGTCCCCTGACTGAGGCTGGTATTACTGCGCCTTTGCAACGCTTTGTGCTGGTGGCTCTAGGGCTCGTTAAGAAGCTAATTCTGCAGCACTGGGTGGGAAGTGTGTGCCCTACGTTCCAACAATGGAGAGCTAGTATGTCCCAGATGGCGGGCTGGGAGAGGCAACGCAGGAAGGGTGCCACTAGCTGGCAATCAGTGGCTTACGTGGAGTGCTGGGACTCGTTCTAAGCTGGGTCGGTTCCTTAGGATGCAAGGGGAGGGGGGTGGGTGGTTTTGGGGCGGGGGGAGGGAGGGAGGTTTGTTTTCCTGTTTTTCTGTTTCAAAAATGAAAATTGTGAACTTTCATGAGAAGGCTCTGTTTGAGTGCCTGAGCTCGGGCCTAGCTGTATTGTATACTTGATTATTGTGTTCATGATGTTATTCTCTTTTGGCTTGGTGCTGATTGTATCTCTCGTGATTGGTTCAGTCAATAAAAATATATTCAAAAAAAAAGAATGGGGATGACCCAGGTGATCATAATCTCTTCATTCTCTCTAGGGTTCCCCCAGGGCTCTTCCAATCCAATGATGCTAAAGTGTTTACAAAGTTCCCATAGGATCTGAGATGTTATTTCATTGCATCTTTCTACATTGAAAATTACTACCCTCAGCACCTTGCAGGTGTCTAAAAATAGGGTAACTGTTCCTAGCAGTTACATTTCTGGTTTTCCATTTTCTAACTCCTGTATTTGCTGCGATCCGTATCTCCCGTAATCCACTGTCCTGGGTTGCAATTTCCAATTTCTTATCCTTTGGTTTCAGTTCTCTTTTCCTTAAATGTGTCCAGTTTTGTTTGATTTACATTTCCCACTCTCTTTCCACATTAACCACCTGTTTCTTTTCATGCTAGTGGGGGTAATGTTGAAACTCTGCTTAGGTAGGGGAAAAATGGTTCAGCCTTTATGCTATATATTTGCCACAGGAGGGCAGCACTGAGCATCTCTGCAGAATAAAGATACTAAAGTGAAACAGTTTAAATGTTCTGAATGTGATAAGTATAAAGACATACTGAAGAGATACCTTTTCAAAGTTCTAAATGTGATAATCATAAAACCACTGAAGAGATACCTTCTCAATGTTCTGAATATCAAAAGTATAGAAACAATAAAAAAAGATACCTTCTAAATGTTCTGAATGTGATAAGTATAAAGACACTGAAGAGATACCTTTTCAAAGTTCTAAATGTAGTAAGTATAAAATCAATGAAGAGATACCGTTGAAATGTTCTCAATGTGATAATCATAAAACCACTGAAGAGATACCTTCTCAATGTTCTGAATGTGATAAGTATAAAGAAACTGAAGAGATACCTTCTAAATGTTCTGAATGTGATAAGTATAAAGACATTGAAAAAATACTTTCTAAATGTTTTGAATGTGATAAGCAGAAAAACAATGAAAAGATACCTTTTAAATGTTCCGAATATGATAAGTATACAGATATACTGAAGAGATACCTTTTAAATGTTCTGAATGTCAAAAGTAGAAAGACACTGAAGAGAAATCTTTAAATAGTCTGTGTGTCATAGGTATAAAGACATATACTGAACAGATACCTTTTAAATGTTCTAAATGTGATAAGTATAAAGAGACCGACGAGGTACCTTCTAAATCTTCCGATTGTGATATGTATTTTAGGCATTCTTTGTCTCAGGAATATCGTATACAGACACATACTGAAGAGATACTTTTTAAATATGCTAAATGTGATAAGTATAAAGACACTGAAGAGATACCTTCTAATTGTTCTGAATGTGATATTTATAAAAACAATGAAAAGATACCTTTTAAATATCCCGAATGTGATAAGTATACAGATATACTGAAGAGATACCTTTTAAATGTTCTGAATGTGATAATATAAAGACAATGAAGAGATACATTTTAAATGTTCTGAATGTGATAAGTATAAAGACACTGAAGAGAAATCATTTAAATGTTCTAAATGTAATAAGTATTAAGACAATGAAGAGAAACTAATGTATCATAACACCTTTACAGAAGCTCATGTAGACCACTCTGAATTGACTCCACTGTCATTAGTTGCGGTATAGAAGCTCTCAATAATCATCATCATAAAATACTGTTGCCAGGAAAATTAACATCATTCTTTGTAAGAGTATCTGTGTGTGTTATGCAATTATTTCATTATACTATGAATGCTGATTTGTAACCCATTCTGGTTTCTTTTGGGAAGATGCCCCTCAGGGTTGTGGGGATCCCACGTTTTGGAGGCAGCTCAAGCCGAGTGGCTCTCGTCTTCTTTTTCTGCCCTCCTGCTAAAAAGAACTTACTGCATGCGCACTAGGAAGAAACCAATCCTCCTGCTAATTTGTTCTTGCACATTCCAGCTTTTAAATAGTAATACAGTCTCTTGTTTTCTACAATGCTCCCAGCCACAGCAGCTTAGTTACTAAGCGAGTATCCACCCACTGGTGCCCTATTGCATCATTCTGTCCATTCAAACCAGAAAGGTACCGCCTCTTCCCTTAGAGAGGAACCAGATTGGCTGTCTGCCATTCTTTAAAGACGTAACTAGCCCACCTAATAAGGTAGGTTGAGCTCTTGCTACTTAGCTTCCCTTATCCATTTGAACTGATTAAAGGGGAGAAGGTGGGCGTGGATGGAGGCATCTTTAAATTGGTGGGAACTGATCACAGTTGGCAGATTAGCGTGGTTTAAAAATACAAAAAAAAAGGAGCAAACGGAGGTGGGAACAAAAGCATTGTTGAAGAGAAGTAATTGATCGTTTCTGCATTGTATAGTGAACGTACCGTTGTTATGCTTGCTCCCTATTTTTAAATTAACTAGGTTCTGTAGTTCAGACGGTAACTTCCGTTGCTGCATGGCTAGTATTCTGTGCCTTTTTATTTACGTTTTAAATCGTTAATGCTTTTTGAAAGTTGTTAAAGACTAGTTACTTTTAGCTGGGGTTTTCGAGTGTTTATGTAGAAACTATGGTCTCTTAATATAGTACATCTTTGTATTTCTATACTGGTCCTATTATCTCGGTTGTGCATGCTGAACCGTTTGTTGCTGTGCCTGATAAAGAAATGTATATAGTGTTTTCTTGTGTAGTTTACTGTCAAGCTAACAGGAGAGGGAAACAAGTATACTAGTCAAGTCTCTTTTACTCTTTCCTATCATTTCTGTTAATAAAGAGGTATCATATTTAAAGGGTTGAGGGATGACCGCAGCACTATAGAATTATTGTGTGATTAGAATTGTGGTTTTTTCATATGAGATAATAAGGAGCTAAATGAAAGTCAATACCCGGCAATGGAAATCTGAAAGAAAATAACTGTAGGACTAAATTTCATTCAACAGCTATGTTTAGAAAACAACTGGCCCCAATAAGGAGTTACCCTACCTTTTAAAATGTCTTTTATTATAGTATAGCACGCCATATGTGTGTCAGTGAGAGGGAAAGAAAGATGGTGTACACGGGGAATGGAAGAAAGTGGAGAATTTTTGGTCATTGGGAGAGAAGGAGGTACAGATAGGGAAGTGAAAGATGAGAGGGAGAAATGTGGTGGAAAGATTGAAAGGGATGCAAGAGAGAGGAATGTTGGACATAGTGGTGAAGGGAATGGAGGGAGAGATGTGGCATGGTGCTGGAGAGGGGTGATAGAAAGAGAAATGTTGGGCATGGGGCTGATGGGCAGGGGCAAAAGATGCTGCACATGGTCCGGGGAATGAGACATGAGAGAGGGATAAATGCTGGACCCTGGTAGGAGGAACCAATGGACAGCAACAGAAGAATTTACAGAAGACGGTAAAGCAGAAAAAAAGAAACTGGGACCAACTTGATGGAAAAATAAGTCTCCAGACAACAAAGGTAAAAACAGAATTTATTGACTAAAATATGTAAGCTTTGGGAAATGTATATAGCAGATGTCTTTGTATTGTGTTCAAAAGAAAAGGAAATGCATTTCTGGTTTTATTTCTACAGTGTAGTTGAAGTACTTGCTGACCCCTGGCTGTGGTTGCTGATGATCCCCAAGCACTGCAAGCAGAGGACCTCTTCTAGAGACAGCCAGAACTCTCTTCCACCAAGCGCAGCAGCCACTGGCAGCATCCATGAGACACTGAGGTGCCAGCATCTGTGACTCAGGGACACTGCTGCTGCCTGCCAAGCTTGGCAAAAGGGAGCCTCGGCCACCTTCAGAGGAAGTCCTCAGCTGACATACCTTGGGGGGTCCTCATAAGCTGAGTATTTATATTTTATATTTACATTAGAGGCTCTGGTAGAAACCATTTACAAAGTATGTATTCTTCCCAATTAATATTTCCAAATTAATAAAGGGTCTCTACCAGAGTCTTTAATTCAGTAGCATAATTAAATGAAATGACTAATTCTGAAGTTTATAGGGATGGGCAGGAACGGATGGGATTCTTCACAGGGACGGGCGTGGATGGAGGGATTCCTCACGGGGACGGGTGGGATTTCTGTCACCCGTGCAACTCTCTAGTCCAGAGAAGAGTGACTAAAATGGTTAAGGGGCTGGAGGAGTTGCCGTACAGTTAGAGATTGAAGAAACTGGGCCTCTTCTCCCTTGAAAAGAGGAGATTGAGAGGGGATATGATCGAAACATTCAAGGTACTAAAGGGAATAGACTTAGTGGATAGGACAGGTTGTTCACCCTCTCCAAGGTAGGGAGAACAAGAGGGCACTCTCTACCTACCCAAGGTAGTGTAGAGGAGAGCAACAAACCCCGGGGAAGTCCAACCCTTCCCAAACCGATGGAAAACAAACTGCACCCCAGAATCCCCAACAGACTGCCAGCAACATAAACATCCCACTTCAAGCCAAACAGGTTAAAAGTAGAGACATTCTATAAAATTGTCTAATATTAGAACAAAAGATGAGAGCCAAAGGCAACAGACAACCACACAGTGGCTTTGCTGGCTCACAAATAGCTAGAAAAGCCAACGAACAGCACCCGCCCCCCCAAAAAAAATCATGTGGCAGATCTGACAGGTTTCTTTCCAGATCTCAACACTGTAGTCCATGTCCCGCTCGGCCTAGACGTCACTGCTATCTCAGGAAGGTTCGAGCAGCCCAGATCTTGCATCTCCGACCACGCTTCTGCAACGGTGCTCACTCGCTTAGATCTTCCATTCACAGTCAACCACACCCCAAAGGGTGTGGTTAATAATCCCTGGTACAGTGCTGAGTTACATTTAATTAAACAACAATTACGTTCATTAGAAAGAAAATGGCGTAAAAGTAAGACACCAGACAATCAACAAAATTTCAGGGATATGGTTACTATATACAAAACTAAAATCAATTCGGCCAAAAAGTCTTATTTCTCTAAAAAAATCGAAAAAGCAAATAACTCTTCTGTCCTCTTTAATATCTTAAAATCAATGGACCCCATAAATAAATTAAAAAACTTTTCTCGCATATCTTCTCTCAAAGCCCAAGATCTAGCTGACGCTTTTAATCTTAAGATAAATAATATTCGGAATTCCTTCACTCAAAGTACATCTACCACTATTTCTAACCCTAATCAATCAAACTTCTTTCCGACAGCTAAATGTTCAAACTTTTCAATCCCATCACTAAAAGATATCGAATCTCTTTTCTCCCAAGTCAACATGAAAAGTTCTCGATCAGAAATAATCCCTCCTTTCTATCTGAAAAAATACTTTTCACACTTTGGCCCTTTTATTTTGTCCATTATCCAAAACAGCCTACTTACATCAATAGTACCACCTCAATGGAAGTCTTCATCAATTACCCCAATCATTAAAAATTATAAATCCAGCATAAATGATTTATCTAATTACCGTCCGATAGCGAATATTCCATTTTTGGCCAAACTCACTGAAAAACTAATATTTAACCAGCTTTCCGATTTTTTTGAAAAAACAAACGCACTACACCCACATCAAACTGGATTTAGAAAATATCATAGTACAGAACACTCATTAATAGGTCTAACTTCCAACATTCAATACTACCTTGACCACCATAAATCCGTGATTCTTTTCTCTTTAGACATCTCAGCTGCCTTCGACACCATTGATCACGACTTGCTTTTAAATAGACTAGAAGAAAAAGGTTTAAGCGGCGTAGTTCTAGATTGGTTTAAGTCTTATCTTAACAATCGTACTTCTTCTGTAAATTTTAACAACGAAGACTCTACTACTTTTACTTCAACATTTGGAATCCCTCAAGGATCCATTTTATCTCCACTTTTATTTAATATCTTTTTATCGCCTTTATTAGAAACTTGTCAGGCCATAGGTTTTATTCCATACGCATACGCTGACGATATCCAATTAATCCATCCTCTAGATCCCGAAAATGTCACAGACATTGCCTCCATAAACCATAAACTAGAACAAATACACAATTGGCTGAACTCAAACAAATTGTCATTAAATATTAATAAGACCAAATCCATATTATTCAACTGGAAAAAAGACATACGCCTTGCAAAATCATTTATCCTTAATAATTTTCCTATTAGTACTGAAGCATCAATTAAAATTCTTGGGGTTATACTTGATGACAGTTTATCTTACCACGATCATATCTCTTCTATAGTCAAAAACTGTTTCTTCAAACTTCGTCAGATAAGAGCCATTTCCAAATTTCTAAACCCTTCATCCATAAAAATCTTAATACACTCATTTATCATTGCAAAAATCGACTATTGCAATGCCCTATTCCTTAATATCACTCAGAAGGAAAGAAGGCGACTCCAAATCATCCAGAATACGGCTATCAAACTTATCTATAACGCTAAAAAATTTGACCACGTATCCCCACTGATGATTGACGCGCATTGGTTACCAATAAATCATAGGATATTATACAAAATTATATTTCTAATTTTTAAGACTTTAACATCTAGCGAGCCACAATTCATATCAAAATCTTTGATTCCTTACAAACCACAACGATCTTTACGTTCATCTGAATCAAATTTACTAACTATCCTATCTCTAAAAATCATCGGTACACGGAGAGCAGACATCTTTACTGTAGCAGGTCCACAAGCGTGGAACTCCCTTCCTCAGTATATCAGAATGGAACACGATATCTCAGCTTTTAAAAAACTTTTAAAATCCTATTTGTTTAGGGATGCCTATGATCTTTAAAGCCCTAATGGATATACTTTGCTTAAATTAATTTTCTCAACGAGTGCCTTGTAACTATTTACCCAACCTTTCGTTTTTTCCCTTTTTTCCTAAGCCCTTATTGTAACTTTGCCCCCTTTCCCTCGCTTTCCTGTTAGTCATTATTGAAATTTGCTGTTTTTAAATGTTTATTAATGTTTCTATGTTTTATGATATTATGTACATCGCTTAGAATATTTAAATAGGCGATATATCAAGAGTTAAATAAACTTGAAACTTGAAACTTGAAATAGCCAGCGAAACCTATGTTCACCTGCACGTAAAGCCTGGGTAACTTCTTTAAAGGTCTTGCGTTTCTGTAGCGTAGACCATGCTAGATCTTGAAATACTCCCACAGCCAGATCTTGCCAATGAAAAGTCACCTTCAAAACACGCTCCTTTAAATTATAATCGCCAAAGCAAGCGATAATATCCTTAGTGCCGGGACTTCTAGTTGGCAACAGGCTATGATGTGCCCATAGTAAAAGCATGAGGACTGGCACGTCTGCTCCATCAGCCTGCAGCAATTTTTCACAAAACTCCCGCACCACTATTTTGCAGTCCCGATAGGCCTGCACCTCTGGTATGCCTTTAAAATGCAGATTATAGCGCTGGGATTAATTTTCAAGATACTCTGCCTGCGCTTGTAGGTGTTGTAGTTCAGTAGATATACGATCGGTAGATTCTTTAATCCCAGACACCGATGTAGAAAGGGTTTCCATGTGGTCTTCAGAGGTGGAAACTCATGCACCCAACTCACTAACATCAGAGCGGAGTTCTACGCTTTAACATCGACGTGGACCCCAATCATCTCCTCCTTCAATGCTTTAAACCACATCTGTGAGCCTCCACGCCGTCCTCCAACTGTTGAGCAGGGATACCCTCATCCTCCAACTCTGAATAAGTCGCCTGCCCTGCCGCCATCTTATTTTTCTCCAGAGGACCTCCAGGCAGGTCTGCAGAGGACTTCTCACCCCCTTCGCCATAACCTTACTGACTCTCGACCTCCCAAGAGTCAGAGATTGCTATGCGCTGGAGGCTTTTAACTCCACAATTCTCATCAGCCCCTATGGAGCTCTCGATTTAGGCAGCCATTCACCGGGATGTAAAAATCTGGCAACTACTCTGTCCGGATCTTCTTTCTTTTCCTGCATCTTATAGAGTTACCGCTAAGGGCAGGCACTTTGCTGATTAATGCCCATCTGGAGTTTTCTCTTTCACCAATGTGTCCAGTTTCCCGGCATCCAGCTTTTTACTGGTCAGAATGGGGATGACCCAGGTGATCATAATCTCTTCATTCTCTTAGGGTTGTGGGTCCCCCCAGTGCTCTTCCAGTCCAATGATGCTAAAGTGTTTACAAATTTCCCAGCGGATTTGAGATGTTATTTCATTGCATCTTTCTACATTGAAAATTACTACCCTCAGCACCTTGCAGGCGTCTAAAAATAGGGTAACTGTTCCTAGCAGTTACATTTCTGGTTTTCCATTTTCTAACTCCTGTATTTGCTGTGATCCGTATCTCTCGTAATGCACTGTCCTGGTTTGCAATTTCCAATTTCTTATCCTTTGGTTTCAGTTCTCCTTTCCTGACCATTACTGGTTGTTTATTCTAAGCTTGAAAATAAATAAAACTTTTTTGAACTTTAAAAAAAAAGTGTCCATTTTTGTTTAATTTACATTTCCCACTCTGTTTCCACATTAACCACCTGTTTTTATTCATGCTGGTGGGGGTAATGTTGAAACTCTGCTCAGATAGGGGAAAAATGGTTCAGCCTTTATGCTATACGTTTGCCACAGGAGGGCAGCACTGAGCATCTCTGAGATACTTCAGAGAAACAGATTTAATGTTCTGAATGTGATAAGTATAAAGACACTGAATAGATACCTTTTAAATGTTCTGAATGTCACATATAAACAATAAAGAGATACCTTTTCAATGTTCTAAATGTGATAAGTATACAAACAATGAAAAGATATCTTTTAAATGTTCTGAATGTGATAAGTATAAAGACATATACTGAAGAGATACCTTTTCAGTGTTCTAAATGTGATAAGTATAAAACCAATAAAGAGATACCTTTTAAATGTTCTGAATGTGATAATCATAAAACAATGAAAAGATACCTTTTAAATGTCTCGAATGTGATAAGTATACAGACACATACTGAAGAGATACCTTTTAAATATTCTGAATGTCACATATAAACAATAAAGGGATACCTTTTCAATGTTCTAAATGTGATAAGTATAAAGACCTTTTAAATGTTCTGAATGTCTCAAGCATAGAAACAATAAAGAGATACCTTTTAAATATTCTAAATGTGATAAGTATAAAGATACTGAAGAAATACCTTTTAAAAGTTCTGAATGTGATAAGTATAAAGACACTGAACAGATACATTTTAAATGTTCTAAATGTGATAAGTATAAAGACACTGAGGAGATACCTTCTAAACGTTCTGAATGTCACAAGTATAAAAAAAATAAAGAGATACCTTTTAAATGTTCTGAATGTGATAATCATAAAAACAATGAAAAGATACTTTTTAAATATCTCGAATATGATAAGTATACAGACACATACTGAAGAGATACCTTTTAAATGTTCTGAATGTGATAATATAAAGACAATGAAGAGATACATTTTAAATGTTCTGAATGTGATAAGTATAAAGACACTGAAGAGAAATCATTTAAATGTTCTAAATGTAATAAGTATTAAGACAATGAAGAGAAACTAATGTATCATAACACCTTTACAGAAGCTCATGTAGACCACTCTGAATTGACTCCACTGTCATTAGTTGCGGTATAGAAGCTCTCAATAATCATCATCATAAAATACTGTTACCAGGAAAATTAACATCATTCTTTGTAAGAGTATCTGTGTGTGTTATGCAATTATTTCATTATACTATGAATGCTGATTTGTAACCCATTCTGGTTTCTTTTGGGAAGATGCCCCTCAGGGTTGTGGGGATCCCACATTTTGGAGGCAGCTCAAGCCGAGTGGCTCTCGTCTTCTTTTTCTGCCCTCCTGCTAAAAAGAACTTACTGCATGCGCACTAGGAAGAAACCAATCCTCCTGCTAATTTGTTCTTGCACATTCCAGCTTTTAAATAGTAATACAGTCTCTTGTTTTCTACAATGCTCCCAGCCACAGCAGCTTAGTTACTAAGCGAGTATCCACCCACTGGTGCCCTATTGCATCATTCTGTCCATTCAAACCAGAAAGGTACCGCCTCTTCCCTTAGAGAGGAACCAGATTGGCTGTCTGCCATTCTTTAAAGACGTAACTAGCCCACCTAATAAGGTAGGTTGAGCTCTTGCTACTTAGCTTCCCTTATCCATTTGAACTGATTAAAGGGGAGAAGGTGGGCGTGGATGGAGGCATCTTTAAATTGGTGGGAACTGATCACAGTTGGCAGATTAGCGTGGTTTAAAAATACAAAAAAAAAGGAGCAAACGGAGGTGGGAACAAAAGCATTGTTGAAGAGAAATAATTGATCGTTTCTGCATTGTATAGTGAACGTACCGTTGTTATGCTTGCTCCCTATTTTTAAATTAACTAGGTTCTGTAGTTCAGACGGTAACTTCCGTTGCTGCATGGCTAGTATTCTGTGCCTTTTTATTTACGTTTTAAATCGTTAATGCTTTTTGAAAGTTGTTAAAGACTAGTTACTTTTAGCTGGGGTTTTCGAGTGTTTATGTAGAAACTATGGTCTCTTAATATAGTACATCTTTGTATTTCTATACTGGTCCTATTATCTCGGTTGTGCATGCTGAACCGTTTGTTGCTGTGCCTGATAAAGAAATGTATATAGTGTTTTCTTGTGTAGTTTACTGTCAAGCTAACAGGAGAGGGAAACAAGTATACTAGTCAAGTCTCTTTTACTCTTTCCTATCATTTCTGTTAATAAAGAGGTATCATATTTAAAGGGTTGAGGGATGACCGCAGCACTATAGAATTATTGTGTGATTAGAATTGTGGTTTTTTCATATGAGATAATAAGGAGCTAAATGAAAGTCAATACCCGGCAATGGAAATCTGAAAGAAAATAACTGTAGGACTAAATTTCATTCAACAGCTATGTTTAGAAAACAACTGGCCCCAATAAGGAGTTACCCTACCTTTTAAAATGTCTTTTATTATAGTATAGCACGCCATATGTGTGTCAGTGAGAGGGAAAGAAAGATGGTGTACACGGGGAATGGAAGAAAGTGGAGAATTTTTGGTCATTGGGAGAGAAGGAGGTACAGATAGGGAAGTGAAAGATGAGAGGGAGAAATGTGGTGGAAAGATTGAAAGGGATGCAAGAGAGAGGAATGTTGGACATAGTGGTGAAGGGAATGGAGGGAGAGATGTGGCATGGTGCTGGAGAGGGGTGATAGAAAGAGAAATGTTGGGCATGGGGCTGATGGGCAGGGGCAAAAGATGCTGCACATGGTCCGGGGAATGAGACATGAGAGAGGGATAAATGCTGGACCCTGGTAGGAGGAACCAATGGACAGCAACAGAAGAATTTACAGAAGACGGTAAAGCAGAAAAAAAGAAACTGGGACCAACTTGATGGAAAAATAAGTCTCCAGACAACAAAGGTAAAAACAGAATTTATTGACTAAAATATGTAAGCTTTGGGAAATGTATATAGCAGATGTCTTTGTATTGTGTTCAAAAGAAAAGGAAATGCATTTCTGGTTTTATTTCTACAGTGTAGTTGAAGTACTTGCTGACCCCTGGCTGTGGTTGCTGATGATCCCCAAGCACTGCAAGCAGAGGACCTCTTCTAGAGACAGCCAGAACTCTCTTCCACCAAGCGCAGCAGCCACTGGCAGCATCCATGAGACACTGAGGTGCCAGCATCTGTGACTCAGGGACACTGCTGCTGCCTGCCAAGCTTGGCAAAAGGGAGCCTCGGCCACCTTCAGAGGAAGTCCTCAGCTGACATACCTTGGGGGGTCCTCATAAGCTGAGTATTTATATTTTATATTTACATTAGAGGCTCTGGTAGAAACCATTTACAAAGTATGTATTCTTCCCAATTAATATTTCCAAATTAATAAAGGGTCTCTACCAGAGTCTTTAATTCAGTAGCATAATTAAATGAAATGACTAATTCTGAAGTTTATAGGGATGGGCAGGAACGGATGGGATTCTTCACAGGGACGGGCGTGGATGGAGGGATTCCTCACGGGGACGGGTGGGATTTCTGTCACCCGTGCAACTCTCTAGTCCAGAGAAGAGTGACTAAAATGGTTAAGGGGCTGGAGGAGTTGCCGTACAGTTAGAGATTGAAGAAACTGGGCCTCTTCTCCCTTGAAAAGAGGAGATTGAGAGGGGATATGATCGAAACATTCAAGGTACTAAAGGGAATAGACTTAGTGGATAGGACAGGTTGTTCACCCTCTCCAAGGTAGGGAGAACAAGAGGGCACTCTCTACCTACCCAAGGTAGTGTAGAGGAGAGCAACAAACCCCGGGGAAGTCCAACCCTTCCCAAACCGATGGAAAACAAACTGCACCCCAGAATCCCCAACAGACTGCCAGCAACATAAACATCCCACTTCAAGCCAAACAGGTTAAAAGTAGAGACATTCTATAAAATTGTCTAATATTAGAACAAAAGATGAGAGCCAAAGGCAACAGACAACCACACAGTGGCTTTGCTGGCTCACAAATAGCTAGAAAAGCCAACGAACAGCACCCGCCCCCCCAAAAAAAATCAAGTGGCAGATCTGACAGGTTTCTTTCCAGATCTCAACACTGTAGTCCATGTCCCGCTCGGCCTAGACGTCACTGCTATCTCAGGAAGGTTCGAGCAGCCCAGATCTTGCATCTCCGACCACGCTTCTGCAACGGTGCTCACTCGCTTAGATCTTCCATTCACAGTCAACCACACCCCAAAGGGAAATAGCCAGCGAAACCTATGTTCACCTGCACGTAAAGCCTGGGTAACTTCTTTAAAGGTCTTGCGTTTCTGTAGCGTAGACCATGCTAGATCTTGAAATACTCCCACAGCCAGATCTTGCCAATGAAAAGTCACCTTCAAAACACGCTCCTTTAAATTATAATCGCCAAAGCAAGCGATAATATCCTTAGTGCCGGGACTTCTAGTTGGCAACAGGCTATGATGTGCCCATAGTAAAAGCATGAGGACTGGCACGTCTGCTCCATCAGCCTGCAGCAATTTTTCACAAAACTCCCGCACCACTATTTTGCAGTCCCGATAGGCCTGCACCTCTGGTATGCCTTTAAAATGCAGATTATAGCGCTGGGATTAATTTTCAAGATACTCTGCCTGCGCTTGTAGGTGTTGTAGTTCAGTAGATATACGATCGGTAGATTCTTTAATCCCAGACACCGATGTAGAAAGGGTTTCCATGTGGTCTTCAGAGGTGGAAACTCATGCACCCAACTCACTAACATCAGAGCGGAGTTCTACGCTTTAACATCGACGTGGACCCCAATCATCTCCTCCTTCAATGCTTTAAACCACATCTGTGAGCCTCCACGCCGTCCTCCAACTGTTGAGCAGGGATACCCTCATCCTCCAACTCTGAATAAGTCGCCTGCCCTGCCGCCATCTTATTTTTCTCCAGAGGACCTCCAGGCAGGTCTGCAGAGGACTTCTCACCCCCTTCGCCATAACCTTACTGACTCTCGACCTCCCAAGAGTCAGAGATTGCTATGCGCTGGAGGCTTTTAACTCCACAATTCTCATCAGCCCCTATGGAGCTCTCGATTTAGGCAGCCATTCACCGGGATGTAAAAATCTGGCAACTACTCTGTCCGGATCTTCTTTCTTTTCCTGCATCTTATAGAGTTACCGCTAAGGGCAGGCACTTTGCTGATTAATGCCCATCTGGAGTTTTCTCTTTCACCAATGTGTCCAGTTTCCCGGCATCCAGCTTTTTACTGGTCAGAATGGGGATGACCCAGGTGATCATAATCTCTTCATTCTCTTAGGGTTGTGGGTCCCCCCAGTGCTCTTCCAGTCCAATGATGCTAAAGTGTTTACAAATTTCCCAGCAGATTTGAGATGTTATTTCATTGCATCTTTCTACATTGAAAATTACTACCCTCAGCACCTTGCAGGCGTCTAAAAATAGGGTAACTGTTCCTAGCAGTTACATTTCTGGTTTTCCATTTTCTAACTCCTGTATTTGCTGTGATCCGTATCTCTCGTAATGCACTGTCCTGGTTTGCAATTTCCAATTTCTTATCCTTTGGTTTCAGTTCTCCTTTCCTGACCATTACTGGTTGTTTATTCTAAGCTTGAAAATAAATAAAACTATTTTGAACTTTAAAAAAAAAGTGTCCATTTTTGTTTAATTTACATTTCCCACTCTGTTTCCACATTAACTACCTGTTTTTATTCATGCTGGTGGGGGTAATGTTGAAACTCTGCTCAGATAGGGGAAAAATGGTTCAGCCTTTATGCTATACGTTTGCCACAGGAGGGCAGCACTGAGCATCTCTGAGATACTTCAGAGAAACAGATTTAATGTTCTGAATGTGATAAGTATAAAGACACTGAATAGATACCTTTTAAATGTTCTGAATGTCACATATAAACAATAAAGAGATACCTTTTCAATGTTCTAAATGTGATAAGTATACAAACAATGAAAAGATACCTTCTAAATGTTCTGAATGTGATAAGCATAAAAACAATGAAGAGATATCTTTTAAATGTTCTGAATATGATAAGTATAAAGACATATACTGAAGAGATACATTTTCAGTGTTCTAAATGTGATAAGTATAAAACCAATAAAGAGATACCTTTTAAATGTTCTGAATGTGATAATCATAAAACAATGAAAAGATACCTTTTAAATGTCTCGAATGTGATAAGTATACAGACACATACTGAAGAGATACCTTTTAAATATTCTGAATGTCACATATAAACAATAAAGGGATACCTTTTCAATGTTCTAAATGTGATAAGTATAAAGACCTTTTAAATGTTCTGAATGTCTCAAGCATAGAAACAATAAAGAGATACCTTTTAAATATTCTAAATGTGATAAGTATAAAGATACTGAAGAAATACCTTTTAAAAGTTCTGAATGTGATAAGTATAAAGACACTGAACAGATACATTTTAAATGTTCTAAATGTGATAAGTATAAAGACACTGAGGAGATACCTTCTAAACGTTCTGAATGTCACAAGTATAAAAAAAATAAAGAGATACCTTTTAAATGTTCTGAATGTGATAATCATAAAAACAATGAAAAGATACTTTTTAAATATCTCGAATATGATAAGTATACAGACACATACTGAAGAGATACCTTTTAAATGTTCTGAATGTGATAATATAAAGACAATGAAGAGATACATTTTAAATGTTCTGAATGTGATAAGTATAAAGACACTGAAGAGAAATCATTTAAATGTTCTAAATGTAATAAGTATTAAGACAATGAAGAGAAACTAATGTATCATAACACCTTTACAGAAGCTCATGTAGACCACTCTGAATTGACTCCACTGTCATTAGTTGCGGTATAGAAGCTCTCAATAATCATCATCATAAAATACTGTTACCAGGAAAATTAACATCATTCTTTGTAAGAGTATCTGTGTGTGTTATGCAATTATTTCATTATACTATGAATGCTGATTTGTAACCCATTCTGGTTTCTTTTGGGAAGATGCCCCTCAGGGTTGTGGGGATCCCACGTTTTGGAGGCAGCTCAAGCCGAGTGGCTCTCGTCTTCTTTTTCTGCCCTCCTGCTAAAAAGAACTTACTGCATGCGCACTAGGAAGAAACCAATCCTCCTGCTAATTTGTTCTTGCACATTCCAGCTTTTAAATAGTAATACAGTCTCTTGTTTTCTACAATGCTCCCAGCCACAGCAGCTTAGTTACTAAGCGAGTATCCACCCACTGGTGCCCTATTGCATCATTCTGTCCATTCAAACCAGAAAGGTACCGCCTCTTCCCTTAGAGAGGAACCAGATTGGCTGTCTGCCATTCTTTAAAGACGTAACTAGCCCACCTAATAAGGTAGGTTGAGCTCTTGCTACTTAGCTTCCCTTATCCATTTGAACTGATTAAAGGGGAGAAGGTGGGCGTGGATGGAGGCATCTTTAAATTGGTGGGAACTGATCACAGTTGGCAGATTAGCGTGGTTTAAAAATACAAAAAAAAAGGAGCAAACGGAGGTGGGAACAAAAGCATTGTTGAAGAGAAGTAATTGATCGTTTCTGCATTGTATAGTGAACGTACTGTTGTTATGCTTGCTCCCTATTTTTAAATTAACTAGGTTCTGTAGTTCAGACGGTAACTTCCGTTGCTGCATGGCTAGTATTCTGTGCCTTTTTATTTACGTTTTAAATCGTTAATGCTTTTTGAAAGTTGTTAAAAGACTAGTTACTTTTAGCTGGGGTTTTCGAGTGTTTATGTAGAAACTATGGTCTCTTAATATAGTACATCTTTGTATTTCTATACTGGTCCTATTATCTCGGTTGTGCATGCTGAACCGTTTGTTGCTGTGCCTGATAAAGAAATGTATATAGTGTTTTCTTGTGTAGTTTACTGTCAAGCTAACAGGAGAGGGAAACAAGTATACTAGTCAAGTCTCTTTTACTCTTTCCTATCATTTCTGTTAATAAAGAGGTATCATATTTAAAGGGTTGAGGGATGACCGCAGCACTATAGAATTATTGTGTGATTAGAATTGTGGTTTTTTCATATGAGATAATAAGGAGCTAAATGAAAGTCAATACCCGGCAATGGAAATCTGAAAGAAAATAACTGTAGGACTAAATTTCATTCAACAGCTATGTTTAGAAAACAACTGGCCCCAATAAGGAGTTACCCTACCTTTTAAAATGTCTTTTATTATAGTATAGCACGCCATATGTGTGTCAGTGAGAGGGAAAGAAAGATGGTGTACACGGGGAATGGAAGAAAGTGGAGAATTTTTGGTCATTGGGAGAGAAGGAGGTACAGATAGGGAAGTGAAAGATGAGAGGGAGAAATGTGGTGGAAAGATTGAAAGGGATGCAAGAGAGAGGAATGTTGGACATAGTGGTGAAGGGAATGGAGGGAGAGATGTGGCATGGTGCTGGAGAGGGGTGATAGAAAGAGAAATGTTGGGCATGGGGCTGATGGGCAGGGGCAAAAGATGCTGCACATGGTCCGGGGAATGAGACATGAGAGAGGGATAAATGCTGGACCCTGGTAGGAGGAACCAATGGACAGCAACAGAAGAATTTACAGAAGACGGTAAAGCAGAAAAAAAGAAACTGGGACCAACTTGATGGAAAAATAAGTCTCCAGACAACAAAGGTAAAAACAGAATTTATTGACTAAAATATGTAAGCTTTGGGAAATGTATATAGCAGATGTCTTTGTATTGTGTTCAAAAGAAAAGGAAATGCATTTCTGGTTTTATTTCTACAGTGTAGTTGAAGTACTTGCTGACCCCTGGCTGTGGTTGCTGATGATCCCCAAGCACTGCAAGCAGAGGACCTCTTCTAGAGACAGCCAGAACTCTCTTCCACCAAGCGCAGCAGCCACTGGCAGCATCCATGAGACACTGAGGTGCCAGCATCTGTGACTCAGGGACACTGCTGCTGCCTGCCAAGCTTGGCAAAAGGGAGCCTCGGCCACCTTCAGAGGAAGTCCTCAGCTGACATACCTTGGGGGGTCCTCATAAGCTGAGTATTTATATTTTATATTTACATTAGAGGCTCTGGTAGAAACCATTTACAAAGTATGTATTCTTCCCAATTAATATTTCCAAATTAATAAAGGGTCTCTACCAGAGTCTTTAATTCAGTAGCATAATTAAATGAAATGACTAATTCTGAAGTTTATAGGGATGGGCAGGAACGGATGGGATTCTTCACAGGGACGGGCGTGGATGGAGGGATTCCTCACGGGGACGGGTGGGATTTCTGTCACCCGTGCAACTCTCTAGTCCAGAGAAGAGTGACTAAAATGGTTAAGGGGCTGGAGGAGTTGCCGTACAGTTAGAGATTGAAGAAACTGGGCCTCTTCTCCCTTGAAAAGAGGAGATTGAGAGGGGATATGATCGAAACATTCAAGGTACTAAAGGGAATAGACTTAGTGGATAGGACAGGTTGTTCACCCTCTCCAAGGTAGGGAGAACAAGAGGGCACTCTCTACCTACCCAAGGTAGTGTAGAGGAGAGCAACAAACCCCGGGGAAGTCCAACCCTTCCCAAACCGATGGAAAACAAACTGCACCCCAGAATCCCCAACAGACTGCCAGCAACATAAACATCCCACTTCAAGCCAAACAGGTTAAAAGTAGAGACATTCTATAAAATTGTCTAATATTAGAACAAAAGATGAGAGCCAAAGGCAACAGACAACCACACAGTGGCTTTGCTGGCTCACAAATAGCTAGAAAAGCCAACGAACAGCACCCGCCCCCCCAAAAAAAATCAAGTGGCAGATCTGACAGGTTTCTTTCCAGATCTCAACACTGTAGTCCATGTCCCGCTCGGCCTAGACGTCACTGCTATCTCAGGAAGGTTCGAGCAGCCCAGATCTTGCATCTCCGACCACGCTTCTGCAACGGTGCTCACTCGCTTAGATCTTCCATTCACAGTCAACCACACCCCAAAGGGAAATAGCCAGCGAAACCTATGTTCACCTGCACGTAAAGCCTGGGTAACTTCTTTAAAGGTCTTGCGTTTCTGTAGCGTAGACCATGCTAGATCTTGAAATACTCCCACAGCCAGATCTTGCCAATGAAAAGTCACCTTCAAAACACGCTCCTTTAAATTATAATCGCCAAAGCAAGCGATAATATCCTTAGTGCCGGGACTTCTAGTTGGCAACAGGCTATGATGTGCCCATAGTAAAAGCATGAGGACTGGCACGTCTGCTCCATCAGCCTGCAGCAATTTTTCACAAAACTCCCGCACCACTATTTTGCAGTCCCGATAGGCCTGCACCTCTGGTATGCCTTTAAAATGCAGATTATAGCGCTGGGATTAATTTTCAAGATACTCTGCCTGCGCTTGTAGGTGTTGTAGTTCAGTAGATATACGATCGGTAGATTCTTTAATCCCAGACACCGATGTAGAAAGGGTTTCCATGTGGTCTTCAGAGGTGGAAACTCATGCACCCAACTCACTAACATCAGAGCGGAGTTCTACGCTTTAACATCGACGTGGACCCCAATCATCTCCTCCTTCAATGCTTTAAACCACATCTGTGAGCCTCCACGCCGTCCTCCAACTGTTGAGCAGGGATACCCTCATCCTCCAACTCTGAATAAGTCGCCTGCCCTGCCGCCATCTTATTTTTCTCCAGAGGACCTCCAGGCAGGTCTGCAGAGGACTTCTCACCCCCTTCGCCATAACCTTACTGACTCTCGACCTCCCAAGAGTCAGAGATTGCTATGCGCTGGAGGCTTTTAACTCCACAATTCTCATCAGCCCCTATGGAGCTCTCGATTTAGGCAGCCATTCACCGGGATGTAAAAATCTGGCAACTACTCTGTCCGGATCTTCTTTCTTTTCCTGCATCTTATAGAGTTACCGCTAAGGGCAGGCACTTTGCTGATTAATGCCCATCTGGAGTTTTCTCTTTCACCAATGTGTCCAGTTTCCCGGCATCCAGCTTTTTACTGGTCAGAATGGGGATGACCCAGGTGATCATAATCTCTTCATTCTCTTAGGGTTGTGGGTCCCCCCAGTGCTCTTCCAGTCCAATGATGTTTACAAATTTCCCAGCGGATTTGAGATGTTATTTCATTGCATCTTTCTACATTGAAAATTACTACCCTCAGCACCTTGCAGGCGTCTAAAAATAGGGTAACTGTTCCTAGCAGTTACATTTCTGGTTTTCCATTTTCTAACTCCTGTATTTGCTGTGATCCGTATCTCTCGTAATGCACTGTCCTGGTTTGCAATTTCCAATTTCTTATCCTTTGGTTTCAGTTCTCCTTTCCTGACCATTACTGGTTGTTTATTCTAAGCTTGAAAATAAATAAAACTATTTTGAACTTTAAAAAAAAAGTGTCCATTTTTGTTTAATTTACATTTCCCACTCTGTTTCCACATTAACTACCTGTTTTTATTCATGCTGGTGGGGGTAATGTTGAAACTCTGCTCAGATAGGGGAAAAATGGTTCAGCCTTTATGCTATACGTTTGCCACAGGAGGGCAGCACTGAGCATCTCTGAGATACTTCAGAGAAACAGATTTAATGTTCTGAATGTGATAAGTATAAAGACACTGAATAGATACCTTTTAAATGTTCTGAATGTCACATATAAACAATAAAGAGATACCTTTTCAATGTTCTAAATGTGATAAGTATACAAACAATGAAAAGATACCTTCTAAATGTTCTGAATGTGATAAGCATAAAAACAATGAAGAGATATCTTTTAAATGTTCTGAATATGATAAGTATAAAGACATATACTGAAGAGATACCTTTTCAGTGTTCTAAATGTGATAAGTATAAAACCAATAAAGAGATACCTTTTAAATGTTCTGAATGTGATAATCATAAAACAATGAAAAGATACCTTTTAAATGTCTCGAATGTGATAAGTATACAGACACATACTGAAGAGATACCTTTTAAATATTCTGAATGTCACATATAAACAATAAAGGGATACCTTTTCAATGTTCTAAATGTGATAAGTATAAAGACCTTTTAAATGTTCTGAATGTCTCAAGCATAGAAACAATAAAGAGATACCTTTTAAATATTCTAAATGTGATAAGTATAAAGATACTGAAGAAATACCTTTTAAAAGTTCTGAATGTGATAAGTATAAAGACACTGAACAGATACATTTTAAATGTTCTAAATGTGATAAGTATAAAGACACTGAGGAGATACCTTCTAAACGTTCTGAATGTCACAAGTATAAAAAAAATAAAGAGATACCTTTTAAATGTTCTGAATGTGATAATCATAAAAACAATGAAAAGATACTTTTTAAATATCTCGAATATGATAAGTATACAGACACATACTGAAGAGATACCTTTTAAATGTTCTGAATGTGATAATATAAAGACAATGAAGAGATACATTTTAAATGTTCTGAATGTGATAAGTATAAAGACACTGAAGAGAAATCATTTAAATGTTCTAAATGTAATAAGTATTAAGACAATGAAGAGAAACTAATGTATCATAACACCTTTACAGAAGCTCATGTAGACCACTCTGAATTGACTCCACTGTCATTAGTTGCGGTATAGAAGCTCTCAATAATCATCATCATAAAATACTGTTACCAGGAAAATTAACATCATTCTTTGTAAGAGTATCTGTGTGTGTTATGCAATTATTTCATTATACTATGAATGCTGATTTGTAACCCATTCTGGTTTCTTTTGGGAAGATGCCCCTCAGGGTTGTGGGGATCCCACGTTTTGGAGGCAGCTCAAGCCGAGTGGCTCTCGTCTTCTTTTTCTGCCCTCCTGCTAAAAAGAACTTACTGCATGCGCACTAGGAAGAAACCAATCCTCCTGCTAATTTGTTCTTGCACATTCCAGCTTTTAAATAGTAATACAGTCTCTTGTTTTCTACAATGCTCCCAGCCACAGCAGCTTAGTTACTAAGCGAGTATCCACCCACTGGTGCCCTATTGCATCATTCTGTCCATTCAAACCAGAAAGGTACCGCCTCTTCCCTTAGAGAGGAACCAGATTGGCTGTCTGCCATTCTTTAAAGACGTAACTAGCCCACCTAATAAGGTAGGTTGAGCTCTTGCTACTTAGCTTCCCTTATCCATTTGAACTGATTAAAGGGGAGAAGGTGGGCGTGGATGGAGGCATCTTTAAATTGGTGGGAACTGATCACAGTTGGCAGATTAGCGTGGTTTAAAAATACAAAAAAAAAGGAGCAAACGGAGGTGGGAACAAAAGCATTGTTGAAGAGAAGTAATTGATCGTTTCTGCATTGTATAGTGAACGTACTGTTGTTATGCTTGCTCCCTATTTTTAAATTAACTAGGTTCTGTAGTTCAGACGGTAACTTCCGTTGCTGCATGGCTAGTATTCTGTGCCTTTTTATTTACGTTTTAAATCGTTAATGCTTTTTGAAAGTTGTTAAAAGACTAGTTACTTTTAGCTGGGGTTTTCGAGTGTTTATGTAGAAACTATGGTCTCTTAATATAGTACATCTTTGTATTTCTATACTGGTCCTATTATCTCGGTTGTGCATGCTGAACCGTTTGTTGCTGTGCCTGATAAAGAAATGTATATAGTGTTTTCTTGTGTAGTTTACTGTCAAGCTAACAGGAGAGGGAAACAAGTATACTAGTCAAGTCTCTTTTACTCTTTCCTATCATTTCTGTTAATAAAGAGGTATCATATTTAAAGGGTTGAGGGATGACCGCAGCACTATAGAATTATTGTGTGATTAGAATTGTGGTTTTTTCATATGAGATAATAAGGAGCTAAATGAAAGTCAATACCCGGCAATGGAAATCTGAAAGAAAATAACTGTAGGACTAAATTTCATTCAACAGCTATGTTTAGAAAACAACTGGCCCCAATAAGGAGTTACCCTACCTTTTAAAATGTCTTTTATTATAGTATAGCACGCCATATGTGTGTCAGTGAGAGGGAAAGAAAGATGGTGTACACGGGGAATGGAAGAAAGTGGAGAATTTTTGGTCATTGGGAGAGAAGGAGGTACAGATAGGGAAGTGAAAGATGAGAGGGAGAAATGTGGTGGAAAGATTGAAAGGGATGCAAGAGAGAGGAATGTTGGACATAGTGGTGAAGGGAATGGAGGGAGAGATGTGGCATGGTGCTGGAGAGGGGTGATAGAAAGAGAAATGTTGGGCATGGGGCTGATGGGCAGGGGCAAAAGATGCTGCACATGGTCCGGGGAATGAGACATGAGAGAGGGATAAATGCTGGACCCTGGTAGGAGGAACCAATGGACAGCAACAGAAGAATTTACAGAAGACGGTAAAGCAGAAAAAAAGAAACTGGGACCAACTTGATGGAAAAATAAGTCTCCAGACAACAAAGGTAAAAACAGAATTTATTGACTAAAATATGTAAGCTTTGGGAAATGTATATAGCAGATGTCTTTGTATTGTGTTCAAAAGAAAAGGAAATGCATTTCTGGTTTTATTTCTACAGTGTAGTTGAAGTACTTGCTGACCCCTGGCTGTGGTTGCTGATGATCCCCAAGCACTGCAAGCAGAGGACCTCTTCTAGAGACAGCCAGAACTCTCTTCCACCAAGCGCAGCAGCCACTGGCAGCATCCATGAGACACTGAGGTGCCAGCATCTGTGACTCAGGGACACTGCTGCTGCCTGCCAAGCTTGGCAAAAGGGAGCCTCGGCCACCTTCAGAGGAAGTCCTCAGCTGACATACCTTGGGGGGTCCTCATAAGCTGAGTATTTATATTTTATATTTACATTAGAGGCTCTGGTAGAAACCATTTACAAAGTATGTATTCTTCCCAATTAATATTTCCAAATTAATAAAGGGTCTCTACCAGAGTCTTTAATTCAGTAGCATAATTAAATGAAATGACTAATTCTGAAGTTTATAGGGATGGGCAGGAACGGATGGGATTCTTCACAGGGACGGGCGTGGATGGAGGGATTCCTCACGGGGACGGGTGGGATTTCTGTCACCCGTGCAACTCTCTAGTCCAGAGAAGAGTGACTAAAATGGTTAAGGGGCTGGAGGAGTTGCCGTACAGTTAGAGATTGAAGAAACTGGGCCTCTTCTCCCTTGAAAAGAGGAGATTGAGAGGGGATATGATCGAAACATTCAAGGTACTAAAGGGAATAGACTTAGTGGATAGGACAGGTTGTTCACCCTCTCCAAGGTAGGGAGAACAAGAGGGCACTCTCTACCTACCCAAGGTAGTGTAGAGGAGAGCAACAAACCCCGGGGAAGTCCAACCCTTCCCAAACCGATGGAAAACAAACTGCACCCCAGAATCCCCAACAGACTGCCAGCAACATAAACATCCCACTTCAAGCCAAACAGGTTAAAAGTAGAGACATTCTATAAAATTGTCTAATATTAGAACAAAAGATGAGAGCCAAAGGCAACAGACAACCACACAGTGGCTTTGCTGGCTCACAAATAGCTAGAAAAGCCAACGAACAGCACCCGCCCCCCCAAAAAAAATCAAGTGGCAGATCTGACAGGTTTCTTTCCAGATCTCAACACTGTAGTCCATGTCCCGCTCGGCCTAGACGTCACTGCTATCTCAGGAAGGTTCGAGCAGCCCAGATCTTGCATCTCCGACCACGCTTCTGCAACGGTGCTCACTCGCTTAGATCTTCCATTCACAGTCAACCACACCCCAAAGGGAAATAGCCAGCGAAACCTATGTTCACCTGCACGTAAAGCCTGGGTAACTTCTTTAAAGGTCTTGCGTTTCTGTAGCGTAGACCATGCTAGATCTTGAAATACTCCCACAGCCAGATCTTGCCAATGAAAAGTCACCTTCAAAACACGCTCCTTTAAATTATAATCGCCAAAGCAAGCGATAATATCCTTAGTGCCGGGACTTCTAGTTGGCAACAGGCTATGATGTGCCCATAGTAAAAGCATGAGGACTGGCACGTCTGCTCCATCAGCCTGCAGCAATTTTTCACAAAACTCCCGCACCACTATTTTGCAGTCCCGATAGGCCTGCACCTCTGGTATGCCTTTAAAATGCAGATTATAGCGCTGGGATTAATTTTCAAGATACTCTGCCTGCGCTTGTAGGTGTTGTAGTTCAGTAGATATACGATCGGTAGATTCTTTAATCCCAGACACCGATGTAGAAAGGGTTTCCATGTGGTCTTCAGAGGTGGAAACTCATGCACCCAACTCACTAACATCAGAGCGGAGTTCTACGCTTTAACATCGACGTGGACCCCAATCATCTCCTCCTTCAATGCTTTAAACCACATCTGTGAGCCTCCACGCCGTCCTCCAACTGTTGAGCAGGGATACCCTCATCCTCCAACTCTGAATAAGTCGCCTGCCCTGCCGCCATCTTATTTTTCTCCAGAGGACCTCCAGGCAGGTCTGCAGAGGACTTCTCACCCCCTTCGCCATAACCTTACTGACTCTCGACCTCCCAAGAGTCAGAGATTGCTATGCGCTGGAGGCTTTTAACTCCACAATTCTCATCAGCCCCTATGGAGCTCTCGATTTAGGCAGCCATTCACCGGGATGTAAAAATCTGGCAACTACTCTGTCCGGATCTTCTTTCTTTTCCTGCATCTTATAGAGTTACCGCTAAGGGCAGGCACTTTGCTGATTAATGCCCATCTGGAGTTTTCTCTTTCACCAATGTGTCCAGTTTCCCGGCATCCAGCTTTTTACTGGTCAGAATGGGGATGACCCAGGTGATCATAATCTCTTCATTCTCTTAGGGTTGTGGGTCCCCCCAGTGCTCTTCCAGTCCAATGATGTTTACAAATTTCCCAGCGGATTTGAGATGTTATTTCATTGCATCTTTCTACATTGAAAATTACTACCCTCAGCACCTTGCAGGCGTCTAAAAATAGGGTAACTGTTCCTAGCAGTTACATTTCTGGTTTTCCATTTTCTAACTCCTGTATTTGCTGTGATCCGTATCTCTCGTAATGCACTGTCCTGGTTTGCAATTTCCAATTTCTTATCCTTTGGTTTCAGTTCTCCTTTCCTGACCATTACTGGTTGTTTATTCTAAGCTTGAAAATAAATAAAACTATTTTGAACTTTAAAAAAAAAGTGTCCATTTTTGTTTAATTTACATTTCCCACTCTGTTTCCACATTAACTACCTGTTTTTATTCATGCTGGTGGGGGTAATGTTGAAACTCTGCTCAGATAGGGGAAAAATGGTTCAGCCTTTATGCTATACGTTTGCCACAGGAGGGCAGCACTGAGCATCTCTGAGATACTTCAGAGAAACAGATTTAATGTTCTGAATGTGATAAGTATAAAGACACTGAATAGATACCTTTTAAATGTTCTGAATGTCACATATAAACAATAAAGAGATACCTTTTCAATGTTCTAAATGTGATAAGTATACAAACAATGAAAAGATACCTTCTAAATGTTCTGAATGTGATAAGCATAAAAACAATGAAGAGATATCTTTTAAATGTTCTGAATATGATAAGTATAAAGACATATACTGAAGAGATACCTTTTCAGTGTTCTAAATGTGATAAGTATAAAACCAATAAAGAGATACCTTTTAAATGTTCTGAATGTGATAATCATAAAACAATGAAAAGATACCTTTTAAATGTCTCGAATGTGATAAGTATACAGACACATACTGAAGAGATACCTTTTAAATATTCTGAATGTCACATATAAACAATAAAGGGATACCTTTTCAATGTTCTAAATGTGATAAGTATAAAGACCTTTTAAATGTTCTGAATGTCTCAAGCATAGAAACAATAAAGAGATACCTTTTAAATATTCTAAATGTGATAAGTATAAAGATACTGAAGAAATACCTTTTAAAAGTTCTGAATGTGATAAGTATAAAGACACTGAACAGATACATTTTAAATGTTCTAAATGTGATAAGTATAAAGACACTGAGGAGATACCTTCTAAACGTTCTGAATGTCACAAGTATAAAAAAAATAAAGAGATACCTTTTAAATGTTCTGAATGTGATAATCATAAAAACAATGAAAAGATACTTTTTAAATATCTCGAATATGATAAGTATACAGACACATACTGAAGAGATACCTTTTAAATGTTCTGAATGTGATAATATAAAGACAATGAAGAGATACATTTTAAATGTTCTGAATGTGATAAGTATAAAGACACTGAAGAGAAATCATTTAAATGTTCTAAATGTAATAAGTATTAAGACAATGAAGAGAAACTAATGTATCATAACACCTTTACAGAAGCTCATGTAGACCACTCTGAATTGACTCCACTGTCATTAGTTGCGGTATAGAAGCTCTCAATAATCATCATCATAAAATACTGTTACCAGGAAAATTAACATCATTCTTTGTAAGAGTATCTGTGTGTGTTATGCAATTATTTCATTATACTATGAATGCTGATTTGTAACCCATTCTGGTTTCTTTTGGGAAGATGCCCCTCAGGGTTGTGGGGATCCCACGTTTTGGAGGCAGCTCAAGCCGAGTGGCTCTCGTCTTCTTTTTCTGCCCTCCTGCTAAAAAGAACTTACTGCATGCGCACTAGGAAGAAACCAATCCTCCTGCTAATTTGTTCTTGCACATTCCAGCTTTTAAATAGTAATACAGTCTCTTGTTTTCTACAATGCTCCCAGCCACAGCAGCTTAGTTACTAAGCGAGTATCCACCCACTGGTGCCCTATTGCATCATTCTGTCCATTCAAACCAGAAAGGTACCGCCTCTTCCCTTAGAGAGGAACCAGATTGGCTGTCTGCCATTCTTTAAAGACGTAACTAGCCCACCTAATAAGGTAGGTTGAGCTCTTGCTACTTAGCTTCCCTTATCCATTTGAACTGATTAAAGGGGAGAAGGTGGGCGTGGATGGAGGCATCTTTAAATTGGTGGGAACTGATCACAGTTGGCAGATTAGCGTGGTTTAAAAATACAAAAAAAAAGGAGCAAACGGAGGTGGGAACAAAAGCATTGTTGAAGAGAAATAATTGATCGTTTCTGCATTGTATAGTGAACGTACCGTTGTTATGCTTGCTCCCTATTTTTAAATTAACTAGGTTCTGTAGTTCAGACGGTAACTTCCGTTGCTGCATGGCTAGTATTCTGTGCCTTTTTATTTACGTTTTAAATCGTTAATGCTTTTTGAAAGTTGTTAAAGACTAGTTACTTTTAGCTGGGGTTTTCGAGTGTTTATGTAGAAACTATGGTCTCTTAATATAGTACATCTTTGTATTTCTATACTGGTCCTATTATCTCGGTTGTGCATGCTGAACCGTTTGTTGCTGTGCCTGATAAAGAAATGTATATAGTGTTTTCTTGTGTAGTTTACTGTCAAGCTAACAGGAGAGGGAAACAAGTATACTAGTCAAGTCTCTTTTACTCTTTCCTATCATTTCTGTTAATAAAGAGGTATCATATTTAAAGGGTTGAGGGATGACCGCAGCACTATAGAATTATTGTGTGATTAGAATTGTGGTTTTTTCATATGAGATAATAAGGAGCTAAATGAAAGTCAATACCCGGCAATGGAAATCTGAAAGAAAATAACTGTAGGACTAAATTTCATTCAACAGCTATGTTTAGAAAACAACTGGCCCCAATAAGGAGTTACCCTACCTTTTAAAATGTCTTTTATTATAGTATAGCACGCCATATGTGTGTCAGTGAGAGGGAAAGAAAGATGGTGTACACGGGGAATGGAAGAAAGTGGAGAATTTTTGGTCATTGGGAGAGAAGGAGGTACAGATAGGGAAGTGAAAGATGAGAGGGAGAAATGTGGTGGAAAGATTGAAAGGGATGCAAGAGAGAGGAATGTTGGACATAGTGGTGAAGGGAATGGAGGGAGAGATGTGGCATGGTGCTGGAGAGGGGTGATAGAAAGAGAAATGTTGGGCATGGGGCTGATGGGCAGGGGCAAAAGATGCTGCACATGGTCCGGGGAATGAGACATGAGAGAGGGATAAATGCTGGACCCTGGTAGGAGGAACCAATGGACAGCAACAGAAGAATTTACAGAAGACGGTAAAGCAGAAAAAAAGAAACTGGGACCAACTTGATGGAAAAATAAGTCTCCAGACAACAAAGGTAAAAACAGAATTTATTGACTAAAATATGTAAGCTTTGGGAAATGTATATAGCAGATGTCTTTGTATTGTGTTCAAAAGAAAAGGAAATGCATTTCTGGTTTTATTTCTACAGTGTAGTTGAAGTACTTGCTGACCCCTGGCTGTGGTTGCTGATGATCCCCAAGCACTGCAAGCAGAGGACCTCTTCTAGAGACAGCCAGAACTCTCTTCCACCAAGCGCAGCAGCCACTGGCAGCATCCATGAGACACTGAGGTGCCAGCATCTGTGACTCAGGGACATTGCTGCTGCCTGCCAAGCTTGGCAAAAGGGAGCCTCGGCCACCTTCAGAGGAAGTCCTCAGCTGACATACCTTGGGGGGTCCTCATAAGCTGAGTATTTATATTTTATATTTACATTAGAGGCTCTGGTAGAAACCATTTACAAAGTATGTATTCTTCCCAATTAATATTTCCAAATTAATAAAGGGTCTCTACCAGAGTCTTTAATTCAGTAGCATAATTAAATGAAATGACTAATTCTGAAGTTTATAGGGATGGGCAGGAACGGATGGGATTCTTCACAGGGACGGGCGTGGATGGAGGGATTCCTCACGGGGACGGGTGGGATTTCTGTCACCCGTGCAACTCTCTAGTCCAGAGAAGAGTGACTAAAATGGTTAAGGGGCTGGAGGAGTTGCCGTACAGTTAGAGATTGAAGAAACTGGGCCTCTTCTCCCTTGAAAAGAGGAGATTGAGAGGGGATATGATCGAAACATTCAAGGTACTAAAGGGAATAGACTTAGTGGATAGGACAGGTTGTTCACCCTCTCCAAGGTAGGGAGAACAAGAGGGCACTCTCTACCTACCCAAGGTAGTGTAGAGGAGAGCAACAAACCCCCGGGAAGTCCAACCCTTCCCAAACCGATGGAAAACAAACTGCACCCCAGAATCCCCAACAGACTGCCAGCAACATAAACATCCCACTTCAAGCCAAACAGGTTAAAAGTAGAGACATTCTATAAAATTGTCTAATATTAGAACAAAAGATGAGAGCCAAAGGCAACAGACAACCACACAGTGGCTTTGCTGGCTCACAAATAGCTAGAAAAGCCAACGAACAGCACCCGCCCCCCCAAAAAAAATCAAGTGGCAGATCTGACAGGTTTCTTTCCAGATCTCAACACTGTAGTCCATGTCCCGCTCGGCCTAGACGTCACTGCTATCTCAGGAAGGTTCGAGCAGCCCAGATCTTGCATCTCCGACCACGCTTCTGCAACGGTGCTCACTCGCTTAGATCTTCCATTCACAGTCAACCACACCCCAAAGGGAAATAGCCAGCGAAACCTATGTCCACCTGACTTCTTTAAAGGCCTTGTGTTTCTGTAGCGTAGACCATGCTAGATCCTGAAATACTCCCACAGCCAGATCTTGCCAATGAAAAGTCACCTTCAAAACACGCTCCTTTAAATTATTATCGCCAAAGCAAGCGATAATATCCTTAGTGCCGGGACCTCTAGTTGGCAACAGGCTATGATGTGCCCATAGTAAAAGCATGAGGACTGGCACGTTTGCTCCATCAGCCTGCCGCAATTTTTCACAAAACTCCCGCACCACTATTTTGCAGTCCCGATAGGCCTGCACCTCTGGTATGCCTTTAAAATGCAGATTATAGCGCTGGGATTAATTTTCAAGATACTCTGCCTGCGCTTGTAGGTGTTGTAGTTCAGTAGATATACGATCGGTAGATTCTTTAATCCCAGACACCGATGTAGAAAGGGTTTCCATGTGGTCTTCAGAGGTGGAAACTCATGCACCCAACTCACTAACATCAGAGCGGAGTTCTACGCTTTAACATCGACGTGGACCCCAATCATCTCCTCCTTCAATGCTTTAAACCACATCTGTGAGCCTCCACGCCGTCTTCCAACTGTTGAGCAGGGATATCCTCATCCTCCAACTCTGAATAAGTCGCCTGCCCTGCCGCCATCTTATTTTTCTCCAGAGGACCTCCAGGCAGGTCTGCAGAGGACTTCTCACCCCCTTCGCCATAACCTTACTGACTCTCGGCCTCCCAAGAGTCAGAGATTGCTATGCGCTGGAGGCTTTTAACTCCACAATTCTCATCAGCCCCTATGGAGCTCTCGATTTAGGCAGCCATTCACCGGGATGTAAAAATCTGGCAACTACTCTGTCCGGATCTTCTTTCTTTTCCTGCATCTTATAGAGTTACCGCTAAGGGCAGGCACTTTGCTGATTAATGCCCATCTGGAGTTTTCTCTTTCACCAATGTGTCCAGTTTCCCGGCATCCAGCTTTTTACTGGTCAGAATGGGGATGACCCAGGTGATCATAATCTCTTCATTCTCTTAGGGTTGTGGGTCCCCCCAGTGCTCTTCCAGTCCAATGATGCTAAAGTGTTTACAAATTTCCCAGCGGATTTGAGATGTTATTTCATTGCATCTTTCTACATTGAAAATTACTACCCTCAGCACCTTGCAGGCGTCTAAAAATAGGGTAACTGTTCCTAGCAGTTACATTTCTGGTTTTCCATTTTCTAACTCCTGTATTTGCTGTGATCCGTATCTCTCGTAATGCACTGTCCTGGTTTGCAATTTCCAATTTCTTATCCTTTGGTTTCAGTTCTCCTTTCCTGACCATTACTGGTTGTTTATTCTAAGCTTGAAAATAAATAAAACTTTTTTGAACTTTAAAAAAAAAAGTGTCCATTTTTGTTTAATTTACATTTCCCACTCTGTTTCCACATTAACCACCTGTTTTTATTCATGCTGGTGGGGGTAATGTTGAAACTCTGCTCAGATAGGGGAAAAATGGTTCAGCCTTTATGCTATACGTTTGCCACAGGAGGGCAGCACTGAGCATCTCTGAGATACTTCAGAGAAACAGATTTAATGTTCTGAATGTGATAAGTATAAAGACACTGAATAGATACCTTTTAAATGTTCTGAATGTCACATATAAACAATAAAGAGATACCTTTTCAATGTTCTAAATGTGATAAGTATAAAAACAATGAAAAGATACCTTCTAAATGTTCTGAATGTGATAAGCATAAAAACAATGAAGAGATATCTTTTAAATGTTCTGAATATGATAAGTATAAAGACATATACTGAAGAGATACCTTTTCAATGTTCTAAATGTGATAAGTATAAAACCAATAAAGAGATACCTTTTAAATGTTCTGAATGTGATAATCATAAAACAATGAAAAGATACCTTTTAAATGTCTCGAATGTGATAAGTATACAGACACATACTGAAGAGATACCTTTTAAATATTCTGAATGTCACATATAAACAATAAAGGGATACCTTTTCAATGTTCTAAATGTGATAAGTATAAAGACCTTTTAAATGTTCTGAATGTCTCAAGCATAGAAACAATAAAGAGATACCTTTTAAATATTCTAAATGTGATAAGTATAAAGATACTGAAGAAATACCTTTTAAAAGTTCTGAATGTGATAAGTATAAAGACACTAAACAGATACATTTTAAATGTTCTAAATGTGATAAGTATAAAGACACTGAGGAGATACCTTCTAAACGTTCTGAATGTCACAAGTATAAAAAAATAAAGAGATACCTTTTAAATGTTCTGAATGTGATAATCATAAAAACAATGAAAAGTTACTTTTTAAATGTCTCGAATGTGATAAGTATACAGACACATACTGAAGAGATACCTTTTAAATATTCTGAATGTCACATATAAACAACAAAGAGATACCTTTTCAATGTTCTAAATGTGATGAGTATAAAGACCTTTTAAATGTTCTGAATGTGATAAGCATAAAAATAATGAAAAGATACCTTTTAAATGTCCCGAATATGATAATTGTACAGTAACATGCTGAAGGGATACCTTTTAAATGTTCTAAATGTGATAAGTATAAAGACACTAAAGAGATACCTTTTAAATGTTCTGAATGTCACAAGTATAAAACCAATAAAGAGATACATTTTCAATGTTCTAAATGTGATAAGTATAAAGACACTAAATAGATACCTTTTAAATGTCCTGAATGTGATAAGTATACAGACACATACTGAAGAGATACCTTTTAAATATTCTGAAATTCACATATAAACAATAAAGAGATACCTTTTCAATGTTCTAAATGTGATAAGTATACAAACAATGAAAAGATACCTTCTAAATGTTCTGAATGTGATAAGTATAAAAATAATGAAAAGATACCTTTTAAAAGTCCCGAATGTGATAAGTATACAGTAACATACTAAAGGGATACCTTTTATATGTTCTTAATGTGATAAGCATAAAAACAATGAAGAGATATCTTTTAAATGTTATGAATATGATAAGTATAAAGACATATACTGAAGAGATACCTTTTCAATGTTCTAAATGTGATAAGTATAAAACCAATATAGAGATACCTTTTAAATGTTCTGAATGTGATAATCATAAAAACAATGAAAAGATACCTTTTAAATGTCTCGAATGTGATAAGTATAAAGATACTGAAGAAATACATTTTAAACGTTCTGAATGTGATAAGTATAAAGACACTGAACAGATACATTTTAAATGTTCTAAATGTGATAAGTATAAAGACACTGAGGAGATACCTTCTAAACGTTCTGAATGTCACAAGTATAAAAAATAAAGACATACCTTTTAAATGTTCTGAATGTGATAAACATAAAAACAATGAAAAGATACTTTTTAAATGTCACAAATGTGATAAGTATACAGACACATACTGAAGAGATACCTTTTAAATATTCTGAATGTCACATATAAACAACAAAGAGATACCTTTTCAATGTTCTAAATGTGATGAGTATAAAGACCTTTTAAATGTTCTGAATGTGATAAGCATAAAAATAATGAAAAGATACCTTTTAAATGTCATAAGTATACAGTAACATACTGAAGGGATACCTTTTAAATGTTCTGAATGTCACAAGCATAGAAACAATATAGATACCTTTTAAATGTTCTAAATGTGATAAGTATAAAAACACTGAAGAGATACCTTCTAAATGTTCTAAATATGATAAGCATAAAACAATGAAAAGATACCTTTTAAATGTTCTGAATATGATAACTATAAAGACACATCACATTTAGAACATTTTAAAAGTATCTGTTCAATATGTGTCTTTATACTTACAATATTTGGATAATTTAAATGTATCTTTTCATGGTTTTATGCTTATCACGTTCAAAAGTATCTCTTTATTGTTTTTATGATTATCCCATTCAGAACATTTAAAAGGTATCTCTTAACTGATTTTATGATTATCACATTCAGAACATTTAAAAGGTATCTCTTCAGTATGTGTCTGTATACTTATCACATTCGGGACATTTAAAAGGTATCTTTTCATTGTTTCTATGCTTATCACATTCAGAATATCTTTAAGGTATCTCTTTATTGTTTTTTACTTATCACATTCAGAACATTCAAAAGGTATCTCTTCATTGTTGTTATGCTTATCACATTCAAAACATTTAAAATGTATTTGCTCAGTATGTGTTTTATGCTTATCACATTCAAAACATTTAAATGTTTCTCTTAAGTGTCTGTAAACATCACATTTATAACATTTAAATGGTATCTCTTCAGTATGTGTCTATATGATATTGCAGAGAAAAAGCATACCTATAATACATATCATATTCAGAACATTTAAATGGTTTCTCTTCAGTGTCTTTATACTTACCACATTTAGAACATTTAAAATGTTTCTCTTCAATGTCTTTAAACTTATCACATTTAGAACATTTAAAATGTATCTGTTCAGTACGTTATTTTTATACATATGACATTCATACATTTAAACGGTGTCTCTTCAGTGTCTTTATACTGCAGAGATGCTTAGTGCTGCCCTCCTGTGGCAAATATATAGCATAAAGGCTGAACCTTTTATCCCCCTACCTGAACAGTTTTAGGAATCAGTACTGCAGAGATGCTCAGTGCTGCCCTCCTGTGGCAAATGTCTAGCATAAAGGCTGAACCATTTATCCCCCCCACCTGATCAGAGTTTGAGCATCACTCCCGATGGATTAGGTTCATACTCTATCACATTATATTTAGAGAATGCCCTCTTCCCCAACTATAGAACACATTTAAAAGGTATCTCTTCAGTGTCTTTATACTTATCACATTTAGAACATTTAAAACGTTTCTCTTCATTTTTTTATACTTATCACTGAAGAGAAATATTTTAAATGTTCTAAATGTAATAAGTATAAACACACTGAAGAGAAACGATTTAAATGTTCTGAATGTGATAAGTATAAAGACACTGAACAGAAACCATTTAAATGTTCTAAATGTCATTAAGACAAGGAAAAGAAACGAATGTATCATAACACCTTTACAGAAGCTCATATAGACCACTCTGAATTGACTCCACTGTTATTAGTAGTGGTATAGAAGCTCTCAATAATCATAATCATAAAATACTGTTACCAGGAAAATTAACATCATTCTTTGTATATAGAGCAGCTTAAAGGATTATGCATCAATATGTCATAAACAAGCTGTAAGCTATCAGCGAGAAATAATGATACTGTCAGTACATTTAGAAGTATGCTCTGTTGTGACATGACCATTACTCGTTGTTTATTCT
Source organism: Geotrypetes seraphini (assembly GCF_902459505.1). Lineage (NCBI taxonomy): Eukaryota > Metazoa > Chordata > Amphibia > Gymnophiona > Dermophiidae > Geotrypetes > Geotrypetes seraphini. The sequence continues at coordinate 6,774,665 of NC_047099.1, read as the reverse complement.
ATGCTTGAAAATAAATAAAACTTTTTTGAACTTTAAAAAAATCATTCTTTGTAAGAGTATCTGTGTGCACTATGCAGTTATTTAATTATACTATGTATGCTGATTTGTAACCCATTCTGTACTCTTTTGGGAAGACGGACTAAGCAACCAAATAAATATTTTTTTTAAAAAAATGCATATAAGGAAATTTTATGCTGAATTTCAAATCTTAGTTTTATAGGTGCTATTCTAGATAGTGCCACACGAGGGCGACATTGCCTAATAGAGATGGCTATTTTTAATAGCTCAGTGCTGTCCTCCTATGGTCATTCCTCAGAATAGAGACTTTCACAAATGTGCAGAGCAACTGCCTGCTCTGCCCTCCTCAAACTGGCTGTGCAGCTGAAGCTCCTCTCCTTTTAAATATAATAATAACTTTATTCTTTTATACCACCATAACCAAAAGTGCTAGGTGGTTTACACTAAAAAGAGCTGTACAATCAGCGAAATAAGGCTTCCAACTGGATCCAGTGCTGGGTTTACTCCTTTGCAGGTAAGGACTTGGACTTCTGAGTTCCCCATTGCATTCCCTAAGAAAAGCAAGATTTAGAAGGGAGATCATAGGTCAGTTCTGGGTTTCTGACAGCCTTATTCTTGATTCCTTTGATTTTCAGCACAAAGTTCAGTGGGTAGCCTGGAACTGGGCAACTTGGTAGCCCTGGTTTGTTTGCTTACCAGCCTTTAGGGAAAACTCTACAGCTTCTGCATAGCACAGGCTGTATCAGTAGCCATCCTGAAGGCTGGTCTAGTAAGTCTCAAATGTGACCTTGGATTTGCTACACCATCCCAGGTCGACTAATCTGATCCAGTCCTGAATTTTACCCTACTCCATGCAGAGACTTGTTCTAATTGTCCACTGAGACAATCAGCCTGGCTTTCAGTGGGGATTAAAGGTGGACTGGTTCCATTCACTAACTAATCCAGAGAGGGATGGAGACTTCAAATATTCCTGTGTTTCCACTGCTTTTGAAAAAGATCATACAGGGCATCAATGTATCTTAGCTAATGAGGTTAAAAGCTTCCCTGAGCTAGACAGCAGTGGCACCAGGTCTTCAGGGCGATGGGTACCTAAGCAGAAGGAATGTGAATGTGAATCGACACTCCTGGAGTTTGGAGAAGAGTACAGTTCCTCTGAAGAACATCTTGCTGTCCTTGATTAAATGGATTTCAAAAATAAAAGATAAATCGATATAGGGAACTCTAATGAGCCAAGTCTGTCCTGATGAGGCGTTTGCTGTGTATTTTCCACTACACCTGACCTGTTTCTGTTTGCAATTGGTAATTATTAAGAAGGGAGCTTATCCAGGCATAGGAACTTGGGCTGGTGCTTCCTGAGAAGAAGCATGCCACAGAATATTTGGGGTGAAAAAGGGGAGTATAAGTGCATCATCTCCTATCCACCACCCTCCCCAAGAGTGGTAGATGAATGAACTGGCGTAATAATAATATCAAACCCATTAAACCAAGATGTATATCACTGATGCCTGACATAACATGTCCAGAATCACAAAATTCTGAGGGTTATGGTTCCAGGATAATTATTCTAGAATCGGATGGTTAAAGATGGGGCTGGGAGAGACCTTGGGTATTCATCTACTGTACTCCCTTGCCTCCATGCAGGATCCCTTTATGTAAAATTTCCCAGATAGATGCTTCTCTAACCTGCTGTTAAGAACACCCCCCAACATTCTCCCATCATAGGAGTTGGTGGTTGCGTATCACCGAACTGGGCTTCCCCAGGCTCTCCTTGATTTCTGTTTTTCTTATCTTGGCACTACATACGCCAGGTAACTCTTTATAAATTATCAGACTTTAGAAAAGCAGTAACAACTTTTATTTTCACATGAACTGGACTGAAATTATAGACTCTGACTTCTAAATTGTTACCTGAACGAGTCTGTATTTAGCTGCAATAGTAAACCTTGTATTACATGTGTGCATACATAGGGCAACTGATTTGGTATAAATATGTGCATATAAGTAGGATGATGGATTATTGGCATAACCATGCCGGCATTAATAACTTGGTAACATCACCACAGAGCTCTGTGTATTTCAGTATATGCATGTATACATATGCATGCATTGTAACACCTCACAAGTCGTACAGACTCCCAGATTAACATGCCAAGTAAAGTGGTCATTCCAGTAAGTTTCTTCTAGTTATCTAGCTGCTGATTGAGAGATGGGGAAAGGGAGAGAGAGCAGAGGAAGTTTCCTGCACAGATCTCTCTGAGATGAAGAGAAGTGGCATTGTGAGTATTAAAAATGCAAGTTTAGTTTAGACATCCCGGCCAAGTTATGTTTCTCTGAATTCTAAATTGAACAGAAGCTGACACAAACTCAAAAGTGACTGGGCTAATGGCCAGCTGCTGCAGTTGGTTGGTATTTCCAACCACCACCACCTGTGGTAGTGAAAAACCGATATCCAGAAGGAGCAACAGGAGGCTGCACGATCGAGATAGCGGCGATATTCACACCACTATGTAGATAAAGTTAGGGAGTCAGTTTTCTCTCCACTGGCAGCCACTCATCTGGATGGTTCACTGTGACGGTCTCTCCCATAGCCCCTCCTCCTCTGAGCTCCAGGCATTTTGGCCCAAATTCACTAAACCTCCAAACAGTGTGCGATCCATTTCCATTTGCATGCCAGCCGACGAATTCACTAAAGGCCTGCATGCAAATGGGACGATCGTTAACACGCCCCCCTACCCACGGCCAGAGCGATCCCTGCTCTTGCGCACACCGTGATGACAGTGACAAGAGAAGCAACCTCCTGTCACTGCTGTCAGGGCTCAGCCCCGATCTCTCCTGGACTCCTGCTCATGGACTCTCCTGCTCTCTGCCGCCGTTCCCTGCAGTGCAAGCCTCTATTTATATGTTTGATTTATGTATATCACATGGAGTCTTACGTCACATCCCATTGTCACTCTATCACATTACTTATGTCATTGTTTTTATTCATTTAACATCACACCATATGTCCATTTTTCATGTCTTTATACATCTGTAATTGTGGGTAAGCAGAGTGGGCAGACTTGATGGGCTGTAGCCCTTTTCTGCCGTCATCTTCTATGTTTCTATGTTTCTATATTCTTAGCAATCTTTATTTATATTTGTTCAGACCCCAGAGGAAGGTGTGTTTACTGAAACACGGACAGTGTCGGGTCCTTAGGTTTGTTTGAAGGGTGGTAACACTGACCGCATTTATATTTGATATAATAAACATAGTCTGCAACTTGTACATTTTCTCTGCAGTCTTTTTTGGTTTTTGTTTTTGGATTTTTTTCTTTTGTTTTCAGTAACTCAGTTACCAACAGGTCTGCAGCAGTCGGGTTTGCCAATAGTAAAACCCGATTCGAAATAGCCAAGCAATTGTTAGTGAATCAATCGCTTGGCTATTTTGCATGGGGTTTTGCTAATTTGCATGGGAGGATCGTTACAGGCTTTAGTGAATGGGGTTGTAGAGAAATTTGGAAGCAAAGGGCTCGCAAACCCATCGGTACACGATCGGTTTGCTTAGTGAATTTGGGCCTTTGTTCCTGATTTTGTGCATTTACACATACACGAGTGTGCACACACAAGCCACAGCAAATAAATAGTATCAAACAGTTCAGGACTTGCCCAGGGGAGTTCCCTGCAAAGCCCAGAGTTACAACAGCAGGATCAAACCAGGAAAGACAGGGTTTAAATCCCACTGACCCCAATAGCAATCTTGGACAAGACTTTTCATCCATCATTGCCCTGGGTACAGAACCTGTATGTAACTACTTGAAAAATTGAAGGTGGACAAAGCAATGGAAGCGAATGGGATCCATCCCAGGATATTGAGGGAGCTCAGAGAGGTTCTAGTGGTCCTATTAAAGATTTGGTCAATAAATCTTTGGAGACGGGAGTGGTTCCTAGGGATTGGAGAAGAGCGGATGTGGTGCCAATTCACAAAAGTAGTCACAAGAGATGAAGCAGGAAACTGCGGTTATTGGAAAAATAATGGAAGTGTTACTGAAAGAAAGGATAGTGAAATTCCTAGAATCATATGGGTTACAGGATCCAAGGCTTTACTAAAGGTAAATCGTGCCAAACAAATCTGGTTGAATTTTTTTGAATAGGTGACAAGAGAATTGGACCAAGGACATATGCTAGATGTAATTTACTTAGATTTCAGCAAAGCCCTTGAACAAACCTGATGGGCTGAAGTTAAGACCTAAAACGGTGAACTGGATTAGAAACTCGTTGACGAACAGACGCCAGAGGGTGGTGGTTAATGGAATTCGCTTGGAGGAGGGAAAGGTGAGTAATGGAGTCCCTCAAGGATCGGTGCTGGGGCCAATCCTGTTCAATATGTTTATGAGTGACATTGCCGAAGGGTTAGAAGGTTCGCCTTTTTGCGGATGATACCAAGATTTGTAACAGAGTAGACACCGAGGAGGGAGTGGAAAACATGAAAAAGGATCTGCAAAAGTTAGAGGAATGGTCTAATATCTGGCAACTAAAATTCAATGCAGAGTAATGCATTTGGGGATTAATAATCGGAAGGAGCTGTATATGCTGGGAGATGAGAGGCTGATATGCACAGATGTGGAGAGGGAACTTGGGGTGATAGTGTCCGAAGATCTAAAGACGAAAAAACAGTGTGACAAGGCGGTGGCTGCTGCCAGAAGGATGCTGGGCTGTATAAAGTGAAGGTGTTGATGCCCCTGTACAAGTCATTGTTAAGGCCCCACTTGGAGTATTGTGTTCAGTTTTGGAGATCGTATCTGGCGAAGGACATAAGAAGACTTGAGGCGGTCCAAAGGAGGGCGACGAAAATGATAAGAGGTTTGCACCAAAAGACGTATGAGGAGAGACTGGAAGCCCTGAATATGTATACCCTAGAGCAGACGTGTCCAACCTTTTGGCTTCCCTGGGCCGCATTGGCCCCCAAAAATTTTTCTGGGGCCGCGCAAATGTTGCAGCAAGACAAAGGAGGGAGCTAGCAAGACGGTAAAAACCCGGGGGCAGCAGAGGAAAACACTGCATCGCCCTCGACCGGGGCTGCACAAAATACTTCACGGTGTCGCATGCGGCCCTCGGGCCACAGGTTGGACACCCCTGCCCTAGAAGAAAAGAGGGACAGGGGAGATATGTTCAGACGTTTAAATACTTGAAAGTATTAACGTAGAACAAAATCTTTTCCAGAGAAAGGAAAATGGTAAAACCAGAGGACATAATTTGAGGTTGAGGGGTGGTAGATTCAAGAGCAATGTTAGGAAATTCTACTTTACGGAGAGGGTAGTGGATGCCTGGAATGCGCTCGCGAGAGAGCTGGTGAAGAGGAAAACGGTGACGGAGTTCAAAGAAGTGTAGGATGAACACAGAGGATCTAGAATCAGAAAATAATAGTAAATATTAAAGAACTAAGGCCAGTACTGGGCAGACTTGCACAGTCTGTGTCTGTATATGACCGTTTGGTGCTGGATGGGCTGGGGAGGGCTTCAGTGGCTGGGATGGTGTATGTGGGCTGGAGTGGGCTTTGGCAGGGACTTCAGTAGTTGGAACCTAAGAACAGTCCCGGGCAGAGCTTTGTATTCTTGCCCAGAAATAGCTAAGAAGAAAAAAAAAACTCAACAACAAATTTTTAGATTGAATCAGGTTGGGCAAACCGGATGGACAATTTAGGTCTTTATCTGTCGTCATCTACTATGTTACTTGAAAGGTATTTACATAGAGCAAAATCTTTTCCAGAGAAAGGAAAATGGTAAAAACAGAGGGCAAAATTTAAGGTTGAGGGGTGGTAGAGTAATGTTAGGAAATTCTTCTTTACAGAGAGGGTAATTGATGCATGCATGGCAGAGTTCAAACAAGCATGGGATGAACACAGAGGATCTAGAATCAGAAAATAATGCTATATATTGAAGAACTAAGGCCAGTACTGGGCAGACTTGCAAGGTTGAGGATGGGCTTCAATGGCTGGGATGGTTTAGATGGACTGGAGTGAGTTTTGACAGAGACTCCAGTAGACAGAGCCTGAGCACATTACCAGGCAGAGCTCTGGGTTTCTGGCCAAGAAATATCTAAGGAAAAGGACCATTTAAATTAAATGATTAATTTATAGAGCGTGAATGAATGTGTCAACTACTAGGATTTTAACCCAGAAATGGATAAATATAAGTTCCGAAAAACTCTAGCTGTGAAAGCCTGGCTGGCTCAAAGGTTGAGTGCTGGGTTAGTAACAGGAGGCTGAGGGTTCAAGTCTCAGTTAAGGAGTAGGGATAATACTTCCTCAAGAGAAAAGGGTAGTAACCTGATGTTGAAGGTTCAAGTCTTTTTGTTTTTACTACTAGGTTTTGAACCTAGAAATGGATAAATATAAGTTCCGAAAAGGTCTAAATGTGAAAACCTGGCTGGCTCAAGGGTTGAGTGCTGGGTTAGTAACAGGGACTTGAGGGTTCAAGCCTCAGCTAAGGAGTAGAGATGATACTGTGCCAAGAGAAGAGGGTAGTAACCTGAAATCTTTTTGTGCCGTGCCTACAACTAGGATTTGAACCTAGAAATGGATAAATATAAGTTCCGAAAAAGTCTAGATGTGAAAGTCTGGCTGGCTCAATGGTTGAGTGCTGGGTTAGTAACTGGAGACTGAGGGTTCAAATCTCAGCTAAGGAGTGCTGGATTAGTAACAGGAGACTGAGGGTTCAAGCCTCAGCTAAGGAGTAGGGATGATACTGTCCCAAGAGAAGAGGGTAGTAACCTGAAGTTGAGGCTTCAAGTCATTTTGTGTCTACTACTAGGATTATTTTGAACCTAGAAATGGATAAATATAAGTTCCAAAAGGGTCTAGATGTGCATGCCTGGCTGGCTCAAGGGTTGAGTGCTGGATTAATAACAGGGCTGAAACTACTCCATGTGAAGACAAGGGGGTAGTTTTACTCAAATCTAGTCCATTTTTCATAGTGAAAAGTTGCATAATCCCCAGCTGCTGCTGCTGGTGGCTCTTGCAAAGAGGGTAGTAAGATGTGAAGGGAAGAGGTTGAAGGTTCAAGTTTCAGTTTTACTGAAATTTAGTTCATAGTAAAAAGTAGATTAAAATGTCTACTAGATTTCTTGCTTTCACTGTAGTTACTGAACCTATAAAGTATAAAGACACTGAAGAGAAACACTTAAATGTTCTAAATGTGATAAGTATAAAGACACTGAAGAGAAACCATTTAAATGTTCTAAATGTAATAAGTATTAAGACAATGAAGAGAAACTAATGTATCATAACACCTTTACAGAAGCTCATGTAGACCGCTCTGAATTGACTCCACTGTCATTAGTAGCGGTATAGAAGCTCTCAATAATCATCATCATAAAATACTGTTACCAGGAAAATTAACATCATTCTTTGTAAGAGTATCTGTGTGTGCTATGCAGTTATTTAATTATACTATGTATTCTGATTTGTAACCCATTCTGTACTCTTTTGGGAGGATGTTCCTCAGGGTTGCGGGCATCCCATGGGGATGGAGGCAGCTCGAGCTGAGTGGCTCTCGTCTTCTTTTTCTGCCCTCCTGATAAAAAGAACTTACTGCGTGCGCACTAGGAAGAAACCGATACTCCTGCTAATTTGTTCTTGCCTATTCCAGCCTTGAAATGGTAATAGAGTCTCTTGTTTTCTACAATGCTCCCAGCCACAGCAGCTTAGTTACTCAGCGAGTATCCACCCACTGGCACCCTATTGCATCATTCTGTCCATTCAAACCGGAAAGGTACCGCCTCTTCCCTTAGAGAGGAACCAGATTGGCTGTCTGCCATTCTTTGAAGACATAACTAGCCCACCTAATAAGGTAGGTTGAGCTCTTGCTACTTAGCTTCCCTTATACATTTGAACTGATTAAAGGGGAGAAGGTGGGTGTGGATGGCGGCATCTTTAAATTGGTGGGACCCTGAGGGATTAGTTGCCGTAGTATATCCTGGTTAGAACTGATCACAGTGGGCAGATTAGCGTGGTTTAAAAATACAAAAAAAAAAAAAAGGAGCAAATGAAGGTGGGAACAAAAGCATTGTTGAAGAGAAGTAATTGATCGTTTCTGAGTTGTATATTGACCATGCTGTTCTTCTGCTTGCTATCTATTTTTAAATTAACTAGGTTCTGTAGTTCAGAAGGTAACTTCCGTTGCTGCATAGCCAGTCTTCTGTGCCTTTTTATTTATGTTTTAAATCGTTAATGCTTTTTGAAAGTTGTTAAAGACTAGTTACTTTTAGCTGGGGTTTTCGAGTGTTTATGTAGAAACTATGGTCTCTTAATATAGTACCTCTTAGTATTTCTATACTGGTCCTATTATCTCGGTTTTGCTTGTGTAGGTTACTGTCAAGCTAGCAGGAGTATACTAGTCAAGTCTCAGCTGCCCTTTCCTATCATTTCTGTTAAGAAAGAGGTACCATATTTAAAGGGTTGAGGGATGACCGCAGCACTATAGAATTATTGTGTGATTAGAATTGTGTTTTTTTTCATATAAGAGTTAATAAGGAGCTAAATGAGGGTCAATATCCGGCAATGGAAATCTGAAAGAAAACAACTGAAGGACTAAATTTCATTCAACAGCTATGTTTAGAAAACAACTGCCTCCAATAAGGAGTTACCCTACCTTTTAAAATGTATTTTATTATAGTATAGCACGCCATATGTGTGTCAGTGAGAGGGAAAGAAAAATGGTGTACACGGGGAATGGAAGCAAGTGGTGAATTTTTAGTCATAGGGAGGGAGTGAGGGAGGTACAGATAGGGAAGTAAAAGATGAGAGGGAGAAATGTGGTGGAAAGGGAATAGTGGGACAGATTGAAAGGGAGGAATGTTGGACATAGTGGTGAAGGGAATGGAGGGAGAGATGTGACATGGTGCTGGAGAGGGGTGATAGAAGGAGAAATGTTGGGCATGGGGCTGGTGGGCAGGGGCAAAATATGCTGCACATGGTCCGGGGGATGAGACATGAGAGAGGGATAAATGCTGGACCGTGGTAGGAGGAACCAATGGACAGCAACAGAAGAATTTACAGAAGACGGGAAAGCAGAAAAAAAGAAACTGGGACCAACTTGATGGAAAAATAAGTCTCCAGACAACAAAGGTAAAAAACAGAATTTATTGACTAAAATATGTTAGCTTTGGGAAATGTATATAGCAGATGTCTTTGTATTGTGTTCAAAAGAAAAGGAAATGCATTTCTGGTTTTATTTCTACAGTGTAGTTGAAGTACTTGCTGACCCCTGGCTGTGGCTGCTGATGATCCCCAAGCACTGCAAGCAGAGGACCTCTTCTAGAGACAGCCAGAACTCCCTTCCACCAAGCACAGCAGCCACTGGCAGCATCCATGAGACACTGAGGTGCCAGCATCTGTGACTCAGGGACGCTACTGCTGCCTGCCAAGCTTGGTAAAAGGGAGCCTTGGCCACCTTCAGAGGAAGTCCTCAGCTGACATAGCTTGGGGGGTCCTCATAAGCTGAGTATTTATATTTTATATTTACATTAGAGGCTCTGGTAGAAACCATTTACAAAGTATGTATTCTTTCCAATTAATATTTCCAAATTAATAAAGTGTCTTTGCTTATTTGTAAATGGGTCTCTACCAGAGCCTTTAATTCACTAGCATAATTAAATGAAATAACTAATTCTGAAGTTTATAGGGATGGGCGGGGACGGATGGGATTTCTTTCCCCGTGCAACTCTCTAGTCCAGAGAAGAGTGGCTAAAATGGTTAAGGGGCTGGAGGAGTTGCCTTACAGTGAGAGATTGGCGAAACTGGGCCTCTTCTCCCTTGAAAAGATGAGATTGAGAGGGGACATGATCGAAACATTCAAGATACTGAAGGGAATAGACTTAGTATATAGGACAGGTAGTTCACCCTCTCCAAGGTAGGGAGAACGAGAGGGCACTCTCTAAAATTGTACAACCAAATGCTTCCCAAAACCCTTCAAAAACACCCCAGGGTTACTCCCCTCCCAGCACCTGTACCCAGCCCTCTACCTACCCAAGGTAGTGTAGAGGAGAGCAACAAATCCCGGGGAAGTCCAACCCTTCCCAAACTGATGGAAAACAAACTGCACCCCAGAATCCCCAACAGACTGTCAGCAACATAAACATCCCCCTTCAAGCCAAACAGGTTAAAAGTACAGACATTCTATAAAATCGTCTAATATTAGAACAAAAGATGAGAGCCAAAGGCAACAGACAACCACACAGTGGCTTTGCTGGCTCACAAATAGCTAGAAAAGCCCATGAACAGCACCCCTCCCCCCCCAAAAAAAAAAATCAAGTGGCAGATCTGACAGGTTTCTTTCCAGATCTCAACACTGTAGTCCATGTCCCGCTCGGCCTAGACGTCACTGCTATCTCAGGAAGGTTCGAGCAGCCCAGATCTTGCATCTCCGACCACGCTTCTGCAATGGTGCTCACTCGCTTAGATCTTCCATTCACAGTCAACCACACCCCAAAGGGAAATAGCCAGCGAAATCTATGTCCACCTGCACGCAAAGAAGCCTGGGTGACTTCTTTAAAGACCTTGCGTTTCTGTAGCGTAGACCATGCTAGATCCTGAAATACTCCCACAGCCAGATCTTGCCAATGAAAAGTCGCCTGCAAAACACGCTCCTTTAAATTGTAATTGCCAAAGCAAGCGATAATATCCTTAGTGCCCAGACCTCTAGTTGGCCCCAGGCTACGATGTGCCCTTAGTAAAAGCATGAGATCCAGCACGTCTGCTCCATCAGCCCACAGCAATTGTTCGTAATACTCCTGCACCACCATTTTGCAGTCCTGATAGGCCTCCACCTCTGGTATGCCTTTAAAATGCAGATTACTGTGCCGGGATCGATTTTCAAGATCCTCCGCCTTTGCTTATAGGTCTTGCAGTTCAGTAGATATACGATCGGTAGATTCTTTAATCCCAGACACCGATGTAGAAAGGGTTTCCATGTGGTCTTCAGAGGTGGAAACTCATGCACCCAACTCACTAACATCAGAGTGAGTTCTACGCTTTAACATCGACGTGGACCCCAATCAACTCCTCCTTCAATGCTTTAAACCACATCTGTGAGCCTCCTCCGTATCTGAATGAGTCGCCTGCCCTGCCACAAGATTTTTACTGGTCAGAATGGGGATGACCCAGGTGATCATAATTTCTTCATTAGGGTTGTGGGTCCCCCCAGTCAGTGGCGTACCTAGGGGGGGGCGGGGGGGGGCGGACCGCCCCGGGTACCAGCCCTAAGGGGGTTTTCCCGGCCTTGCCGTTCAGTCCCCCGCCACCCCCGAAGGACCGCTCGCCCCACTGACCTTCCTGCACCACCTGTGAAGCAGCCCGCAGCAGGATCGCGAAGTCAGCGTCAGCATCCCTGCGCTGCTTCCTGTGCCGCGATCCCGCCCCTCCTCTGACATCAGAGGAGGGGCGGGACCGTGGCGCAGGAAGCAGCGCAGGGATCGCTGACGCTGACTTCGCGATCCTGCTGCGGCTGTTCATAGGTGGTGCGGGGAGGCCAGGGGGGCGAGCGGTCCTTCGGGGTGGGTCGGGGCATCAGGCCTTCAGGGTGGGGCGGGCGGGCAGGCAAGCAGGCTTTCAAGGGGGAGGGGGTGACAGGCAGGCAGGCAGGCCTTCAAGGGGGGACAGGCCTTCGGGGGGGGGTGCAGACCTTCAAGGGGTGCAGGCCTTCAAGGGGGGCAGGCAGGCCTTCAGGGGGGTGCAGGCCTTCGGGGGGGGGTGTAGGCCTTTGGGGGGGTGCAGACCTTCAAGGGGGTGCAGGCCTTCAAGGGGGGGAACAGGCCTTCAAGGGGGGAAAGGCAGGCAGGCCTTCAAGGGGGGGACAGGCCTACAAGGGGGGGGGGGGACAGGCCTACAAGGGGGGGGGACAGGCCTACAAGGGGGGGGGGGCAGGCCTTCAAGGGGGGTGCAGGCCTTCAAGGGGGAGACAGGCCTTCAAGGGGGGGAAAGGCAGGCAGGCAGGCCTTAAAGGGGGGACAGGCCTACAAGGGGAGGACAGGCCTACAAGGGGGTGGGACAGGCCTTCAAGGGGGGGACAGGCCTTCGGGGGGGTGCAGACCTTCAAGGGAGTGCAGGCCTTCGGGGGGGGGGGGTGCAGTCCTTCAAGGGGGTGCAGGCCTTCAAGGGGGGGAAAGGCAGGCAGGCAGGCCTTCAAGGGGGGGACAGGCCTACAAGGGGGGGGGAAGCTACAAGGGGGTGGTACAAGCCTTCAAGTGGGGGACAGGCCTTCGGGGGGGTGCAGACCTTCAAGGGAGTGCAGGCCTTCGAGGGGGGTGGTGCAGGTCTTCAAGGGGGTGCAGGCCTTCAAGGGGGGACAGGCCTTCAAGGGGGGAAAGGCAGGCAGGCAGGCCTTCAAGGAGGGACAGGCCTACAAGGGGGGGGGGAAGCTACAAGGGGGTGGGACAGGCCTTCAAGTGGGGGACAGGCCTTCGGGGGGGTGCAGGCCTTCGGGGGGTGCAGACCTTCAAGGGGGGGGACAGGCAGGCAGGCCTTCAAGGGGGGGACAGGCCTACAAGGGGAAGGGACAGGCCTTCAAGGGGGGTGCAGGCCTTCAAGGTGGGACAGGCAGACCTTTAAGGGGGGACAGGCCTTTGGGGGGGGACCATGATTTAGAAGTACACGGAGGGAAGGGGGTGTTCAAAGAGACATGCATATGCCAAACTTTGGGGGGGGAAGAAATAATGGGTCTGAAAATAGAGGAGAGGGAGAGAGATGATGGACCATGGGATTTAGGGAGGGAAGGAACAGAAAGGGAGAGAAATTGGACACAAGGGATGGTGTGGAGGAGGGATAGAGATACTGGATAGGAGGGTAATTAGGAAAAGAAACGGAGAGATGGTGGACTCTGGGATGGTGGGGAAGGAGGGAGAGATGCCGGATGAAAGGGTATTTAAGAAAAGGAGATGTGGAGGGAGATGAAAAAAAGGAAAGATACCAGACTTCCTGGGAAGGGAAGGGAAATGGAAAGGGAGGACAGAGTTGGCAGATGGATGGTTAGCATGCAGAAAGAAGGAGACCCTGGCAAGCAAGTTATCAGAAGAAAACCAGAGCCTTGGACCAACAAGATTTGAAATATAACCAGACAACAAAAGGTAGAAAAATTAATTTTATTTTCTGTTTTGTGATTATAACATGTCAGATTTGAAATGTGTATCCTGCCAGAGCTGGTGTTGGACTGCAAACGTGAGCTAGGATTTAACAGAAAGAGGAAAAGTCCTTTTTGTTTCTTTATTTTATTTACACCACAGCGCCAGTGTGGTTAGGAGAAGCCAAAGGGGGTGAAAAAGCTATAAAACCCACCAGGAGTTTTGAAAAAAATCACCCAACTGGGCAGGAAAATCGAATTGAAAAACCAATTCAATAGGGCTGAATCGAATCAAAATGTTTTTTTCCTGTATCTGGCAGCATTAGTTTGCGCTACTGTCTTAGACTTTAGGACCTGGGATTGGGGAGAGATGGCATCCTCAGTACTTTATAATGCAAGTGAAACGAGGATTTGGTCAGACTTTTGAAGGGTCTGCAGAAAAAAAATATTGTATAGGCCGGGGACATGAGACAGCAGGAAATGGGAACTTTTCTTCCTTCTATTTTTGTGAATGGAAAGGCTGAGGATGTCAGAGAGGTCAGTTAAAATATGTGCTTTATAAGAAAATATAATAATGTGTTTTATAAAGTTTATAGCATAGCTGGCCTACCCAGTGAGGTGTTCCTAGTGGTGATGGTGGCAGCGTGTCAATGTGTTGAGAGGAAGAGGTGGTCTGGGAAATTCTGCTGAGCAAACTCCGGGCCCATTTCCACCCCCCAGTTAGTCCACTCCACTCAACTGATTCACACACTGAGTGGGTCTTTGGGTGTTGTTTTGGGATCTCTTCCAGTGGTTTATCTCCTTCTGGTCCAAGGAAGGAAACTTTGTTATCCTTAGCATTGACCTACAGAATATGTTTGTAACAGCGCTGCTTGTGTGGCATTAGGCTATGTAGTGATCGAAAGAAAAAAACAGACCTTTGCACATTTTTGCACTATATGGTGGGTGTATGAGGAGATTCACATTTCCTGCACAGCTAAGTCCATGTGAAGTTACCTTGTGCTGTATTTGACATCTAGCAAGGTCTCTGTTTGAAAGGAAAGATCTAAACTTAAAAATGAAGTGGCCAGAAGTTATGGTAAAAGCAGATAGTGTAGCTGGTTTTAAGAAAGATTTGGACAAATTCCTGGAGGAAAAGTCCATAATCTGTTATTAAGACATGGGGGAAGTGTCTGCTTGCCCTGGATCGGTAGCATGGAATGTTACTACTCTTTGGGTTTTGACCAGGTATTAGTGTCCTGGATTGGCTACCATGAGAATGGGCTACTGGGCATGATGGACCATTGGTCTGACCCAGTTAGGCTATTCTTATGTTATGTTCTCATCTGTAGGGGCCTTTGTTTTCACTTCTTATTTTAATGTATTTTTTTTCTGGGAACTTATCAGTGTTTTTTATAATGGGAACAAAAATGGAAGAGAATTAATGTGTGTGGAATGGGGGGTAACTAATTTCTTCAGCTAAATAATTCAATCCACTTCAAACAGACATAGGAGAACTTGTGCACCATTCACACACCCTCCAACCAAAAACGTCAAAAGAAAAAAACTGTTCGACAACCTCCTAGCCATTCGAGCTGCAACACTCGACCCCCAACTCTACAACCAATTGATATCAACCACAGACTGCAAAACCTTCAAAAAGAAATAAAAACCCTTCTATTCAAAAAACACATAAAACCGAACTAACACAATCAGAACTGTCCCAAGCATCACCTGCAACTACTCCATATGTACTTCTAATGTCATGACAATTTAGACATAATTTATGTTATGTTAAGTTTGGAATAATGGTTACATATATGAGGTTCAATAAAAGAAAATTTTCACTGCCTGTTTCTATTCTGACCATTTATTCCATTTCATGGATATTGCAAAAAAAAAAAAATAAAATTTTTTTACATGGGGGGGGGGTGTCAAAAAATGATGGGCCCCGGGTGCCACATACCCTAGGTACGCCACTGCCCCCAGTGCTCTTCCAGTCCAATGATGCTAAAGTGTTTACAAAGTTCCCATAGGATGTGAGATGTTATTTCATTGCATTATTCATTGAAAATTACTACCCTCAGCACCTTGCAGGTGTCTAAAAATAGGGTAACTGTAACTAGCAGTTACATTTCTGGTTTTCCATTTTCCAACTCCTGTATTTGCTGCGATCCGTATCTCCCGTAATGCACTGTCCTGGGTTGCAATTTCCAATTTCTTATCCTTTGGTTTCAGTTCTCCTTTCCTTAAATGTGTCCAGTTTTGTTTGATTTACATTTCCCACTCTGTTTCCATATTAACCACCTGTTCTGTTTTCGATGCTGATGGGGGTGATGTTGAAACTCTGCTCAGATAGAGGGAAAATGTTTCAGCGTTTATGCTATACATTTGCCACAGGAGGGCAGCACTGAGCATCTTTGCAGTATAAAGACATTGAAGAGATACCATCTCAATGTTCTGAATGTAATAATCATGAAAAGATACCTTTTAAATGTTCCAAATGTGATAAGTATAAAGACAAATACTGAAGAGATACATTTTAAATGTTCTAAATGTGATAAGCATAAAAAAACAATGAAAAAATACCTTTTAAATGTCCCAAATGTGATATATATTCAGACACATACTAAAGTGATACGTTTTAAATGTTTTGAATGTTATAAAAACAATAAAGAGATACCATTTCAATGTTTTAAATGTGATAAATATAAGGACACTGATGAGATACCTTTAAAATATTCTAAATGTGATAAGCATAAAAACAATGAAGAGATACCTTCTAAATGTTCTGAATGTGATAAATATAAAGACACGGAAGAGATACATTTTAAATGTTCTATTTATTTTCAAGCATAGAATAAACAACGAGTAATCGTTGTTTATTCTTTGCTTAAAAATAAATAAAACTTTTTTGAACTTAAAAAATGTTCTAAATGTGATAAGCATAAAAACAATAAAGAAATACCTTTATGCCAAACATTTGCCACAGGAGGGCAGCACTGAGCATCTCTGCATTACTGATTCCTGAAACTGCTCAGATAGGGGGATAAAAGGTTCAGCCTTTATGCTATACATTTGCCACAGGAGGGCAGCACTGAGCATCTTTGCAGTATAAAGACATTGAAGAGATACAATCTCAATGTTCAGAATGTGATAATCATAAAAAGAATGAAAAGATACCTTTTAAATGTTCCAAATGTAATAAGTATAAAGACAAATACTGAAGAGATACGTTTTAAATGTTCTAAATGTGATAAGCATAAAAAACAATGAAAAAATACCTTTTAAATGTCCCAAATGTGATACATATACAGACACATACTAAAGTGATACGTTTCAAATGTTTTGAATGTCACATAAAAAGAATAAAGAGATACCATTTCAATGTTTTAAATGTGATAAACATAAAAACAATGGAGAGATACCTTTATGCTAGACATTTGCCACAGGAGGGCAGCACTGAGCATGTCTGCAGTATAAAGACACTGAAGAGAAACCGTTTTAATGTTCTGAATGTTATAAGTATAAACACACTGAACAGATACTTTTTAAATGTTCTAAATGTGATAAGTATAAAGACACTGAAGAGATACATTTTAAATGTTCTAAATGTGATGTGTGTGTTTTTTAGTTCAAAAAAGTTTTATTTATTTTCAAGCATAGAATAAACAACGAGTAATGGTCATGTCACAACAAAGCAGTAAAATAACAATAGTAGGGATTGTATACAGAACCTGAAGAGAAATCAATTTAATGTTCTGAATGTGATAAGCATAAAAACAATGAAAAGATACCTTCTCAATGTTCTGAATGTGATAAGCATTAAAAAGAATGAAAAGATACCTTTTAAATGTCCTGAATATGGTAAGTATACAGACGCTTACTGAAGAGATACCTTTTAAATGTAAAAAATGTGATAAGTATAAAGGCACTGAAGAGATACCTTTTAAATATTCTGAATGGGTTCAGCATAAAAACAATAAAAAGATACATTCTAAAAGTTCTGATGTGATCAGAATAAAAACAATGAAAAGATACCTTTTAAATGTTCTAAATGTGATCAGCATTAAAACAATAAAAAGATACATTTTAAATGTTCTAAATGTGATAAGCATAAAATAATGAAAAGATACCTTTTAAATGTTCCGAATATGATAAATATAAAGACACATCACATTTAGAACATTTTAAAAGTATCTGTTCAATATGTGTCTTTATACTTATCATATTTGGAACATTTAAAAGGTATCTTTTCATTGTTTTACACTTATCACATTCAGATCATTTAGAAGGCATCTCTTCATTGTTGTTATGATTATCACGTTCAGAACATTTAAAAGGTATCTCTTCAGGATGTGTCTTTATACTTATCACATTCAGACTATTTAAAAGGTATTTCTTCATTCTTTTTATGCTTATCACATGCAAAACATTTAAAAGGTTTCTCTTTAGTGTCTTTAACATCACATTTAGAACATTTAAAATGTATCTGTTCAGTATGTTATTTTTATACTTATGACATTCAGAACATTAAAACCTTTTCTTTTCAGTGTCTTTAAATTTATCACATTTAGAACATTTAAAAGGTATCTCTTCAGTATGTGCCTATAATACATATCATATTCAGAACATTTAAAGCATTTCTTTTCAGTGTCTTTATGCTTATGACATTCAGAACATTTAAATGGTATTTCTTCATTATGTGTCTTTATATGATATTGCAGAGACAAAGCATGCCTATAATACATATGACATTCAAAACTTTAAACTGTTTCTCTTGAGTGTCTTTCTACTTACCACATTTAGAACATGTAAATGGTTTCTCTACAGTGTCTTTAAACAAATGTATCTGTTCAGGTTTTTTTTCATACATATGACATTCAGAATATTTAAACGGTTTCTCTTCACTGTCTTTATACTGCAGAGATGCTCAGTGCTGCCCTCCTGTGGCAAATGTCTAGCATAAAGGCTGATCCATTTATCCCCCTACCTGAGCAGAATTTCAACATCACTCCCGATTAATTAGGCTCATACTTTATCACATTATATTTAGAGAATGCCCTCTTCCCCAACTATGGAAAGCATTTAGAACATTGGTTCTTAACCTTGTTGTCATTTTTGCAACAAAGTCTGTTTCCTTTCTTCATTTTTATGTCCAGCATCCTCGAAAAGGATTGCTCACAAAGATATGTTGTAACAAACGGTATGAAAATTTCCAGAGCTTTCTTAGCAATAACAGGGTATGTTACCAATTGTTGACACCAAAACATTGAGAGCGTTGTTGTTCTGAAGAGTTGCTGTTGAACCTGGCTCTGCTGAATTTCAATGATTTCATCAAGGTATTCATCATTGACATCTGTTGTCTCAACACTAAACGTGAACGGCTGTCTCACCTATGCTGGATATGACTCTCTTGTAGGGAAGTATCCGTTGAGAGACTTTGCAAGCTCATCTAAGTGCGTGGCAATAGTTTGCTTCAGTTCCGCGGGTACAGAAATGTCTCCGATTCCAGATACATCTTCGATCTTACTTACACAGTTGTCTAGCAGGGGAAAGTTTGCGAAGTTATCATTTTCTGTTCGTCGTTTCCATAATGGTAGCTTTTTTGAAAAGTTTTCAGGTTTTCTTCCGCTTCGATGATGTTGACTCCACCACCCTGCATCTTCTTATTGAGATGATTGAGAGCTGCAAAGATATCAGCCAGAATTTTTGAAGCAATCTGCATGACAATGTTGCTGCTCTTGAAAAACAGAGCTAATTCCACAAGCATGGCAAAAACACAATTCAGCACCTGTCCCAGGGATAACCACTGAACGTTAGAATGGTACAGAAGTACCTCAAATTCAGATCCCATTTCTTTACACAACTCCTTGAAGATGCGGTGCTTCAGAGCATTATTTCACACATAGTTCACGCATTCCACAACAATTTTTAAAACTTCTGCCAGTTTTGGAGGCAAGGTTTTTGTTGCCAACGCATGCCTGTGCTGAATGCAGGTAAGCAACTTTGTACGATGCTGTGAGGATCGGTTTGTTGATGGGTACAAAGCCGAGAACAGGCAGAGTAGCCTTTCATCAAATCTTGCTCTCTTCACCTTGAATTCAGCGAGCGTTGTGTTCTTATATTTTCCATCTCCATGCAGCTTAAGGAAGTGTTCCCTTAGTTTTGCCGGAGCTAGACTAGAATTACTCAACTTGGCATTGCAAATCATGCAATTAGGACACTGACTCCCATCACGTTCCGTTATACATGTGAATCCATATTGTACATATTCGTCAGACCACTTTCGTATTTTGCTCGACATAGTTAGTAAGGGATTAAAATATTAAGATAGGTATCACACGACGTACCATCACAACAGTTACAATTTGACTACTGTGCGCATCAAATCCCCTGCAGCACAGATAGGCCAAGCGATGTTGCGTGATCACCTGCAGCCAATTATGGACAAGCGGGGCGTATCATCACGAATCATAAGCGCTTCGGTCACGTTCAATCATCTATCAGTTAAATCACAAATTTTGATCAGGAATTGATTGATGTATATAAGGCATTAGTTACAGATTGATAGATCAAGAAACCGAGTACACGATCAGTCTTGATCAAAATCACTGAATAACTGATAGATGATTGAACGTGACCGAAGCGCTATATGAGTCGGAGGAGTGTTTTGACCTCCGCCGGACCTGCGAGACTGACTCACCGAACCCCTGGGGTTCAGTCGAACCCAGGTTAAGAACCACTGATTTAGAAGGTATCTCTTCAGTGTCTTTATACTTATCACATTTAAAACGTTTTAAATGTATGTTCAGTATAAGTTTAAAAAATGAAGAGAAAACTTTTAAATGTTCTGAATGTGATAAGTATAAAGACACTGAAGAGAAACATTTTAATGTTCTAAATGTAATAAGTATTAAGACAATGAAGACAAACTAATGTATCATAACACCTTTACAGAAGCTCATGTAGACCGCTCTGAATTGGCTCCACTGTCATTAGTAGCGGTATAGAAGCTCTCAATAATCATAATCATAAAATACTGTTACCAGGAAAATTAACATCATTCTTTATAAGAGCATCTGTGTGCGCTCTGCAGTTATTTAATTATACTATATATGCTGATTTGTAACCCATTCTGTGCTCTTTTGGGAGGATGGGCTAAGCAACCAAATAAATATGTTTTTTTTTAAAATGCATATAAATAAATTTTATGCTGAATTTCAAATCTTAGATTTATAGGTGCTATTCTAGATAGTGCAACACGAGTGCGCCATTGCCTACTAGAAATGACTATATTTAACAGCTCAGTGCTGTCCTCCTGTGGTCAATCCTCAGATTGCACATTGAATTGTTTAAATCTGTTAATAATAGAGACTTTCCCAACTGTGCAGCGCAACTGCCTGCTCTGCCCTCCTCAAACTGGCTGTGCAGCTGAAGCTCCTCTACGTTTAAATATAATAATAGCTTTATTCTTTTATCCCACCATAACCAAAAGTTCTAGGTTTTTTACACTAAAAAGAGCTGTACAATCAGCGAAATAAGGTTTCCAACTGGATCCAGTGCTGGGTTTACTCCCTTGCAGGAAAGGACTTGGATTTCTGAGTTCCCCATTGCATTCCCTAAGAAAAGCAAGATTTAGAAGGGAGATCATAGGTCAGTTCTGGGTTTCTGACAGCCTTATCCTTGATGCCTTTGATTTTCAGCACAAAGTTCAGTGGGTAGCCTGGAACTGGGCAACTTGCATGCAGAGACTTGTTCTAATTGTCCACTGCTTTTCTTGAAACAATCAGCCTGGCATTCAGTGGGGATAAAAGGTGGACTGGATCCATTCATTAACTAATCCAGGGAGGGATGGAGGCTTCAAATATTCCTGTGTTTCCGCTGCATTTGAAATGGGTCATACAGGACATCACTGTCTCTTAGCTAATGATGTTTAAAGCTTCCCTGGGCTCGACAACGGTGGCACCAGGTCTTCAGGGCAATGGGAGCCTAAGGAGAAAGGATGGGATTGTGCACCTGACACTCCTGGAGTTTGGAGAAGAGTACAGTTCCTCTGAAGAACATCTTGCTGTTAGATATTTTTAGAGAGGGTATATCCTAGATTCAGTGGGTAGCCTGGAACTGGCTTGGTTTGTTTGCTTACCAGCCTTGAGGGAAGATTTGACAGCTTCTGCATAGCACAGACTGTTTCAGTAGCCATCCTGAGGGCTTGTATAGCAAGTCTCATATGTGACCTTGGATTTGCTACGCCATCCCAGGTTGACTAATCTGATCCAGTCCTGAATTTTACCCTACTGCGTGCAGAGACTTGTTCTAATTGTCCACTGCTTTTCTTGAGACAATCAGCCTGGCTTTCATTGGAGATTAAAGGTGGACTGAGGTATGGAGGCTTCAAATATTCCTGTGTTTCCACTGCATTTGAAATGGGTCGTACAGGACATCTTAGCTAATGAGGCTAAAAGCTTCCCTGGGCTAGACAGCAGTGGCACCAGGTGTTCATGGCAATGGGTACCTAAGCAGAAGGAATGGGAATATGAATTGACACTCCTGGAGTTTGGAGAAGAGTACAGTTCCTCTGGGAACTCTGATGAGCCAAGCCTGTCCCGCTGAGGTGTTTGCTGTGTATTTTCCACAACACCTGACCAGTTTCTGTTTGCAATGGTAATAATTGGCAGGGAGCTTATCCAGGCACAGGAACTGTGGCTGGTGCCTCCTGACAAGAAGCATGCCATAGAATATTTGGGGTGAAAAAGGGAAGAATAAGTGCATCATCTCCTATTCACCACCCTCCCCAGATGAATGAACTGGCGTAATAATAATATCCAACCTATTAAACAAAGATGTATATCACTGATGCCTGACATAACATGTCCGGAATCACAAAATTCTGAGGGTTATGGTTCCAGGATAATTATTCTAGAATCGGAGAAAGATGGGGCTGGGAGAGACCTTGGGGATTCATCTTCTACACTCCCTTGCCTCAATGCAGTATCCCTATATGTAAAATCTCCCAGATAGATGCTTCTCTAACCTGCTCTACGAACCACTCCCCCCCCCCCCACATCCTCCCATCATAGGAGTTGGTGGTTGCGTATCACCGAACTGGGCTTCCCCAGCCTCTTCTTCATTTCTGTTTTTCTTATCTTGGCACTGCATACGCCGGGTAACTCTTTATAAATTATCAGACTTTAGAAAAGCAGTAAAAACTTTTATTTTCACATGAACTGGACTGAAATTATAGACTCTGACTTCTAAATTGTTACCTGAACGAGTCTAAAATGTATAGTGTATTTAGCTGCAATAGTAAACCTTGTATTACATGTGTGCATACATAGGGCAACTGATTTGGTATAAATATGTGCATATAAGTAGGATGACGGATTATTGGCATAACCATGCCGGCATTAATAACTTGGTAACATCACCACAGAGCTCTGTGTATTTCAGTATAGAGCCCATGCATTGTAACACCTCACAACTCGTACAGACTCCCAGATTAACATGCCAAGTAAAGTGGTCATTCCAGTAAGTTTCTTCTAGTTATCTAGTGATTGAGAGATGGGGAAAGGGAGAGAGAGCAGAAAAAGTTTCCTGCACAGAATCTCTCTGAGATGAAGAGAAGTGGCATTGTGAGTATTAAAAGTGCAAGTTTAGTTTAGACATCCCGGCCAAGTTATGTTTCTCTGAATTCTAAATTGAACAGAAGCTGACACAAACTCAAAAGTGACTGGGCTAATGGCCAGCTGCTGCAGTTGGTTGGTTTTTCCAACCACCACCTGTGGTAGTGAAAAACCGATATCCAGAAGGAGCAACAGGAAGCTGCACGATCGAGATAGCGGTGATATTCACACCACTATCTCTCCACTGGCAGCCACACGAAAGGATGACTCATCTGGATGGTTCTCTGTGACGGTCTCTCCCATAGCCCCTCCTCCTCTGAGCTCCAGGCATTTTGGCCCAAATTCACAAAACCTCAAAACAGTGTGCGATCCATTTCCGTTTGCATGCCGGCCGACGAATTCACTAAAGGCCTGCATGCAAATGGCAACGATCGTTAACACGCCCCCTACCCACGGCCAGAGCGATCCCCGCTCTTGCGCACACCCTGACTGCAGTGACAAGAAAAGCAACCTCCTGTCACTGCTATCAGGGCTCAGCCCCAATCTCTCCTGCCTGATCCCAGACTCTCCTGCTCTCTGCCGCCGTTCCCTGCAGTGCAAGCCTCTATTTATATGTTTGGTTTATGTATATCACATGGAGTCTTACGTCACATCCCATTGTCACTCTATCACATTACTTATGTCATTGTTTTTATTCATTTATCATCACACCATATGTCCATTTTTCATGTCTTTATACATCTGTAATTGTATATTCTTAGCAATCTTTATTTATATTTGTTCAAACCCAGAGGAAGATGTGTTTACTGAAACACGGACCGTGGCGGGTCCTTAGGTTTGTTTGAAGGGTGGTAACACTGACCGCATTTATATTTGATATAATAAAAATAATCTGCATCTTGTACATTTTCTCTGCAGTCCTTTTTGTTTTTTGTTTGTTGGATTTTTTCTTTTGTTTTCGGTAACTCAGTTACTGACAGGTCTGCAGCAGTCGGGTTTGCCAGTAGTAAAACCGATTCGAAATAGCCAAGCAATTGTTAGTGAATCAATCGCTTGGCTATTTTGCATGGGGTTTTGCTAATTTGCATGGGAGGATCGCTACAGGCTTTAGTGAATGGGGTTGGAGAGAAATTTGGACGCAAAGGGCTCGCAAACCCAACAGTACACGATCGGTTTGCTTAGTGAATTTGGGCCTTTGTCCCTGATTTTGTGCATGTACACATACACGCGTGTGCACACACAAGCCACAGCAAATAAACAGTACAAAACAGTTCAGGACTTGTCCAGGGGAGTTCCCTGCAAAGCACAGAGTTACAAAAGCAGGATCAAACCAGGAAAAACAAGGTTTAAATCCCACTGACCCCAATTGCAATCTTTTCATCCTTCATTGCCCTGGGTACAGAACCTGTTTGTACCTACTTGAAAAATTGAAGGTGGACAAAGCAATGGAAGTGGATGAGACCCATCCCAGGATATTGAGGGAGCTTAGAGAGGTTCTGGTGGTCCTATTAAAGATTTGGTCAATAAATCTTTGGAGACGGGAGTGGTTCCTGGGGATTGGAGAAGAGTAGATTTGGTGCCAATTCACAAAAGTAGTCACAAGAGATGAAGCAGGAAACTGCGGTTCTTGGAAAAATAATGGAAGCGTTACTGAAAGAAAGGATAGTGAAATTCCTAGAATCATATGGGTTACAGGATCCAAGGCAACATGGCTTTACTAAAGGTAAATCGTGCCAAACAAATCTGATTGAATTTTTTGATTAGGTGACAAGAGAATTGGACCAAGGACATATGCTAGATGTAATTTACTTAGATATCAGTAAAGCCCTTGAACAAACCTGATGAGCTTAAGTTAAGACCTAAAACGGTGAACTGGATTAGAAACTCGTTGACGGACAGATGCCAAGGGTGGTGGTTAATGGAATTCGCTTGGAGGAAGGAAAGGTGAATAATGGAGACCCTCAAGGATCGGTGCTGGGGCCAATCCTATTCAATATGTTTATGAGTGACATTGCCGAAGGGTTAGAAGGTTCGCCTTTTTGCGTATGATACCAAGATTTGTAACAGAGTAGACACCGAGGAGGGAGTGGAAAACATGAAAAAGGATCTGCAAAAGTTAGAGGAATGGTCTAATATCTGGCAACTAAAATTCAATGCAGAGTAATGCATTTGGGGATTAATAATCGGAAGGAGCTGTATATGCTGGGAGGTGAGAGGCTGATATGCACAGATGGGGAGAGGGACCTTGGGGTGATAGTGTCCGAAGATCTAAAGACGAAAAAACAGTGTGACAAGGCGGTGGCTGCTGCCAGAAGGATGCTGGGCTGTATAAAGAGAAGGTGTTGATGCCCCTGTACAAGTCATTGGTGAGGCCCCACTTGGAGTATTGTGTTCAGTTTTGGAGACCGTATCTGACGAAGGACGTAAGAAGACTTGAGGCGGTCCAGAGGAGGGCGATGAAAATGATAAGAGGTTTTCACCAAAAGACTTATGAGGAGAGACTGGAAACCCGGAATATGTATACCCTAGAGCAGGAATGTCCACCCTTTTGGCTTCCCTGGGCTGCACTGGCGCCAAAAAATTTTTCTGTGGCTGCGCAAATGTTGCAGCAAGACATAGGAGGGAGCTGGCAAGACAGTAAACACCCGGGGGCAGCAGAGGAAAACACTGCATCGCTCTTGACCGGGGCCGCCCAAAATACTTCACGGTGTCGCATGCGGCCATCGGGCCACAGGTTGGACACCCCTGCCCTAGAGGAAAGGAGGGACAGGGGAGATATGTTCAGACATTTAAATACTTGAAGGTATTAACGTAGAACAAAATCTTTTCCAGAGAAAGGAAAATGGTAAAACCAGAGGACATAATTTGAGGATGAGGGGTGGTAGATTCAAGAGCAATGTTAGGAAATTCTACTTTACGGAGAGGGTGGTGAATGCCTGGAATGCGCTCCTGGTGGAATGGTTGTGGAGAGGAAAACGGTGACAGAGTTCAAAGAAGCGTGGGATGAACACAGAGGATCTAGAATCAGAAAATAATAGTAAATATTGTAGAACTAAGGCCAGTACTGGGCAGACTTGCACAGTCTGTGTCTGTATATGACCGTTTGGTGCTGGATGGGCTGGGAAGAGCTTCAGTGGCTGGGATGGTTTAGATGGTATGTGGGCTGGAGTGGGCTTTGGCAGGGATTTCAGTAGTTGGAACCTAAGAACAGTCCCGGGCAGAGCTTTGGATTCTTGACCAGAAATAGCTAAGAAGAAAAAAACCCCAACAACAAATTTTTAGATTGAATCAGGTTGGGCAGACCGGATGGACAATTCAGGTCTTTATCTGCCGTCATCTACTATGTTACTTGAAAGGTATTAACATAGAGCAAAATCTTTTCCAGAGAAAAGAAAATGGTAAAACCAAAGGGCAAAATTTAAGGATGAGGGGTGGTAGACTCAAAAGTAATATTAGGAAATTCTTCTTTGCAGAGAGAGTAATTGATGCATGATACCTATGTGGGATCCCTACGAGGGTCGAACTAGAACATCAGTCGCTAGGTATAGACTTAAGAGGATGGGTCAGCAGACTTGATGGGATGATCGAGACCTGCATCGTGTTGGACTTTAAGAATAAATGGGACTTTAAAAATAAATGGGATGCCTATAGGGGATCCCTAAGAGAGTCAATCTGAATAAATAGTTACTAGGTATAGATAGACTTAAGAGGAAGGGATAGTAGGGTGGGCAGACTTGATGGGCTATAGCCCTTTTCTGCCGTCATCTTCTATGTTTCCATGGAATGCGTTCCCGAGGGAGGTAGCAGAGTTCAAACAAGCATGGGATGAACACAGAGGATCTAGAATCAGAAAATAATGGTGTACTGTATATTGAAGAACTAAGGCCAGTACTGGGCAGACTTGCACGATAGAGGATGGGCTGGGGAGGGCTTCGATGGCTGGGATGGTTTAGATGGACTGGAGTGAGTTTTGATTGAGATTCCAGTAGACAGAGCCTAAGCACAGTACCAGGCAGAGCTCTGGAAATCTGGCCAAGAAATATCTATGGAAAATGACCATTTAAATTAAATGTTTAATTTATAGAGCGTGATTGGATGTGTCAACTACTAGGATTTTAACCCAGAAATGGATAAATATAAGTTCCGAAAAGGTCTAGCTGTGAAAGCTTGGCTGGCTCAATGGTTGAGTGCTGGGTTAGTAACAGAGAGTTGAGGGTTCAAGCCTCAGCTAAGGAGAAGGGTTGATACCGTACCAAAAGAAGAGGATAGTAAACTGAAATTGACGGTTCAAGTCTTTTTATGTCTACTACTAGGATTAGAACCGAGAAATGGATAAATATAAGTTCCGAAAAGGTCTAGATGTGAAAGCTTGGCTGGCTCAATGGTTGAGTGCTGGGTTAGTAACAGAGAGCTGAGGGTTCAAACCTCAGCTAAGGAGTAGGGATGATACTGTGCCAAAAGAACAGGATAGTAACCTGAAGTTAAGGGTTCAAGTCTTTTTGTGTCTACTACTAAGATTTGAACCTTAAAATGGATAA
The DNA here is from genome assembly GCF_902459505.1 of Geotrypetes seraphini. Lineage (NCBI taxonomy): Eukaryota > Metazoa > Chordata > Amphibia > Gymnophiona > Dermophiidae > Geotrypetes > Geotrypetes seraphini. Next base: position 6,747,416 of record NC_047099.1, on the reverse strand, counting down.
ATATAAGTTCCGAAAAGGTATAGATGTGAAAGCCTGACTGGCTCAATGGTTGAGTGCTGGGTTAGTAACAAGAGACTGAGGGTTCGAGTCTCAGCTAAGGAGTGCTGGATTAGTAACAGGAGACGTAAGGATGATGCTGTGCCAAGAGAAGAGGGTAGTAACCTGAAGTTGAGGGTTCAAATATTTTTGGGTCTTTTTGATTAGGATTAGGATTATTTTGAACCTAGAAATGGATAAATATAAGTTCCAAAAGGGTCTAGATGTGCAAGCCTGGCTGGCTCAAGGGTTGAGTGCTGGATTAATAACAGGGCTGAAACTACTCAAATTTAGTCCATTTTTCATAGTGAAAAGTAGCATAATCCCCAACTGATGTGAAGGGAAAAGGATGAAGGTTCAAGTCTCAGTTTAACTGAAATTTAGTTCATAGTAAAAAGTAGCTTAAAATGTCTACTAGATTTCTTGCTTTCACTGTAGTTACTGAACCTCCTCCTCTGCCCATTCTTCCTCCTCCACCCCATACACCCACCTCTTCCAGTCTATCTAATTCCTTCACTTACCTGCTATTGTCCCATCTAGCTTTGGACTAAGCTAGACTCGAACCTGTGACCTCCTATATTGAGGTCAAGCCCTTTAGCCACTGAGCCACCAGTCAGGCAGGTACTAGGTGTTTTCGGTATCTTCCCTTTATTCCTTTCATGCTTTGATTTGGATTAAAATTCAAATATCCTGTCCTGGGAGTCGAACCCAGGACTCTTTGGTGCAAGGTAACAAAGCATTCCTCTAGTCCAACACTGGACTCATGAAAATTTGTTAATTTTTCTCTTCCTTATACTTCTCCTTCCTTGATTTGGATTTTTAAAATTCAAATATCCTGTCCTGGGAGTCGAACCCAGGACTCTTTGGTGCAAGGTAAGAAAGCATTCCTCTAGTCCACCACTGGACTCATGAAAGTTGGTTTACTTTTTCTCTTTCTTATACTTCTAATTTCTTGATTTGGATTTTTAAAAATTCAAATATCCTGTCCTGGGAGTCGAACCCAGGACTCTTCGGTGCAAGGTAACAAAGCATTCCTCTAGTCCACCACTGGACTCATGAAAGTTGGTTTAATTTTTCTCTTCCTTATACTTCTAATTCCTTGATTTGGATTTTTAAAAATTCAAATATCCTGTCCTGGGAGTCGAACCCAGGACTCTTTGGTGCAAGGTAACAAAGCATTCCTCTAGCCCACCACTGGACTCATGAAAGTTGGTTTAATTTTTCTCTTCCTTATACTATTCCTTCTTTGATTTCAATTAAAAATTCAAACAGCCAGTCAGGGGAGTTCAACTCAGTACTCTTTGGTGCAAGATAACAAATATTCCTCTAGTCCACAACTGGATTGGTGATGGTTGGTTCACTTTTTCTCTTTCTTATACGTCTCCTTCCTTGATATGGATTTTTAAAAAGTCAAATATCCAGTCCTGGGAGTCGAACCCAGGACTCTTTGCTACAAGGTAACAATCTTTCCTCTAGTCCACAACTGGACTGGTAAGAATTGGCTCACTTTTTCTCCCCCTTATACCTCTCCTCCCATCATTCTGGTTTAACTTTCAAACAACTCAAGAAATAGGGGATTTCAACCCACAACCTTTAAGTACTGATCATGTACACAACCACCATGCCACAAGCTGCTTCATATAATGCTGCTAATTTTGCTCCCTATTATACCTCTCATTCCCTAATATGAATTTAAAATTCAAACAGCTAGTCCGGGATGGGATTTGAACCCAGATTTCTCTGGTACAAGGTAACAAACTATTCCACTACTCCATCACTGGACTGTCAAAGTTTGGCTCACTAATAGCTAATTGTGCTTTTTTTCAGTTTTTGTAAATTGGTCTCTGAACCAATAGCTTCTTCCTAATCCCAGACTGTACATGACATCAGTGGAGAGCCTTGGATTTGAGAATAATCCCATCACTTGAGATCTTTTATTTTTTATAGTTGAGATATGCTGCAACAAATCATAGGGAAAAGAAGAACAGCTGAGGTGATCAGTGTTTTGATTTTTTTTTTTTTTGTAAATCTTACCACAGTAGATTAAACACAGTCAGTGCATTTATCCAGAGAGGCAGTCAGAGCTAGTGCTATTCAAAGACACTTAGAAACTTCTTTATACTGTCTTAACTCTATATCTGGGTTGGTCTGTGGTTATGGAATTTAAAAAAAGACCCTCTGGAAACTGAGTAACACTGGAGACCTCTCATTCTGCCCAAAGACCACCCTGGCACTACCTGAGAAGCAATGAGGCGATTTGTAATAATTGGTCTGGATAATTGCCCTCAATCAGTACCAGTGTTACCAATTTACAAAAACTGAAAAAAAGCACAATTAGCTATTAGTGAGCCAAACTTTGACAGTCCAGTGATGGAGTAGTGGAATAGTTTGTTACCTTGTACCAGAGAGATCTGGGTTCAAATCCCATCCCGGACTAGCTGTTTGAATTTTAAATTCATATTAGGGAATGAGAGGTATAATAGGGAGCAAAATTACAGCATTATATGAAGCAGCTTGTAGCATGGTGGTTGTGTACATGATCAGTACATAAAGGTTGTGGGTTGAAATCCCCTATTTCTTGAGTTGTTTGAAAGTTAAACCAGAATGATGGGAGGAGAGGTATAAGGGGGAGAAAAAGTGAGCCAATTCTTACCAGTCCAGTTGTGGACTAGAGGAAAGATTGTTACCTTGTAGCAAAGAGTCCTGGGTTCGACTCCCAGGACTGGATATTTGACTTTTAAAAATCCATATCAAGGAAAGAGACGTATAAGAAAGAGAAAAAGTGAACCAACCATCACCAATCCAGTTGTGGACTAGAGGAATATTTGTTATCTTGCACCAAAGAGTACTGAGTTGAACTCCCCTGACTGGCTGTTTGAATTTTTAATTGAAATCAAAGAAGGAATAGTATAAGGAAGAGAAAAATTAGGTCAACTTTCGTGAGTCCAATGGTGGGCTAGAGGAATGTTTTGTTACCTTGTATCAAAGAGTCCTGGGTTCGACTCCCACGACAGGATATTTGAATTTTAAAAATCCAAATCAAGGAAGGAGAAGTATAAGGAAGAGAACAAGTAAACCAACTTTCATGAGTCCAGTGGTGGACTAGAGGAATGCTTTGTTACCTTGCACCAAAGAGTCCTGGGTTCGACTCCCAGGACAGGATATTTGAATTTTTAAAAATCCAAATCAAGGAATTAGAAGTATAAGGAAGAGAAAAATTAAACCAACTTTCATGAGTCCAGTGGTGGACTAGAGGAATGCTTTGTTACCTTGCACCGAAGAGTCCTGGGTTCGACTCCCAGGACAGGATATTTGAATTTTTAAAAATCCAAATCAAGAAATTAGAAGTATAAGGAAGAGAAAAAGTAAACCAACTTTCATGAGTCCAGTGGTGGACTAGAGGAATGCTTTCTTACCTTGCACCAAAGAGTCCTGGGTTCGACTCCCAGGACAGGATATTTGAATTTTAATCCAAATCAAAGCATGAAAGGAATAAAGGGAAGATACCGAAAACACCTAGTACCTGCCTGACTGGTGGCTCAGTGGCTAAAGGGCTTGACCTCAATATAGGAGGTCACAGGTTCGAGTCTAGCTTAGTCCAAAGCTAGATGGGACAATAGCAGGTAAGTGAAGGAATTAGATAGACTGGAAGAGGTGGGTGTATGGGGCGGAGGAGGAAGAATGAGCAGAGGAGGAGGTTCAGTAACTACAGTGAAAGCAAGAAATCTAGTAGACATTTTAAGCTACTTTTTACTATGAACTAAATTTCAGTTAAACTGAGACTTGAACCTTCATCCTTTTCCCTTCACATCTTTGCAAGAGCCACCAGCATCAGTTGGGGATTATGCAACTTTTCACTATGAAAAATGGACTAAATTTGAGTAGTTTCAGCCCTGTTATTAATCCAGCACTCAACCCTTGAGCCAGCCAGGCTTGCACATCTAGACCCTTTTGGAACTTATATTTATCCATTTCTAGGTTCAAAATAATCCTAGTAGTAGACCCAAAAATATTTGAACCCTCAACTTCAGGTTACTACCCTCTTCTCTTGGCACAGCATCATCCCTACGTCTCCTGTTACTAATCCAGCACTCCTTAGCTGAGACTCGAACCCTCAGTCTCTTGTTACTAACCCAGCACTCAACCATTGAGCCAGTCAGGCTTTCACATCTATACCTTTTCGGAACTTATATTTATCCATTTTAAGGTTCAAATCTTAGTAGTAGACACAAAAAGACTTGAACCCTTAACTTCAGGTTACTATCCTGTTCTTTTGGCACGGTATCATCCCTACTCCTTAGCTGAGGTTTGAACCCTCAGCTCTCTGTTACTAACCCAGCACTCAACCATTGAGCCAGCCAAGCTTTCACATCTAGACCTTTTCGGAACTTATATTTATCCATTTCTAGGTTCAAATCCTAGTAGTAGACATAAAAAGACTTGAACCGTCAATTTCAGTTTACTATCCTCTTCTTTTGGTACGGTATCAACCCTTCTCCTTAGCTGAGGCTTGAACCCTCAACTCTCTGTTACTAACCCAGCACTCAACCATTGAGCCAGCCAAGCTTTCACAGATAGAACTTTTCGGAACTTATATTTATCCATTTCTGGGTTAAAATCCTAGTAGTTGACACATCCAATCACGCTCTATAAATTAAACATTTAATTTAAATGGTCATTTTCCATAGATATTTCTTGGCCAGATTTCCAGAGCTCTGCCTGGTACTGTGCTTAGGCTCTGTCTACTGGAATCTCAATCAAAACTCACTCCAGTCCATCTAAACCATCCCAGCCATCGAAGCCCTCCCCAGCCCATCCTCTATCGTGCAAGTCTGCCCAGTACTGGCCTTAGTTCTTCAATATACAGTACACCATTATTTTCTGATTCTAGATCCTCTGTGTTCATCCCATGCTTGTTTGAACTCTGCTACCTCCCTCGGGAACACATTCCATGGAAACATAGAAGATGACGGCAGAAAAGGGCTATAGCCCATCAAGTCTGCCCACCCTACTATCCCTTCCTCTTAAGTCTATCTATACCTAGTAACTATTTATTCAGATTGACTCTCTTAGGGATCCCCTATAGGCATCCCATTTATTTTTAAAGTCCCATTTATTCTTAAAGTCCAACACGATGCAGGTCTCGATCATCCCATCAAGTCTGCTGACCCATCCTCTTAAGTCTATACCTAGCGACTGATGTTCTAGTTCGACCCTCGTAGGGATCCCACATAGGTATCATGCATCAATTACTCTCTCTGCAAAGAAGAATTTCCTAATATTACTTTTGAGTCTACCACCCCTCAACCTTAAATTTTGCCCTTTGGTTTTACCATTTTCTTTTCTCTGGAAAAGATTTTGCTCTATGTTAATACCTTTCAAGTAACATAGTAGATGACGGCAGATAAAGACCTGAATTGTCCATCCGGTCTGCCCAACCTGATTCAATCTAAAAATTTGTTGTTGGGGTTTTTTTCTTCTTAGCTATTTCTGGTCAAGAATCCAAAGCTCTGCCCGGGACTGTTCTTAGGTTCCAACTACTGAAATCCCTGCCAAAGCCCACTCCAGCCCACATACCATCTAAACCATCCCAGCCACTGAAGCTCTTCCCAGCCCATCCAGCACCAAACGGTCATATACAGACACAGACTGTGCAAGTCTGCCCAGTACTGGCCTTAGTTCTACAATATTTACTATTATGTTCTGATTCTAGATCCTCTGTGTTCATCCCATGCTTCTTTGAACTCTGTCACCGTTTTCCTCTCCACAACCATTCCACCAGGAGCGCATTCCAGGCATTCACCACCCTCTCCGTAAAGTAGAATTTCCTAACATTGCTCTTGAATCTACCACCCCTCATCCTCAAATTATGTCCTCTGGTTTTACCATTTTCCTTTCTCTGGAAAAGATTTTGTTCTACGTTAATACCTTCAAGTATTTAAATGTCTGAACATATCTCCCCTGTCCCTCCTTTCCTCTAGGGCAGGGGTGTCCAACCTGTGGCCCGAGGGCCGCATGCGACACCGTGAAGTATTTTGGGCGGCCCCGGTCAAGAGCGATGCAGTGTTTTCCTCTGCTGCCCCCGGGTGTTTACTGTCTTGCCAGCTCCCTCCTATGTCTTGCTGCAACATTTGCGCAGCCACAGAAAAATTTTTTGGCGCCAGTGCAGCCCAGGGAAGCCAAAAGGGTGGACATTCCTGCTCTAGGGTATACATATTCCGGGTTTCCAGTCTCTCCTCATAAGTCTTTTGGTGAAAACCTCTTATCATTTTCATCGCCCTCCTCTGGACCGCCTCAAGTCTTCTTACGTCCTTCGCCAGATACGGTCTCCAAAACTGAACACAATACTCCAAGTGGGGCCTCACCAATGACTTGTCCAGGGGCATCAACACCTTCTCTTTATACAGCCCAGCATCCTTCTGGCAGCAGCCACCGCCTTGTCACACTGTTTTTTCGTCTTTAGATCTTCGGACACTATCACCCCAAGGTCCCTCTCCCCATCTGTGCATATCAGCCTCTCACCTCCCAGCATATACAGCTCCTTCCGATTATTAATCCCCAAATGCATTACTCTGCATTGAATTTTAGTTGCCAGATATTAGACCATTCCTCTAACTTTTGCAGATCCTTTTTCATGTTTTCCACTCCCTCCTCGGTGTCTACTCTGTTACAAATCTTGGTATCATACGCAAAAATGCGAACCTTCTAACCCTTCGGCAATGTCACTCATAAACATATTGAATAGGATTGGCCCCAGCACCGATCCTTGAGGGTCTCCATTATTCACCTTTCCTTCCTCCAAGCAAATTCCATTAACCACCACCCTTGGCATCTGTCCGTCAACGAGTTTCTAATCCAGTTCACCGTTTTAGGTCTTAACTTAAGCTCATCAGGTTTGTTCAAGGGCTTTACTGATATCTAAGTAAATTACATCTAGCATATGTCCTTGGTCCAATTCTCTTGTCACCTAATCAAAAAATTAAATCAGATTTGTTTGGCACGATTTTCCTTTAGTAAAGCCATGTTGCCTTGGATCCTGTAACCCATATGATTCTAGGAATTTCACTATCCTTTCTTTCAGTAACGCTTCCATTATTTTTCCAAGAACCGCAGTTTCCTGCTTCATCTCTTGTGACTACTTTTGTGAATTGGCACCAAAACTACTCTTCTCCAATCCCCAGGAACCACTCCCGTCTCCAAAGATTTATTGACCAAATCTTTAATAGGACCACCAGAACCTCTCTAAGCTCCCTCAATATCCTGGGATGGGTCTCATCCGCTTCCATTGCTTTGTCCACCTTCAATTTTTCAAGTAGGTACAAACAGGTTCTGTACCCAGGGCAATGAAGGATGAAAAGATTGCAATTGGGGTCAGTGGGATTTAAACCTTGTTTTTCCTGGTTTGATCCTGCTTTTGTAACTCTGAGCTTTGCAGGGAACTCCCCTGGACAAGTCCTGAACTGTTTTGTACTGTTTATTTGCTGTGGCTTGTGTGTGCACACGCGTGTATGTGTACATGCACAAAATCAGGGACAAAGGCCCAAATTCACTAAGCAAACCGATCGTGTACTGTTGGGTTTGCGAGCCCTTTGCGTCCAAATTTCTCTCCAACCCCATTCACTAAAGCCTGTAGCAATCCTCCCATGCAAATTAGCAAAACCCCATGCAAAATAGCCAAGCGATTGATTCACTAACAATTGCTTGGCTATTTCGAATCGGTTTTACTACTGGCAAACCCGACTGCTGCAGACCTGTCAGTAACTGAGTTACCGAAAACAAAAGAAAAAATCCAACAAACAAAAAACAAAAAGGACTGCAGAGAAAATGTACAAGATGCAGATTATTTTTATTATATCAAATATAAATGCGGTCAGTGTTACCACCCTTCAAACAAACCTAAGGACCCGCCACGGTCCGTGTTTCAGTAAACACATCTTCCTCTGGGTTTGAACAAATATAAATAAAGATTGCTAAGAATATACAATTACAGATGTATAAAGACATGAAAAATGGACATATGGTGTGATGATAAATGAATAAAAACAATGACATAAGTAATGTGATAGAGTGACAATGGGATGTGACGTAAGACTCCATGTGATATACATAAACCAAACATATAAATAGAGGCTTGCACTGCAGGGAACGGCGGCAGAGAGCAGGAGAGTCTGGGATCAGGCAGGAGAGATTGGGGCTGAGCCCTAATAGCAGTGACAGGAGGTTGCTTTTCTTGTCACTGCAGTCAGGGTGTGCGCAAGAGCGGGGATCGCTCTGGCCGTGGGTAGGGGGCGTGTTAACGATCATTGCCATTTGCATGCAGGCCTTTAGTGAATTCGTCGGCCGGCATGCAAACGGAAATGGATCGCACACTGTTTTGAGGTTTTGTGAATTTGGGCCAAAATGCCTGGAGCTCAGAGGAGGAGGGGCTATGGGAGAGACCGTCACAGAGAACCATCCAGATGAGTCATCCTTTCGTGTGGCTGCCAGTGGAGAGATAGTGGTGTGAATATCACCGCTATCTCGATCGTGCAGCTTCCTGTTGCTCCTTCTGGATATCGGTTTTTCACTACCACAGGTGGTGGTTGGAAAAACCAACCAACTGCAGCAGCTGGCCATTAGCCCAGTCACTTTTGAGTTTGTGTCATCTTCTGTTCAATTTAGAATTCAGAGAAACATAACTTGGCCGGGATGTCTAAACTAAACTTGCACTTTTAATACTCACAATGCCACTTCTCTTCATCTCAAAGAGATTCTGTGCAGGAAACTTTTTCTGCTCTCTCTCCCTTTCCCCATCTCTCAATAACTAGATAACTAGAAGAAACTTACTGGAATGATCACTTTACTTGGCATGTTAATCTGGGAGTCTGTACGAGTTGTGAGGTGTTACAATGCATGGGCTCTATACTGAAATACACAGAGCTCTGTGGTGATGTTACAGACTTATTAATGCCTACTTATATGCACATGTTTATACCAAATCAGTTGCCCTATGTATGCACACATGTAATACAAGGTTTACTATTGCAGCTAAATACACTATACATTTTAGACTCGTTCAGGTAACAATTTAGAAGTCAGAGTCTATAATTTCAGTCCAGTTCATGTGAAAATAAAAGTTTTTACTGCTTTTCTGAAGTCTGATAATTTATAAAGAGTTACCCGGCGTATGCAGTGCCAAGATAAGAAAAACAGAAATGAAGAAGAGGCTGGGGAAGCCCAGTTCGGTGATACGCAACCACCAACTCCTATGATGGGAGGATGTGGGGGGGGGGGAGTGGTTCGTAGAGCAGGTTAGAGAAGCATCTATCTGGGAGATTTTACATATAGGGATACTGCATTGAGGCAAGGGAGTGTAGAAGATGAATCCACGTGGTCTCTCCCAGCCCCATCTTTCTCCGATTCTAGAATAATTATCCTGGAACCATAACCCTCAGAATTTTGTGATTCCGGACATGTTATGTCAGGCATCAGTGATATACATCTTTGTTTAATAGGTTGGATATTATTATTACGCCAGTTCATTCATCTGGGGAGGGTGGTGAATAGGAGATGATGCACTTATTCTTCCCTTTTTCACCCCAAATATTCTATGGCATGCTTCTTGTCAGGAGGCACCAGCCACAGTTCCTGTGCCTGGATAAGCTCCCTGCCAATTATTACCATTGCAAACAGAAACTGGTCAGGTGTTGTGGAAAATACACAGCAAACACCTCAGCGGGACAGGCTTGGCTCATCAGAGTTCCCAGAGGAACTGTACTCTTCTCCAAACTCCAGGAGTGTCGATTCATATTCCCATTCCTTCTGCTTAGGTACCCATTGCCATGAACACCTGGTGCCACTGCTGTCTAGCCCAGGGAAGCTTTTAGCCTCATTAGCTAAGATGTCCTGTACGACCCATTTCAAATGCAGTGGAAACACAGGAATATTTGAAGCCTCCATACCTCAGTCCACCTTTAATCTCCAATGAAAGCCAGGCTGATTGTCTCAAGAAAAGCAGTGGACAATTAGAACAAGTCTCTGCACGCAGTAGGGTAAAATTCAGGACTGGATCAGATTAGTCAACCTGGGATGGCGTAGCAAATCCAAGGTCACATATGAGACTTGCTATACAAGCCCTCAGGATGGCTACTGAAACAGTCTGTGCTATGCAGAAGCTGTCAAATCTTCCCTCAAGGCTGGTAAGCAAACAAACCAAGCCAGTTCCAGGCTACCCACTGAATCTAGGATATACCCTCTCTAAAAATATCTAACAGCAAGATGTTCTTCAGAGGAACTGTACTCTTCTCCAAACTCCAGGAGTGTCAGGTGCACAATCCCATCCTTTCTCCTTAGGCTCCCATTGCCCTGAAGACCTGGTGCCACCGTTGTCGAGCCCAGGGAAGCTTTAAACATCATTAGCTAAGAGACAGTGATGTCCTGTATGACCCATTTCAAATGCAGCGGAAACACAGGAATATTTGAAGCCTCCATCCCTCCCTGGATTAGTTAATGAATGGATCCAGTCCACCTTTTATCCCCACTGAATGCCAGGCTGATTGTTTCAAGAAAAGCAGTGGACAATTAGAACAAGTCTCTGCATGCAAGTTGCCCAGTTCCAGGCTACCCACTGAACTTTGTGCTGAAAATCAAAGGCATCAAGGATAAGGCTGTCAGAAACCCAGAACTGACCTATGATCTCCCTTCTAAATCTTGCTTTTCTTAGGGAATGCAATGGGGAACTCAGAAGTCCAAGTCCTTACCTGCAAAGGAGTAAACCCAGCACTGGATCCAGTTGGAAGCCTTATTTCTCTGATTGTACAGCTCTTTTTAGTGTAAACCACCTAGCACTTTTGGTTATGGTGGTATAAAAGAATAAAGTTATTATTATATTTAAAAGGAGAGGAGCTTCAGCTGCACAGCCAGTTTGAGGAGGGCAGAGCAGGCAGTTGCTCTGCACAGTTGGGAAAGTCTCTATTATTAACAGATTTAAGCAATTCAATGTGCAATCTGAGGAATGACCATAGGAGGACAGCACTGAGCTATTAAATATAGCCATCTCTAATGGCAATGTTGCCCTCGTGTGGCACTATCTAGAATAGCACCTATAAAACTAAGATTTGAAATTCAGCATAAAATTTCCTTATATGCATTTTTTTTAAAAAAATATTTATTTGGTTGCTTAGTCCGTCTTCCCAAAAGAGTACAGAATGGGTTACAAATCAGCATACATAGTATAATTAAATAACTGCATAGTGCACACAGATACTCTTACAAAGAATGATTTTTTTAAAGTTCAAAAAAGTTTTATTTATTTTCAAGCATAGAATAAACAACGAGTAATGGTCATGTCACAACAGAGCATACTTCTAAATGTACTGACAGTATCATTATTTCTCGCTGATAGCTTACAGCTTGTTTATGACATATTGATGCATAATCCTTTAAGCTGCTCTATATACAAAGAATGATATTAATTTTCCTGGTAACAGTATTTTATGATTATGATTATTGAGAGCTTCTATACCACTACTAATAACAGTGGAGTCAATTCAGAGTGGTCTATATGAGCTTCTGTAATGGTGTTATGATACATTAGTTTCTTTTCCTTGTCTTAATTACATTTAGAACATTTAAATGGTTTCTGTTCAGTGTCTTTATACTTATCACATTCAGAACATTTAAATCGTTTCTCTTCAGTGTGTTTATACTTATTACATTTAGAACATTTAAAATATTTCTCTTCAGTGATAAGTATAAAAAAATGAAGAGAAACGTTTTAAATGTTCTAAATGTGATAAGTATAAAGACACTGAAGAGATACCTTTTAAATGTGTTCTATAGTTGGGGAAGAGGGCATTCTCTAAATATAATGTGATAGAGTATGAACCTAATCCATCTGGAGTGATGCTCAAACTCTGATCAGGTAGGGAGATAAATGGTACAGCCTTTATGCTAGACATTTGCCACAGGAGGGCAGCACTGAGCATCACTGCAGTGCTGATTCCTGAAACTGTTCAGGTAAGGTTCAGCCTTTATGCTATATATTTGCCACAGGAGGGCAGCACTAAGCATCTCTGCAGTATAAAGACACTGAAGAGACACCGTTTAAATGTTCTGAATGTCATATGTATAAAAATAACGTACTGAACAGATACATTTTAAATGTTCTAAATGTGGTAAGTATAAAGACACTGAAGAGAAACCATTTAAATGTTCTGAATATGATATGTATTATAGGTATGCTTTTTCTCTGCAATATCATATAGACACATACTGAAGAGATACCTTTTAAATGTTATAAATGTGATGTTTACAGACACTTAAGAGAAACATTTAAATGTTCTGAATGTGATAAGCATAAAACAAATACTGAGCAAATACATTTTAAATGTTTTGAATGTGATAAGCATAACAACAATGAAGAGATACCTTTTGAATGTTCTGAATGTGATAAGTAAAAAACAATAAAGAGATACCTTAAAGATATTCTGAATGTGATAAGCATAGAAACAATGAAAAGATACCTTTTAAATGTCCCGAATGTGATAAGTATACAGACACATACTGAAGAGATACCTTTTAAATGTTCTGAACGTGATAATCATAAAATCAGTAAAGAGATACCTTTTAAATGTTCTGAATGGGATAATCATAAAAACAATAAAGAGATACTTTTTAAATGTTTTGAACGTGATAATCATAAGAACAATAAATAGATACCTTTTAAATGTTCTGAATGTGATAAACATAAAACAATGAAAAGATACATTTTAAATGATCCAAATATTGTAAGTATAAAGACACATATTGAACAGATACTTTTAAAATGTTCTAAATGTGATGTGTCTTTATAGTTATCATATTCAGAACATTTAAAAGGTATCTTTTCATTGTTTTATGCTTATCATATTTAGAACATTTAGAAGGTATCTCTTTATTGTTTATATGTGACATTCAGAATATTTAAAAGGTATCTCTTCAGTATGTGTCTGTATACTTATCACATTCGTGACATTTAAAAAGTATCTTTTCATTGTTTTTATGATTATCACATTTAGAACATTTAAAATGTATCTGTTCAGTGTCTTTATACTTATCACATTCAGAACGTTTAAAAGGTATTTCTTCAGTATCTTTATACTTATCACATTCGAGATATTTAAAAGGTATCTTTTCATTGTTTTATGATTATCACATTCAGAACATTTAAAAGGTATCTCTATATTGGTTTTATACTTATCACATTTAGAACATTGAAAAGGTATCTCTTCAGTATATGTCTTTATACTTATCATATTCATAACATTTAAAAGATATCTCTTCATTGTTTTTATGCTTATCACATTAAGAACATTTAAAAGGTATCCCTTCAGTATGTTACTGTATACTTATCACATTTGGGACTTTTAAAAGGTATCTTTTCATTATTTTATGCTTATCACAGTTAGAACATTTAAAAGGTATCTCTTTATTGTTTCTATGTTTGTGACATTCAGAACATTTAAAAGGTATCTATTCAGTGTCTTTATACTTATCACATTCAGAACATTAAATCTGTTTCTCTGAAGTATCTCAGAGATGCTCAGTGCTGCCCTCCTGTGGCAAACGTATAGCATAAAGGCTGAACCATTTTTCCCCTATCTGAGCAGAGTTTCAACATTACCCCCACCAGCATGAATAAAAACAGGTGGTTAATGTGGAAACAGAGTGGGAAATGTAAATCAAACAAAATTGGACACATTTAAGGAAAGGAGAACTGAAACCAAAGGATAAGAAATTGGAAATTGCAACCCAGGACAGTGTATTACGAGAGATACGGATCGCAGCAAATACAGGAGTTAGAAAATGGAAAACCAAAAATGTAACTGCTAGGAACAGTTACCCTATTTTTAGACGCCTGCAAGGTGCTGAGGGTAGTAATTTTCAATGTAGAAAGATGCAATGAAATAACATCTCAAATCCGCTGGGAAATTTGTAAACACTTTAGCATCATTGGACTGGAAGAGCACTGGGGGGGACCCACAACCCTAAGAGAATGAAGAGATTATGATCACCTGGGTCATCCCCATTCTGACCAGTAAAAAGCTGGATGCCGGGAAACCGGACACATTGGTGAAAGAGAAAATTCCAGATGGGCATTAATCAGCAAAGTGCCTGCCCTTAGCGGTAACTCTATAAGATGCAGGAAAAGAAAGAAGATCCGGACAGAGTAGTTGCCAGATTTTTACATCCCGGTGAATGACTGCCTAAATCGAGAGCTCCATAGGGGCTGATGAGAATTGTGGAGTTAAAAGCCTCCAGCGCATAGCAATCTCTGACTCTTGGGAGCTCGAGAGTCAGTAAGGTTATGGCGAAGGGGGTGAGAAGTCCTCTGCAGACCTGCCTGGAGGTCCTCTGGAGAAAAATAAGATGGCGGCAGGGCAGGCGACTCATTCAGAGTTGGAGGATGAGGGTATCCCTGCTCAACAGTTGGAGGACGGCGTGGAGGCTCACAGATGTGGTTTAAAGCATTGAAGGAGGAGATGATTGGGGTCCACGTCGATGTTAAAGCGTAGAACTCCGCTCTGATGTTAGTGAGTTGGGTGCATGAGTTTCCACCTCTGAAGACCACATGGAAACCCTTTCTACATCAGTGTCTGGGATTAAAGAATCTACCGATCGTATATCTACTGAACTACAACACCTACAAGCGCAGGCAGAGTATCTTGAAAATTAATCCCAGCGCTATAATCTGCATTTTAAAGGCATACCAGAGGTGCAGGCCTATCGGGACTGCAAAATAGTGGTGCGGGAGTTTTGTGAAAAATTGCTGCAGGCTGATGGAGCAGACGTGCCAGTTCTCATGCTTTTACTATGGGCACATCATAGCCTGTTGCCAACTAGAGGTTCCGGCACTAAGGATATTATCGCTTGCTTTGGCGATTATAATTTAAAGGAGCGTGTTTTGAAGGTGACTTTTCATTGGCAAGATCTGGCTGTGGGAGTATTTCAAGATCTAGCATGGTCTACGCTACAGAAACGCAAGACCTTTAAAGAAGTTACCCAGGCTTTGCGTGCAGGTGAACATAGGTTTTGCTGGCTATTTCCCTTTGGGGTGTGGTTGACTGTGAATGGAAGATCTAAGCGAGTGAGCACCGTTGCAGAAGCGTGGTCGGAGATGCAAGATCTGGGCTGCTCGAACCTTCCTGAGATAGCAGTGACGTCTAGGCCGAGCGGGACATGGACTACAGTGTTGAGATCTGGAAAGAAACCTGTCAGATCTGCCACTTGATTTTTTTTGGGGGGGCGGGTGCTGTTCGTGGGCTTTTCTAGCTATTTGTGAGCCAGCAAAGCCACTGTGTGGTTGTCTGTTGCCTTTGGCTCTCATCTTTTGTTCTAATATTAGACAATTTTATAGAATGTCTCTACTTTTAACCTGTTTGGCTTGAAGTGGGATGTTTATGTTGCTGGCAGTCTGTTGGGGATTCTGGGGTGCAGTTTGTTTTCCATCGGTTTGGGAAGGGTTGGACTTCCCCGGGGTTTGTTGCTCTCCTCTACACTACCTTGGGTAGGCAGAGAGTGCCCTCTTGTTCTCCCTACCTTGGAGAGGGTGAACAACCTGTCCTATCCACTAAGTCTATTCCCTTTAGTACCTTGAATGTTTCGATCATATCCCCTCTCAATATCCTCTTTTCAAGGGAGAAGAGGCCCAGTTTCTTCAATCTCTAACTGTACGGCAACTCCTCCAGCCCCTTAACCATTTTAGTCACTCTTCTCTGGACTAGAGAGTTGCACGGGGGACAGAAATCCCACCCGTCCCCGTGAGGAATCCCTCCATCCCCGCCCATCCATGTGAAGAATCCCATCCATCCCCACGAGAAATCCCTCCACCCATGCCCGTCCCTGTGAAGAATCCCATCCGTTCCTGCCCATCCCTATAAACTTCAGAATTAGTCATTTCATTTAATTATGCTACTGAATTAAAGACTCTGGTAGAGACCCTTTATTAATTTGGAAATATTAATTGGGAAGAATACATACTTTGTAAATGGTTTCTACCAGAGCCTCTAATGTAAATATAAAATATAAATACTCAGCTTATGAGGACCCCCCAAGGTATGTCAGCTGAGGACTTCCTCTGAAGGTGGCCGAGGCTCCCTTTTGCCAAGCTTGGCAGGCAGCAGCAGTGTCCCTGAGTCACAGATGCTGGCACCTCAGTGTCTCATGGATGCTGCCAGTGGCTGCTGCGCTTGGTGGAAGGGAGTTCTGGCTGTCTCTAGAAGAGGTCGTCTGCTTGCAGTGCTTGGGGATCATCAGCAACCACAGCCAGGGGTCAGCAAGTACTTCAACTACACTGTAGAAATAAAACCAGAAATGCATTTCCTTTTCTTTTGAACACAATACAAAGACATCTGCTATATACATTTCCCAAAGCTAACATATTTTAGTCAATAAATTCTGTTTTTACCTTTGTTGTCTGGAGACTTATTTTTCCATCAAGTTGGTCCCAGTTTCTTTTTTTCTGCTTTACCGTCTTCTGTAAATTCTTCTGTTGCTGTCCATTGGTTCCTCCTACCAGGGTCCAGCATTTATCCCTCTCTCATGTCTCATTCCCCGGACCATGTGCAGCATCTTTTGCCCCTGCCCATCAGCCCCATGCCCAACATTTCTCTTTCTATCACCCCTCTCCAGCACCATGCCACATCTCTCCCTCCATTCCCTTCACCACTATGTCCAACATTCCTCCCTCTTGCATCCCTTTCAATCTTTCCACCACATTTCTCCCTCTCATCTTTCACTTCCCTATCTGTACCTCCTTCTCTCCCAATGACCAAAAATTCTCCACTTTCTTCCATTCCCCGTGTACACCATCTTTCTTTCCCTCTCACTGACACACATATGGCGTGCTATACTATAATAAAAGACATTTTAAAAGGTAGGGTAACTCCTTATTGGGGCCAGTTGTTTTCTAAACATAGCTGTTGAATGAAATTTAGTCCTACAGTTATTTTCTTTCAGATTTCCATTGCCGGGTATTGACTTTCATTTAGCTCCTTATTATCTCATATGAAAAAACCACAATTCTAATCACACAATAATTCTATAGTGCTGCGGTCATCCCTCAACCCTTTAAATATGATACCTCTTTATTAAAAGAAATGATAGGAAAGAGTAAAAGAGACTTGACTAGTATACTTGTTTCCCTCTCCTGTTAGCTTGACAGTAAACTACACAAGAAAACACTATATACATTTCTTTATCAGGCACAGCAACAAACGGTTCAGCATGCACAACCGAGATAATAGGACCAGTATAGAAATACAAAGATGTACTATATTAAGAGACCATAGTTTCTACATAAACACTCGAAAACCCCAGCTAAAAGTAACTAGTCTTTAACAACTTTCAAAAAGCATTAACGATTTAAAACGTAAATAAAAAGGCACAGAATACTAGCCATGCAGCAACGGAAGTTACCGTCTGAACTACAGAAACTAGTTAATTTAAAAATAGGGAGCAAGCATAACAACAGTACGTTCACTATACAATGCAGAAACGATCAATTACTTCTCTTCAACAATGCTTTTGTTCCCACCTCCGTTTGCTCCTTTTTTTTTGTATTTTTAAACCACGCTAATCTGCCAACTGTGATCAGTTTTAACCAGGATATACTATGGCAACTAATCCCTCGGGGTCCCACCAATTTAAAGATGCCTCCATCCACGCCCACCTTCTCCCCTTTAATCAGTTCAAATGGATAAGGGAAGCTAAGTAGCAAGAGCTCAACCTACCTTATTAGGTGGGCTAGTTACGTCTTTAAAGAATGGCAGACAGCCAATCTGGTTCCTCTCTAAGGGAAGAGGCGGTACCTTTCTGGTTTGAATGGACAGAATGATGCAATAGGGTGCCAGTGGGTGGATACTCGCTGAGTAACTAAGCTGCTGTGGCTGGGAGCATTGTAGAAAACAAGAGACTGTATTACTATTTAAAAGCTGGAATGTGCAAGAACAAATTAGCAGGAGGATTGGTTTCTTCCTAGTGCGCATGCAGTAAGTTCTTTTTAGCAGGAGGGCAGAAAAAGAAGACGAGAGCCACTCGGCTTGAGCTGCCTCCAAAACGTGGGATCCCCACAACCCTGAGGGGCATCTTCCCAAAAGAAACCAGAATGGGTTACAAATCAGCATTCATAGTATAATGAAATAATTGTATAACACACACAGATACTCTTACAAAGAATGATGTTAATTTTCCTGGTAACAGTATTTTATGATGATGATTATTGAGAGCTTCTATACCGCAACTAATGACAGTGGAGTCAATTCAGAGCGGTCTACATGAGCTTCTGTAAAGGTGTTATGATACATTAGTTTCTCTTCATTGTCTTAATACTTATTACATTTGGAACATTTAAATGATTTCTCTTCAGTGTCTTTATACTTATCACATTCAGAACATTTAAAATGTATCTCTTCATTGTCTTTATATTATCACATTCAGAACATTTAAAAGGTATCTCTTCAGTATATCTGTATACTTATCACATTCGGGATATTTAAAAGGTATCTTTTCATTGTTTTTATAAATATCACATTCAGAACAATTAGAAGGTATCTCTTCAGTATGTCTTTATACTTATCACATTCAGAACATTTAAACCGTTTCACTTTAGGATCTTTATTCTGCAGAGATGCTCAGTGCTGCCCTCCTGTGGCAAATGTATAGCATAAAGGCTGAACCATTTTCCCCCTACCTGAGCAGAGTTTCAACATTACCCCCACCAGCATGAATAGAAACAGGTGGTTAATGTGGAAACAGAGTGGGAAATGTAAATCAAACAAAACTGGACACATTTAAGGAAAGGAGAACTGAAACCAAAGGATAAGAAATTGTAAATTGCAACCCAGGACAGTGCATTACGGGAGATATGGATCGCAGCAAATACAGGAGTTAGAAAATGGAAAACCAGAAATGTAACTGCTAGGAACAGTTACCCTATTTTTAGACGCCTGCAAGGTGCTGAGGGTAGTAATTTTCAATGTAGAAAGATGCCATGAAATAACATCTCAGATCCTATGGGAACTTTGTAAACACTTTAGCATCATTAGATTGGAAGAGCCCTGGGGGGACCCACAACCCTAAGAGAATAAAGAGATTATGATCACCTGGGTCATCCCCATTCTGACCAGTAAAAAGCTGGATGCCGGGAAACTGGACACAATGGTGAAAGAGAAAAACTCCAGATGTGCATTAATCAGCAAAGTGTCTGCCCTTAGTGGTAACTCTATAAGCTGCAGGAAAAGAAAGAAGATCCTCAAGTACCAAGAGATACGGACAGAATAGTTGCCAGATTTTACTCTGTAGACCTGTAGACCCCCCCTCCCAATTCCACCCAACAATTTCTGATTTTTTCATTGCTGTTGACAGTGTGTAGCCTTCTGCAAGAAAGCGCACAAGCAACGATACTGGACTACGTATCCTATGCAAAAGTGACCCATTTGGAGACACTGCTCCTGAGAGACATTGACTTATCTGTGTGTCCTGTAACCAGAGCATTTTTTAAATAAAATTCTAATCACAAAAACACTCTACTTTTCTATGCTCTTGGATTAAGGGCGGTTGTCACTTATTATTGCATCCCCCCACCCCATTTCTCTGTTCAGCTGTTTGATATGTATTCTTCAGTTGGGTGTCTGTTTCATCACTTAGTTTTTCCTCCAGCCATCCGTGCTGTATTCATATGGCCTCAGACTACAGGGATCTGAAATTTACAATAGCAAGGCAGTTGTGTTCTATTGGTCCTTTTTTTCATATTCCAGAAAGACGGGAAAAGTTAAAACACACCTGTCATCTAACTAGAAATACTTTCTGGAATCACTATGAAATTTCCCTCCCCTGATTTTTAGGGCATCCGCTAAAAATCAGGGGAGGGAAATTTCATAGTGATTCCAGAAAGTATTTCTTCACAGAACGGGTGGTCGATTGCTGGAACGAACTCCCACTGCAGGTGATTGAGGCCAACAGTGTGTCAGAGTTTAAAAGTAAATGGAATTTTCACGTAGGATCTCTAAAGATGTAAAGGGGGTGGGTCTGTAAAATCAAAGGGGTGGGTCATGAGAGTGGGCAGAATTGATGGGCTATGGCCCTTTTCTGCTGTCATCTTCTATGTTTCTAAGTATAAAATACAAATACACCTTGTATTTCTGGAAAGAATATACAAGCAATTTTAAAATTAGAGAACCTTTACCAGAACCAGAAGTATAGATGGAGCCAGGAAAACACAGTAGAAAGTGTGAATGATAAAGTGTAGGGTTACCTTATGGCTCCAGAAAAAGGAGGACGGATTAAGGCATCTGGGTTTTACTTCCAGTGAAAACAATGGAAGTAAAATTCAGATGACTCAATCTGTCCTCCTTTTCCTTTTACTTTTGCCCTGTTTAGATCTATATAGTCTAGGCATACTGTTTGTAACTAGCCATCATTTTAAGTATGTATATGCCCTATTTTAGGGGGGGGGGTTAAGTTCTTTTAGCATGTTATTTCATTAATTCTAAGTTCAGTGTTTCAATATGTTGTTCTTGGTTTTTGTCCTAATCCCCTGAGTTTATATTGTACCCCCAAGTCTCTCTATTCTTTCCCTCCCTCACATGAAATCCTCTATAGTATCCTGATCTCTATTCAGTTCCTGAACTCACTTCAAGTTTGTTTTCAGAGCTATGCTGTCCAGTCAAACTCATTAGCTGGAGTCTCAGTCCCAGGTACTGAACAGATGAGAGATTTAAAGTAGAGGGGCTGGAATTAAAAGCGAGGAAATGCATTTCCTGATTCCTACCCTTACAACAGAGCTGTAACGTTACCCAGTTCCAGCAAGTCCTGGTTTTGAATTTATGTCCCAAGGTATTGTGGGACTTGTAGTCCCTGATCCTAAATCAGTACTGCAGATCCCATAGGGTCAGAAATCTAGGCCAGGCCCAAAATTTCCCTCCTGGAAATGGATATCTCAGAAACTCTGTTATAAGGAGTTTGGTTGGCTAGGGGTGGCAAACTGCAATACTGGAGGGCTGTGAACCTGTCAGGGTTTCAGGATATCCTTAGTAAATACGCTTGATTATATTTGCATATAAAAATAAGATATGCTAGTTACCGACATCATTATGAATATCCTGGAATCCTGGATACTTTGCTGCATTCCAGGACTGCAGTTTGACACCCCTAAAATCTCACCTTGGCTTCTGGGGCCAGGTTAACTGTTAACTCAGCTTGGGCAATCAGGGCTGCTGAAAGCTTCACAGGAGACACATGGGGCAGGATAGGAAGGAAGTGCTTCTGTCCTAGTACTGCTCCCGCCTCCCTTTATAGCCTATTGGCTGGAATATCTGACCACTATGCTACAGGAGGAAGAGAGCGCTACTAGAAACAAGGATAAGCCACATCCTGACTGCAGCTGTTAATGGGGGTAAGTGAATCGCAAGAGGTTATTTCCCAGGACAGAGAATTCTGCAAAAAAGAAGAGTGATGAAGGGAGAGGGATAGATGGATTAGGAAGAGGCCAAAAGAGACTATGAGGAAAAAATAAACCAAGGAGGTGAAGAACTTCAAGCTGTTCTTTTGATATATTAAGGGGAAACGACCCGCGAAGGAAGCGGTGGGACCGTTGGATGACCATGGAATAAAGGGAGCGCTAAAGGAGGACAAAGCAATCGCCGACAAACTGAACACATTTTTTGCGTCTGTATTTACCGAAGAAGATGTATACAGCATACTGGAACCCATCAGGCTATATGCAGGAAATGAAGACGAAAAGCTGACAGGATTGACGGTTAGTCTACAGGAGGTATGTAGGCAGCTTGATAGGCTTAAGAGCGATAAATTTCCGAGACCGGGGATCCATCTGAGACCGGCATCCATCCGAGAGTCATGAAGGAAGTGAAAGGGACCATAGCTGAACTGCTTCAACTAATAGCCAATCTGTCGATCAAATCGGGAAAGATATCGGAAGACTGGAAGGTGGCAAATGTTATGCCGATCTTCAAGAAAGGTTCGAGGGGAGATCTGGGAAACTACAGATCGGTGAGTCTGACCTCGGTACCGGGAAAGATGGTAGAGTCGCTAATAAAGGATCGCATCATTGATCACCTTGATGGACAGGGGCTGATGAGGAGCAGTCAGCACGTTTTTAGCAAAGGCAGATCGTGTTTGATGAACTTGCTGCACTTCTTTGAGGGAGTAAACAGACAGATAGACAAGGGTGACCCGGTCGACATTGTATATCTGGATTTTCAGAAGGCGTAAACGACTACTTCGGAAAATTACGAGCCATAGAATTGAGGGTGAAATACTCATGTAGATTAAAAACTGGCTGGATCATAGGAAACAGAGAGTGGGGGTAAATGGACAATACTCGGACTGGAAGGACGTCACCAGTGGGGTGCAGCAGGGCTCGGTGCTTGGACCCGTGCTTCTCAACATCTTTATAAATGATCTAGACATTGGTATGACGAGTGAGGTGATTAAATTTGCGAATGATACAAAGTTATTCAGAATAGTGAAGACACAGGGAGATTGCGAAGATCTGCAACGTGACATAATCAGACTTGAGGAATGGGCGTCAACATGGCAGATGAGGTTCAACGTGGATAAGTGTAAAGTGATGCATGTCGGTAACAAAAATCTCATGCACAGATACAGATGTCCGGGTCGGTACTTGGAGAGACCTCCCAGGAAAGAGACTTGGGAGTTCTGATCGACAAGTCGATGAAGCCGTCCATGCAATGTGCGACTGCGGCAAAAAGGGTGAACAGAATGCTAGGAATGATAAAGAAGGGGATCAGAAACAGATCGGAGAAGGTTATCATGCCGCTGTACCGGGCCATGGTGCGCCCTCACCTAGAGTACTGTGTCCAGCACTGGTCACCGTATATGAAGAAGGACACGGTACTACTCGAAAGGGTCCAGAAAAGAACAACTAAGATGGTTAAACGGCAGGAAGAGTTGCCGTACAGTGAAAGATTAGAGAAACTGGGCCTTTTCTCCCTCGAACAGAGGAGATTGAGAGGGGACATGATTGAAACATTCAAGGTACTGAAGGGAATAGACTTAGTAGATAAAGACAGGTTGTTCACCCTCTCCAAGGTAGGGAGAACGAGAGGGCACTCTCTAAAGTTGAAAAGGGATAGATTCTGTACGAATGTAAGGAAGTTATTCACCCAGAGAGTGGTAGAAACCTGGAACGCTCTTCCGGAGTCTGTCATGGGGGAAAACACCCTCCAGGGATTCAAGACAAAGTTAGACAAGTTCATAATGAACAAGGACGTATGCCGGTAGGACTAGTCTCAGTTAGGGTGACCAGAGGGCTGCCGCGTGAGCGGATTGCTGAGCATGATGGACCACTGGTCTTACCCAGCAGCGGCAATTCTTATGTTCTTATGAATTGATAATGGAACTCTGATGGGCTAAGCCTGTCCTGCTGAGGCGTTTGCTGTGTATTTCCACTACACCTGACCCGTTTCTGTTCGCAATGCTAATTATTAAGCAGGACCTTGGGCTGGTGCTTCCTGAGAAGAAGCACGTCACAGAATATTCTGGATGGAAAAGGGGAGTATAAGTGCATCATCTCCTATCCATCGCCCTCCCCAAGAGTAACAGATGAATGAACTGGAGTAATAATAATAATATTGAACCCATTAAACTAAGATGAATATTACTGATACCATGTCCAGAATCACAAATTTCTGAGGGTTATGGTTCCAGGATAATAAACATAGAAACATGACGCCAGATAAAGGCCAAATGGCCCATTCATTCTGCCCATCCACAGTAAGCATTATCGCTTTCTCTCTCTGAGAGATCTCACGTGCCTATCCCAGGCCCTCTTGAATTCAGAGACAGTCTCTGTTTCCACCACCTCTTCCTGGAGACTGTTCCACGCATCTACCACCCTTTCCATAAAAAGGAACTTCCTCAGATTACTCTGGAGACTATCACCTCTTAACTTCATCCTATGCCCTCTCATTGCAGAGTTTCCTTTCAAATGAAAGCGACTCATTTATAATAGGTAGATATTTAAACGTTTCTGTCATATCTGCCCTCTCCCGCCTTTCCTCCAAAGATTTTACAGACCCACCCCCTTTACATCTTTAGAGATCCTACGTGAAATCCCATTTACTTTTAAACTCTGACACACTGTTGGCCTCAATCACCTGCAGTGGGAGTTCGTTCCAGCAATCGACCACCCGTTCTGTGAAGAAATACTTTCTGGAATCACTATGAAATTTCCCTCCTCTGATTTTTAGCGGATGCCCTAAAAATCAGGGGAGGGAAATTTCATAGTGATTCCAGAAAGTATTTATAGTTAGATGACAGGTGTGTTTTAACTTTTCCCGTCTTTCTGGAATATGAAAAAAAGGACCAATAGAACACAACTGCCTTGCTATTGTAAATTTCAGATCCCTGTAGTCTGAGGCCATATGAATACAGCACGGATGGCTGGAGGAAAAACTAAGTGATGAAACAGACACTCAACTGAAGAATACATATCAAACAGCTGAACAGAGAAATGGGGTGGGGGGATGCAATAATAAGTGACAACCGCCCTTAATCCAAGAGCATAGAAAAGTAGAGTGTTTTTGTGATTAGAATTTTTTTAAAAAAATGCTCTGGTTACAGGACACACAGATAAGTCAATTTCTCTCAGGAGCAGTGTCTCCAAATGGGTCACTTTTGCATAGGATACGTAGTCCAGTATCGTTGCTTGTGCGCTTTCTTGCAGAAGGCTACACACTGTCAACAGCAATGAAAAAATCAGAAATTGTTGGGTGGAACTGGGAGGGGGGGTCTACAGGTCTACAGAGTAAAATCTGGCAACTATTCTGTCCGTATCTCTTGGTACTTGAGGGTCTTCTTTCTTTTCCTGCAGCTTATAGAGTTACCACTAAGGGCAGACACTTTGCTGATTAATGCACATCTGGAGTTTTTCTCTTTCACCATTGTGTCCAGTTTCCCGGCATCCAGCTTTTTACTGGTCAGAATGGGGATGACCCAGGTGATCATAATCTCTTCATTCTCTTAGGGTTGTGGGTCCCCCCAGGGCTCTTCCAATCTAATGATGCTAAAGTGTTTACAAAGTTCCCATAGGATCTGAGATGTTATTTCATGGCATCTTTCTACATTGAAAATTACTACCCTCAGCACCTTGCAGGCGTCTAAAAATAGGGTAACTGTTCCTAGCAGTTACATTTCTGGTTTTCCATTTTCTAACTCCTGTATTTGCTGCGATCCATATCTCCCGTAATGCACTGTCCTGGGTTGCAATTTACAATTTCTTATCCTTTGTTTCAGTTCTCCTTTCCTTAAATGTGTCCAATTTTGTTTGATTTACATTTCCCACTCTGTTTCCACATTAACCACCTGTTTCTTTTCATGCTGGTGGGGGTAATGTTGAAACTCTGCTCAGGTAGGGGGAAAATGGTTCAGCCTTTATGCTATACATTTGCCACAGGAGGGCAGCACTGAGCATCTCTGCAGAATAAAGATACTAAAGTGAAACGGTTTAAATGTTCTGAATGTGATAAGTATAAAGACATACTGAAGAGATACCTTTTCAAAGTTCTAAATGTGATAATCATAAAACCACTGAAGAGATACCTTCTCAATGTTCTGAATGTCAAAAGTATAGAAACAATAAAAAAAGATACCTTCTAAATGTTCTGAATGTGATAAGTATAAAGACACTGAAGAGATACCTTCTAAATGTTCTGAATGTCACAAATATAAAAACAATAAAGAGATACCTTTTAAATGTTCTAAATGTGATAAATATAAAGACATTGAAAAAATACCTTCTAAATGTTCTGAATGTGATAAGCAGAAAAACAATGAAAAGATACCTTTTAAATGTCCCGAATATGATAAGTATACAGATATACTGAAGAGATACCTTTTAAATGTTCTGAATGTCAAAAGAAGAAAGACACTGAAGAGAAATCTTTAAATAGTCTGTGTGTCATAGGTATAAAGACATATACTGAACAGATACCTTTTAAATGTTCTAAATGTGATAAGTATAAAGAGACCGACGAAGTACCTTCTAAATCTTCCGATTGTGATATGTATTTTAGGCATTCTTTGTCTCAGCAATATCATATACAGACACATTCTGAAGAGATACTTTTTAAATATGCTAAATGTGATAAGTATAAAGACACCGAAGAGATACCTTCTAATTGTTATGAATGTGATATTTATAAAAACAATGAAAAGATACCTTTTAAATATCCCGAATGTGATAAGTATACAGATATACTGAAGAGATACCTTTTAAATGTTCTGAATGTGATAATATAAAGACAATGAAGAGATACCTTTTAAATGTTCTGAATGTGATAAGTATAAAGACACTGAAGAGAAATCATTTAAATGTTCTAAATGTAATAAGTATTAAGACAATGAAGAGAAACTAATGTATCATAACACCTTTACAGAAGCTCATGTAGACTGCTCTGAATTGACTCCACTGTCATTAGTTGCGGTATAGAAGCTCTCAATAATCATCATCATAAAATACTGTTACCAGGAAAATTAACATCATTCTTTGTAAGAGTATCTGTGTGTGTTATGCAATTATTTCATTATACTATGAATGCTGATTTGTAACCCATTCTGGTTTCTTTTGGGAAGATGCCCCTCAGGGTTGTGTGGATCTCACGTTTTGGAGGCAGCTCAAGCCGAGTGGCTCTCGTCTTCTTTTTCTGCCCTCCTGCTAAAAAGAACTTACTGCATGCGCACTAGGAAGAAACCGATCCTCCTGCTAATTTGTTCTTGCACATTCCAGCTTTTAAATAGTAATACAGTCTCTTGTTTTCTACAATGCTCCCAGCCACAGCAGCTTAGTTACTCAGCGAGTATCCACCCACTGGTGCCCTATTGCATCATTCTGTCCATTCAAACCAGAAAGGTACCGCCTCTTCCCTTAGAGAGGAACCAGATTGGCTGTCTGCCATTCTTTAAAGACGTAACTAGCCCACCTAATAAGGTAGGTTGAGCTCTTGCTACTTAGCTTCCCTTATCCATTTGAACTGATTAAAGGGGAGAAGGTGGGCATGGATGGAGGCATCTTTAAATTGGTGGGACCCCGAGGGATTAGTTGCCATAGTATATCCTGGTTAGAACTGATCACAGTTGGCAGATTAGCGTGGTTTAAAAAAAAAAGGAGCAAACGGAGGTGGGAACAAAAGCATTGTTGAAGAGAAGTAATTGATCGTTTCTGCATTGTATAGTGAACGTACTGTTGTTATGCTTGCTCCCTATTTTTAAATTAACTAGGTTCTGTAGTTCAGACGGTAACTTCCTTTGCTGCATGGCTAGTATTCTGTGCCTTTTTATTTACGTTTTAAATCGTTAATGCTTTTTGAAAGTTGTTAAAGACTAGTTACTTTTAGCTGGGGTTTTCGAGTGTTTATATAGAAACTATGGTCTCTTAATATAGTACATCTTTGTATTTCTATACTGGTCCTATTATCTCGGTTGTGCATGCTGAACCGTTTGTTGCTGTGCCTGATAAAGAAATGTATATAGTGTTTTCTTGTGTAGTTTACTGTCAAGCTAACAGGAGAGGGAAACAAGGGATGACCGCAGCACTATAGAATTATTGTGTGATTAGAATTGTGGTTTTTTCATATGAGATAATAAGGAGCTAAATGAAAGTCAATACCCGGCAATGGAAATCTGAAAGAAAATAACTGTAGGACTAAATTTCATTCAACAGCTATGTTTAGAAAACAACTGGCCCCAATAAGGAGTTACCCTACCTTTTAAAATGTCTTTTATTATAGTATAGCACGCCATATGTGTGTCAGTGAGAGGGAAAGAAAGATGGTGTACACGGGGAATGGAAGAAAGTGGAGAATTTTTGGTCATTGGGAGAGAAGGAGGTACAGATAGGGAAGTGAAAGATGAGAGGGAGAAATGTGGTGGAAAGATTGAAAGGGATGCAAGAGGGAGGAATGTTGGACATAGTGGTGAAGGGAATGGAGGGAGAGATGTGGCATGGTGCTGGAGAGGGGTGATAGAAAGAGAAATGTTGGGCATGGGGCTGATGGGCAGGGGCAAAAGATGCTGCACATGGTCCGGGGAATGAGACATGAGAGAGGGATAAATGCTGGACCCTGGTAGGAGGAACCAATGGACAGCAACAGAAGAATTTACAGAAGACGGTAAAGCAGAAAAAAAGAAACTGGGACCAACTTGATGGAAAAATAAGTCTCCAGACAACAAAGGTAAAAACAGAATTTATTGACTAAAATATGTTAGCTTTGGGAAATGTATATAGCAGATGTCTTTGTATTGTGTTCAAAAGAAAAGGAAATGCATTTCTGGTTTTATTTCTACAGTGTAGTTGAAGTACTTGCTGACCCCTGGCTGTGGTTGCTGATGATCCCCAAGCACTGCAAGCAGAGGACCTCTTCTAGAGACAGCCAGAACTCTCTTCCACCAAGTGCAGCAGCCACTGGCAGCATCCATGAGACACTGAGGTGCCAGCATCTGTGACTCAGGGACACTGCCGCTACCTGCCAAGCTTGGCAAAAGGGAGCCTCGGCCACCTTTAGAGGAAGTCCTCAGCTGACATACCTTGGGGGGTCCTCATAAGCTGAGTATTTATATTTTATATTTACATTAGAGGCTCTGGTAGAAACCATTTACAAAGTATGTATTCTTCCCAATTAATATTTCCAAATTAATAAAGGGTCTCTACCAGAGTCTTTAATTCAGTAGCATAATTAAATGAAATGACTAATTCTGAAGTTTATAGGGATGGGCAGGAACGGATAGGATTCTTCACAGGGCCGGCGTGGATGGAGGGATTCCTCACGGGGACGGGTGGGATTTCTGTCACCCGTGCAACTCTCTAGTCCAGAGAAGAGTGACTAAAATGGTTAAGGGGCTGGAGGAGTTGCCGTACAGTTAGAGATTGAAGAAACTGGGCCTCTTCTCCCTTGAAAAGAGGAGTTTGAGAGGGGATATGATCGAAACATTCAAGGTACTAAAGAGAATAGACTTAGTGGATATGACAGGTTGTTCACCCTCTCCAAGGTAGGGAGAACAAGAAGGCACTCTCTACCTACCCAAGGTAGTGTAGAGGAGAGCAACAAACCCCGGGGAAGTCCAACCCTTCCCAAACTGATGGAAAACAAACTGCACCCCAGAATCCCCAACAGACTGCCAGCAACATAAACATCCCCCTTCAAGCCAAACAGGTTAAAAGTAGAGACATTCTATAAAATTGTCTAATATTAGAACAAAAGATGAGAGCCAAAGGCAACAGACAACCACACAGTGGCTTTGCTGGCTCACAAATAGCTAGAAAAGCCCACGAATAGCACCCGCCCCCCAAAAAAAAATCAAGTGGCAGATCTGACAGGTTTCTTTCCAGATCTCAACACTGTAGTCCATGTCCCGCTCGGCCTAGTCGTCACTGCTATCTCAGGAAGGTTCGAGCAGCCCAGATCTTGCATCTCCGACCACGCTTCTGCAACGGTGCTCACTCGCTTAGATCTTCCATTCACAGTCAACCACACCCCAAAGGGAAATAGCCAGCGAAACCTATGTTCACCTGCACGCAAAGCCTGGGCAACTTCTTTAAAGGTCTTGCGTTTCTGTAGCGTAGACCATGCTAGATCTTGAAATACTCCCACAGCCAGATCTTGCCAATGAAAAGTCACCTTCAAAACACGCTCCTTTAAATTATAATCGCCAAAGCAAGCGATAATATCCTTAGTGCCGGGACCTCTAGTTGGCAACAGGCTATGATGTGCCCATAGTAAAAGCATGAGATCCGGCACGTCTGCTCCATCAGCCTGCAGCAATTGTTCACAAAACTCCCGCACCACTATTTTGCAGTCCCGATAGGCCTGCACCTCTGGTATGCCTTTAAAATGCAGATTATAGCATCGGGATTAATTTTCAAGATACTCTGCCTGCGCTTGTAGGTGTTGTAGTTCAGTAGATATACGATTGGTAGATTCTTTAATCCCAGACACCGATGTAGAAAGGGTTTCCATGTGGTCTTCAGAGGTGGAAACTCATGCACCCAACTCACTAACATCAGAGCGGAGTTCTATGCTTTAACGTCGACCTGGACCCCAATCATCTCCTCCTTCAATGTTTAAACCACATCTGTGAGCCTCCACGCCGTCCTCCAACTGTTGAGCAGGGATACCCTCATCCTCCAACTCTGAATGAGTCGCCTGCCCTGCCGCCATCTTATTTTTCTCCAGAGGACCTCCAGGCAGGTCTGCAGAGGACTTCTCACCCCCTTCGCCATAACCTTACTGACTCTCGACCTCCCAAGAGTCAGAGATTGCTATGCGCTGGGGCTTTTAACTCCACAATTCTCATCAGCCCCTATGGAGCTCTCGATTTAGGCAGCCATTCACCGGGATGTAAAAATCTGGCAACTACTCTGTCTGGATCTTCTTTCTTTTCCTGCATCTTATAGAATTACCGCTAAGGGCAGGCACTTTGCTGATTAATGCCCATCTGGAGTTTTCTCTTTCACCAATGTGTCCAGTTTCCCGGCATCCAGCTTTTTACTGGTCAGAATGGGGATGACCCAGGTGATCATAATCTCTTCATTCTCTTAGGGTTGTGGGTCCCCCCAGTGCTCTTCCAATCTAATGATGCTAAAGTGTTTACAAAGTTCCCATAGGATCTGAGATGTTATTTCATGGCATCTTTCTACATTGAAAATTACTACCCTCAGCACCTTGCAGGCGTCTAAAAATAGGGTAACTGTTCCTAGCAGTTACATTTCTGGTTTTCCATTTTCTAACTCCTGTATTTGCTGCGATCCGTATCTCCCATAATGCACTGTCCTGTGTTGCAATTTCCAATTTCTTATCCTTTGGTTTCAGTTCTCCTTTCCTGACCATTACTGGTTGTTTATTCTAAGCTTGAAAATAAATAAAACTTTTTTGAACTTAAAAAAAAAATGTGTCCATTTTTGTTTGATTTACATTTCCCACTCTGTTTCCACATTAACCACCTGTTTTTATTCATGCTGGTGGGGTTAATGTTGAAACTCTGCTCAGGTAGGGGAAAAATGGTTCAGCCTTTATGCTATACGTTTGCCACAGGAGGGCAGCACTGTGCATCTTAGCAGTACTCATTCTTGAAACTGCATAGTTAGGGGGATAAAAGGTTCGGCCTTTATGCTATACATTTGCCACAGGAGGGCAGCACTGAGCATCTCTGAGATACTTTAGAGAAACAGATTTAATGTTCTGAATGTGATAAGTATAAAGACATAATGAAGAGATACGTTTTCAAAGTTCTAAATGTAATATGCATAAAATCAATGAAGAGATACTATTTAAATGTTGTAAATGTGATAAGTATAAAGACACTGAATAGATACCTTTTAAATGTTCTGAATGTCACAAACATAGAAACAATAAAGAGATACCTTTTAAATGTTCTGAATGTCACATATAAACAATAAAGAGATACCTTTTCAATGTTCTAAATGTGATAAGTATACAAACAATGAAAAGATACCTTCTAAATGTTTTGAATGTGATAAGCATAAAATAATGAAAAGATACATTTTAAAAGTCCCGAATGTGATAAGTATACAGTAACATACTGAAGGGATACCTTTTAAATGTTCTTAATGTGATAAGCATAAAAACAATGAAGAGATATTTTTTAAATGTTCTGAATATGATAAGTATAAAGACATATACTGAAGAGATACCTTTTCAATGTTCTAAATGTGATAAGTATAAAACCAATAAAGAGATACCTTTTAAATGTTCTGAATGTGATAATCATAGAAACAATGAAAAGATACCTTTTAAATGTCTCGAATGTGATAAGTATAAAGATACTGAAGAAATACCTTTTAAACGTTCTGAATGTGATAAGTATAAAGACACTGAACAGATACATTTTAAATGTTCTAAATGTGATAAGTATAAAGACACTGAGGAGATACCTTCTAAACGTTCTGAATGTCACAAGTATAAAAAAATAAAGAGATACCTTTTAAATGTTCTGAATGTGATAATCATAAAAACAATTAAAAGATACTTTTTTAATGTCTCGAATGTGATAAGTATACAGACACATACTGAAGAGATACATTTTAAATATTCTGAATGTCACATATAAACAACAAAGAGATACCTTTTCAATGTTCTAAATGTGATGAGTATAAAGACCTTTTAAATGTTCTGAATGTGATAAGCATAAAAATAATGAAAAGATACCTTTTAAATGTCCCGAATGTGATAAGTATACAGTAACATACTGAAGGGATACCTTTTTAATGTTCTGAATGTCACAAGCATAGAAACAATAAAGATACCTTTTAAATGTTCTAAATGTGATAAGTATAAAGACACTGAAGAGATACCTTTTAAATGTTCTGAATGTCACAAGTATAAAACCAATAAAGAGATACATTTTCAATGTTCTAAATGTGATAAGTATAAAGACACTGAATAGATACCTTTTAAATGTCCTGAATGTGATAAGTATACAGACACATACTGAAGAGATACCTTTTAAATATTCTAAATGTCACATATAAACAACAAAGAGATACCTTTTCAATGTTCTAAATGTGATGAATATAAAGACCTTTTCAATGTTCTGAATGTGATAAGCATAAAAATAATGAAAAGATACCTTTTAAATGTCCCGAATGTGATAAGTATACAGTTACATACTGAAGGGATACCTTTTAAATGTTCTGAATGTCACAAGTATAGAAACAATATATATAACTTTTAAATGTTCTAAATGTGATAAGTATAAAAACACTGAAGAGATACCTTCTAAATGTTCTAAATATGATAAGCATAAAACAATGAAAAGATACCTTTTAAATGTTCTAGACAAATCATGCTTAAAATACATATCACATTCAGAATGTTTAAACGGTTTCTCTTCAGTGTCTTTATACTTACCACATTTAGAACATTTAAAATGTTTCTCTTCAATGTCTTTAAACTTATCACATTTAGAACATTTAAAATTATCTGTTCAGTACGTTATTTTTATACATATGACATTCAGAACATTTAAACGGTGTCTCTTCAGTGTCTCTATACTGCAGAGATGCTCAGTGCTGCCCTCCTTTGGCAAATATATAGCATAAAGGCTGTACCATTTATCCCCCTACCTGATCAGAGTTTGAGCATCACTCCCGATGGATTAGGTTCATACTCTATCACATTATATTTAGAGAATGCCCTCTTCCCCAACTATAGAACACATTTAAAAGGTATCTCTTCAGTGTCTTTATACTTATCACATTTAGAACATTTAAAACGTTTCTCTTCATTTTTTTATACTTATCACTGAAGAGAAATATTTTAAATGTTCTAAATGTAATAAGTATAAACACACTGAAGAGAAACGATTTAAATGTTCTGAATGTGATAAGTATAAAGACACTGAACAGAAACCATTTAAATGTTCTAAATGTATTTAAGACAAGGAAAAGAAACTAATGTATCATAACACCTTTACAGAAGCTCATATAGACCACTCTGAATTGACTCCACTTTTATTAGTAGTGGTATAGAAGCTCTCAATAATCATAATCATAAAATACTGTTACCAGGAAAATTAACATCATTCTTTGTATATAGAGCAGCTTAAAGGATTATGCATCAATATGTCATAAACAAGCTGTAAGCTATCAGCGAGAAATAATGATACTGTCAGTACATTTAGAAGTATGCTCTGTTGTGACATGACCATTACTCGTTGTTTATTCTATGCTTGAAAATAAATAAAACTTTTTTGAACTTTAAAAAAATCATTCTTTGTAAGAGTATCTGTGTGCACTATGCAGTTATTTAATTATACTATGTATGCTGAATTGTAACCCATTCTGTACTCTTTTGGGAAGACGGACTAAGCAACCAAATAAATATTTTTTTTAAAAAAATGCATATAAGGAAATTTTATGCTGAATTTCAAATCTTAGTTTTATAGGTGCTATTCTAGATAGTGCCACACGAGGGCAACATTGCCATTAGAGAGGGCTATATTTAATAACTCAGTGCTGTCCTCCTATGGTCATTCCTCAGATTGCACATTGAATTGCTTAAATCTGTTAATAATAGAGACTTTCCCAACTGTGCAGAGCAACTGCCTGCTCTGCCCTCCTCAAACTGGCTGTGCAGCTGAAGCTCCTCTCCTTTTAAATATAATAATAACTTTATTCTTTTATACCACCATAACCAAAAGTGCTAGGTGGTTTACACTAAAAAGAGCTGTACAATCAGCGAAATAAGGCTTCCAACTGGATCCAGTGCTGGGTTTACTCCTTTGCAGGTAAGGACTTGGACTTCTGAGTTCCCCATTGCATTCCCTAAGAAAAGCAAGATTTAGAAGGGAGATCATAGGTCAGTTCTGGGTTTCTGACAGCCTTATTCTTGATTCCTTTGATTTTCAGCACAAAGTTCAGTGGGTAGCCTGGAACTGGGCAACTTGGTAGCCCTGGTTTGTTTGCTTAACAGCCTTTAGAGAAAACTCTACAGCTTCTGCATAGCACAGGCTGTTTCAGTAGCCATCCTGAAGACTGGTCTAGTAAGTCTCAAATGTGACCTTGGATTTGCTACACCATCCCAGGTCGACTAATCTGATCCAGTCCTGAATTTTACCCTACTCCATGCAGAGACTTGTTCTAATTGTCCACTGAGACAATCAGCCTGGCTTTCAGTGGGGATTAAAGGTGGACTGGATCCATTCACTAACTAATCCAGAGAGGGATGGAGACTTCAAATATTCCTGTGTTTCCACTGCTTTTGAAATGGGTCGTACAGGGCATCAATGTATCTTAGCTAATGAGGTTAAAAGCTTCCCTGAGCTAGACAGCAGTGGCACCAGGTCTTCAGGGCGATGGATACCTAAGCAGAAGGAATGTGAATGTGAATCGACACTCCTGGAGTTTGGAGAAGAGTACAGTTCCTCTGAAGAATATCTTGCTGTCCTTGATTAAATGGATTTCAAAAATAAAAGATAAATCGATATAGGGAACTCTAATGAGCCAAGTCTGTCCTGATGAGGCGTTTGCTGTGTATTTTCCACTACACCTGACCTGTTTCTGTTTGCATTGGTAATTATTAAGAAGGGAGCTTATCCAGGCATAGGAACTTGGGCTGGTGCTTCCTGAGAAGAAGCATGACACAGAATATTTGGGGTGAAAAAGGGGAGTATAAGTGCATCATCTCCTATCCACCACCCTCCCTAAGAGTGGTAGATGAATGAACTAGCGTAATAATAATATCAAACCCATTAAACCAAGATGTATATCACTGATGCCTCAACAAAACCCCAAATAAACAGATAGAGGAACCAGTTCAAAAAATACTTTCCACTTTCAACGGTGCTCAGAATCCAAGATGGAATGTAAGAACTCAGAGTGGGGGATTAACCCCTACCAGAACTCTTGTGGTATCTATCATTGCATTGTGGTGCAATGATAGATACCACAAGAGTTCTGGTAGGGGTTAATCCCCCACTCTGAGTTCTTACATTCCATCTTGGATTCTGAGCACCGTTGAAAGTGGAAAGTATTTTTTGAACTGGTTCCTCTATCTGTTTATTTGTGATTCCGTTTTTTGGAACTAGGCTTTTTTGACCTAACCCAGTCGTTTATATTGGGATTTATCACTGATGCCTGACATAACATGTCCAGAATCACAAAATTCTGAGGGTTATGGTTCCAGGATAATTATTCTAGAATCGGATGGTTAAAGATGGGGCTGGGAGAGACCTTGGGTATTCATCTACTGTACTCCCTTGCCTCCATGCAGGATCCCTTTATGTAAAATTTCCCAGATAGATGCTTCTCTAACCTGCTGTTAAGAACACCCCCCAACATTCTCCCATCATAGGAGTTGGTGGTTGCGTATCACCAAACTGGGCTTCCCCAGGCTCTCCTTGATTTCTGTTTTTCTTATCTTGGCACTACATACGCCAGGTAACTCTTTATAAATTATCAGACTTTAGAAAAGCAGTAACAACTTTTATTTTCACATGAACTGGACTGAAATTATAGACTCTGACTTCTAAATTGTTACCTGAACGAGTCTAAAATGTATAGTGTATTTAGCTGCAATAGTAAACCTTGTATTACATGTGTGCATACATAGGGCAACTGATTTGGTATAACTTGGTAACATCACCACAGAGCTCTGTGTATTTCAGTATAGAGCCCATGCATTGTAACACCTCACAAGTCGTACAGACTCCCAGATTAACATGCCAAGTAAAGTGGTCATTCCAGTAAGTTTCTTCTAGTTATCTAGCTGCTGATTGAGAGATGGGGAAAGGGAGAGAGAGCAGAGGAAGTTTCCTGCACAGATCTCTCTGAGATGAAGAGAAGTGGCATTGTGAGTATTAAAAATGCAAGTTTAGTTTAGACATCCCGGCCAAGTTATGTTTCTCTGAATTCTAAATTGAACAGAAGCTGACACAAACTCAAAAGTGACTGGGCTAATGGCCAGCTGCTGCAGTTGGTTGGTTTTTCCAACCACCACCACCTGTGGTAGTGAAAAACCGATATCCAGAAGGAGCAACAGGAGGCTGCACGATCGAGATAGCGGCGATATTCACACCACTATGTAGATAAAGTTAGGGAGTCAGTTTTCTCTCCACTGGCAGCCACTCATCTGAATGGTTCACTGTGACGGTCTCTCCCATAGCCCCTCCTCCTCTGAGCTCCAGGCATTTTGGCCCAAATTCACTAAACCTCCAAACAGTGTGCGATCCATTTCCATTTGCATGCCAGCCGACGAATTCACTAAAGGCCTGCATGCAAATGGGACGATCGTTAACACGCCCCCCTACCCATGGCCAGAGCGATCCCTGCTCTTGCGCACACCCTGATGACAGTGACAAGAGAAGCAACCTCCTGTCACTGCTGTCAGGGCTCAGCCCCGATCTCTCCTGGACTCCTGCTCATGGACTCTCCTGCTCATGGACTCTCCTGCTCTCTGCCGCCGTTCCCTGCAGTGCAAGCCTCTATTTATATGTTTGATTTATGTATATCACATGGAGTCTTACGTCACATCCCATTGTCACTCTATCACATTACTTATGTCATTGTTTTTATTCATTTAACATCACACCATATGTCCATTTTTCATGTCTTTATACATCTGTAATTGTGGGTAAGCAGAGTGGGCAGACTTGATGGGCTGTAGCCCTTTTCTGCCGTCATCTTCTATGTTTCTATGTTTCTATATTCTTAGCAATCTTTATTTATATTTGTTCAGACCCCAGAGGAAGGTGTGTTTACTGAAACACGGACAGTGTCGGGTCCTTAGGTTTGTTTGAAGGGTGGTAACACTGACCGCATTTATATTTGATATAATAAACATAGTCTGCAACTTGTACATTTTCTCTGCAGTCTTTTTTGGTTTTTGTTTTTGGATTTTTTTCTTTTGTTTTCAGTAACTCAGTTACCGACAGGTCTGCAGCAGTCGGGTTTGCCAATAGTAAAACTCGATTCGAAATAGCCAAGCAATTGTTAGTGAATCAATCGCTTGGCTATTTTGCATGGGGTTTTGCTAATTTGCATGGGAGGATCGTTACAGGCTTTAGTGAATGGGGTTGTAGAGAAATTTGGAAGCAAAGGGCTCGCAAACCCATCGGTACACGATCGGTTTGCTTAGTGAATTTGGGCCTTTGTTCCTGATTTTGTGCATTTACACATACACGAGTGTGCACACACAAGCCACAGCAAATAAATAGTATCAAACAGTTCAGGACTTGCCCAGGGGAGTTCCCTGCAAAGCCCAGAGTTACAACAGCAGGATCAAACCAGGAAAGAAAGGGTTTAAATCCCACTGACCCCAATAGCAATCTTGGACAAGACTTTTCATCCATCATTGCCCTGGGTACAGAACCTGTATGTAACTACTTGAAAAATTGAAGGTGGACAAAGCAATGGAAGCGAATGGGATCCATCCCAGGATATTGAGGGAGCTCAGAGAGGTTCTAGTGGTCCTATTAAAGATTTGGTCAATAAATCTTTGGAGACGGGAGTGGTTCCTAGGGATTGGAGAAGAGCGGATGTGGTGCCAATTCACAAAAGTAGTCACAAGAGATGAAGCAGGAAACTGCGGTTATTGGAAAAATAATGGAAGTGTTACTGAAAGAAAGGATAGTGAAATTCCTAGAATCATATGGGTTACAGGATCCAAGGCAACATGGCTTTACTAAAGGTAAATCGTGCCAAACAAATCTGGTTGAATTTTTTTGAATAGGTGACAAGAGAATTGGACCAAGGACATATGCTAGATGTAATTTACTTAGATTTCAGCAAAGCCCTTGAACAAACCTGATGGGCTGAAGTTAAGACCTAAAACGGTGAACTGGATTAGAAACTCGTTGACGGACAGACGCCAGAGGGTGGTGGTTAATGGAATTCGCTTGGAGGAGGGAAAAGTGAGTAATGGAGACCCTCAAGGATCGGTGCTGGGGCCAATCCTGTTCAATATGTTTATGAGTGACATTGCTGAAGGGTTAGAAGGTTCGCCTTTTTGCGGATGATACCAAGATTTGTAACAGAGTAGACACCGAGGAGGGAGTGGAAAACATGAAAAAGGGTCTGCAAAAGTTAGAGGAATGGTCTAATATCTGGCAACTAAAATTCAATGCAGAGTAATGCATTTGGGGATTAATAATCGGAAGGAGCTGTATATGCTGGGAGATGAGAGGCTGATATGCACAGATGTGGAGAGGGAACTTGGGGTGATAGTGTCCGAAGATCTAAAGACGAAAAAACAGTGTGACAAGGCGGTGGCTGCTGCCAGAAGGATGCTGGGCTGTATAAAGAGAAGGTGTTGATGCCCCTGTACAAGTCATTGGTAAGGCCCCACTTGGAATATTGTGTTCAGTTTTGGAGATCGTATCTGGCGAAGGACATAAGAAGACTTGAGGCGGTCCAAAGGAGGGCGACGAAAATGATAAGAGGTTTGCACCAAAAGACGTATGAGGAGAGACTGGAAGCCCTGAATATGTATACCCTAGAGCAGACGTGTCCAACCTTTTGGCTTCCCTGGGCCGCATTGGCCCCCAAAAATTTTTCTGGGGCCGCGCAAATGTTGCAGCAAGACAAAGGAGGGAGCTAGCAAGACGGTAAAAACCCGGGGGCAGCAGAGGAAAACACTGCATCGCCCTCGACCGGGGCTGCACAAAATACTTCACGGTGTCGCATGCGGCCCTCGGGCCACAGGTTGGACACCCCTGCCCTAGAAGAAAAGAGGGACAGGGGAGATATGTTCAGACGTTTAAATACTTGAAAGTATTAACGTAGAACAAAATCTTTTCCAGAGAAAGGAATATGGTAAAACCAGAGGACATAATTTGAGGTTGAGGGGTGGTAGATTCAAGAGCAATGTTAGGAAATTCTACTTTACGGACAGGGTAGTGGATGCGATGGTGTATGTGGGCTGGAGTGGGCTTTGGCAGGGACTTCAGTAGTTGGAACCTAAGAACAGTCCCGGGCAGAGCTTTGTATTCTTGCCCAGAAATAGCTAAGAAGAAAAAAAAAACTCAACAACAAATTTTTAGATTGAATCAGGTTGGGCAGACCGGATGGACAATTCAGGTCTTTATCTGCCGTCATCTACTATGTTACTTGAAAGGTATTTACATAGAGCAAAATCTTTTCCAGAGAAAGGAAAATGGTAAAAACAGAGGGCAAAATTTAAGGTTGAGGGGTGGTAGAGTAATGTTAGGAAATTCTTCTTTACAGAGAGGGTAATTGATGCATGCATGGCAGAGTTCAAACAAGCATGGGATGAACACAGAGGATCTAGAATCAGAAAATAATGCTATATATTGAAGAACTAAGGCCAGTACTGGGCAGACTTGCAAGGTTGAGGATGGGCTTCAATGGCTGGGATGGTTTAGATGGACTGGAGTGAGTTTTGACAGAGACTCCAGTAGACAGAGCCTGAGCACATTACCAGGCAGAGCTCTGGGTTTCTGGCCAAGAAATATCTAAGGAAAAGGACCATTTAAATTAAATGATTAATTTATAGAGTGTGAATGAATGTGTCAACTACTAGGATTTTAACCCAGAAATGGATAAATATAAGTTCCGAAAAACTCTAGCTGTGAAAGCCTGGCTGGCTCAAAGGTTGAGTGCTGGGTTAGTAACAGGAGGCTGAGGGTTCAAGTCTCAGTTAAGGAGTAGGGATAATACTTCCTCAAGAGAAAAGGGTAGTAACCTGATGTTGAAGGTTAAAGTCTTTTTGTTTTTACTACTAGGTTTTGAACCTAGAAATGGATAAATATAAGTTCCGAAAAGGTCTAAATGTGAAAACCTGGCTGGCTCAAGGGTTGAGTGCTGGGTTAGTAACAGGGAATTGAGGGTTCAAGCCTCAGCTAAGGAGTAGAGATGATACTGTGCCAAGAGAAGAGGGTAGTAACCTGAAATCTTTTTGTGCCTACAACTAGGATTTGAACCTAGAAATGGATAAATATAAGTTCCGAAAAGGTCTAGATGTGAAAGTCTGGCTGGCTCAATGGTTGAGTGCTGGGTTAGTAACTGGAGACTGAGGGTTCAAATCTCAGCTAAGGAGTGCTGGATTAGTAACAGGAGACTGAGGGTTCAAGCCTCAGCTAAGGAGTAGGGATTATACTGTCCCAAGAGAAGAGGGTAGTAACCTGAAGTTGAGGCTTCAAGTCATTTTGTGTCTACTACTAGGATTATTTTGAACCTAGAAATGGATAAATATAAGTTCCAAAAGGGTCTAGATGTGCATGCCTGGCTGGCTCAAGGGTTGAGTGCTGGATTAATAACAGGGCTGAAACTACTTCATGTGAAGACAAGGGGGTAGTTTTACTCAAATCTAGTCCATTTTTCATAGTGAAAAGTTGCATAATCCCCAGCTGCTGCTGCTGGTGGCTCTTGCAAAGAGGGTAGTAAGATGTGAAGGGAAGAGGTTGAAGGTTCAAGTTTCAGTTTTACTGAAATTTAGTTCATAGTAAAAAGTAGCTTAAAATGTCTACTAGATTTCTTGCTTTCACTGTAGTTACTGAACCTATAAAGTATAAAGACACTGAAGAGAAACACTTAAATGTTCTAAATGTGATAAGTATAAAGACACTGAAGAGAAACCATTTAAATGTTCTAAATGTAATAAGTATTAAGACAATGAAGAGAAACTAATGTATCATAACACCTTTACAGAAGCTCATGTAGACCGCTCTGAATTGACTCCACTGTCATTAGTAGCGGTATAGAAGCTCTCAATAATCATCATCATAAAATACTGTTATATTAACATCATTCTTTGTAAGAGTATCTGTGTGTGCTATGCAGTTATTTAATTATACTATGTATGCTGATTTGTAACCCATTCTGTACTCTTTTGGGAGGATGTTCCTCAGGGTTGCGGGGATCCCATGGGGATGGAGGCAGCTCGAGCTGAGTGGCTCTCGTCTTCTTTTTCTGCCCTCCTGATAAAAAGAACTTACTGCGTGCGCACTAGGAAGAAACCGATACTCCTGCTAATTTGTTCTTGCCTATTCCAGCCTTGAAATGGTAATAGAGTCTCTTGTTTTCTACAATGCTCCCAGCCACAGCAGCTTAGTTACTCAGCGAGTATCCACCCACTGGCACCCTATTGCATCATTCTGTCCATTCAAACCGGAAAGGTACCGCCTCTTCCCTTAGAGAGGAACCAGATTGGCTGTCTGCCATTCTTTGAAGACATAACTAGCCCACCTAATAAGGTAGGTTGAGCTCTTGCTACTTAGCTTCCCTTATCCATTTGAACTGATTAAAGGGGAGAAGGTGGGTGTGGATGGCGGCATCTTTAAATTGGTGGGACCCTGAGGGATTAGTTGCCGTAGTATATCCTGGTTAGAACTGATCACAGTGGGCAGATTAGCGTGGTTTAAAAATACAAAAAAAAAAAAAAGGAGCAAATGAAGGTGGGAACAAAAGCATTGTTGAAGAGAAGTAATTGATCGTTTCTGAGTTGTATATTGACCATGCTGTTCTTCTGCTTGCTATCTATTTTTAAATTAACTAGGTTCTGTAGTTCAGAAGGTAACTTCCGTTGCTGCATAGCCAGTCTTCTGTGCCTTTTTATTTATGTTTTAAATCGTTAATGCTTTTTGAAAGTTGTTAAAGACTAGTTACTTTTAGCTGGGGTTTTCGAGTGTTTATGTAGAAACTATGGTCTCTTAATATAGTACCTCTTAGTATTTCTATACTGGTCCTATTATCTCGGTTTTGCTTGTGTAGGTTACTGTCAAGCTAGCAGGAGTATACTAGTTAAGTCTCAGCTGCCCTTTCCTATCATTTCTGTTAAGAAAGAGGTACCATATTTAAAGGGTTGAGGGATGACCGCAGCACTATAGAATTATTGTGTGATTAGAATTGTGTTTTTTTCATATAAGATTTAATAAGGAGCTAAATGAGGGTCAATATCCGGCAATGGAAATCTGAAAGAAAACAACTGAAGGACTAAATTTCATTCAACAGCTATGTTTAGAAAACAACTGCCTCCAATAAGGAGTTACCCTACCTTTTAAAATGTATTTTATTATAGTATAGCACGCCATATGTGTGTCAGTGAGAGGGAAAGAAAAATGGTGTACACGGGGAATGGAAGCAAGTGGTGAATTTTTAGTCATAGGGAGGGAGTGAGGGAGGTACATAAGAACATAAGAAGTTGCCTCCGCTGAGGCAGACCATAGGTCCATCCTGCTCAGCGGTCCGCTCCCGCGGCGGCCCATCAGGCCCATTGTCTGAGCAATGGTCTATACCTATCTATACCCCCCAATCCCTTTTTCTTCTAGGAATCTATCCAAACCTTCTTTGAAACCATTTAATGTTTTCTTGTCTACAACAGCCTCTGGAAGCGCGTTCCATGTGTCCACTACCCTCTGAGTGAAAAAGAACTTCCAAGCGTTTGTTCTAAACCTGTCCCCTTTCAATTTCTCCAGGTACAGATAGGGAAGTGAAAGATGAGAGGGAGAAATGTGGTGGAAAGGGAATAGTGGGACAGATTGAAAGGGAGGAATGTTGGACATAGTGGTGAAGGGAATGGAGGGAGAGATGTGACATGGTGCTGGAGAGGGGTGATAGAAGGAGAAATGTTGGGCATGGGGCTGGTGGGCAGTGGCAAAATATGCTGCACATGGTCCGTGGGATGAGACATGAGAGAGGGATAAATGCTGGACCGTGGTAGGAGGAACCAATGGACAGCAACAGAAGAATTTACAGAAGACGGGAAAGCAGTAAAAAGAAACTGGGACCAACTTGATGGAAAAATAAGTCTCCAGACAACAAAGGTAAAAAACAGAATTTATTGACTAAAATATGTTAGCTTTGGGAAATGTATATAGCAGATGTCTTTGTATTGTGTTCAAAAGAAAAGGAAATGCATTTCTGGTTTTATTTCTACAGTGTAGTTTAAGTACTTGCTGACCCCTGGCTGTGGCTGCTGATGATCCCCAAGCACTGCAAGCAGAGGACCTCTTCTAGAGACAGCCAGAACTCCCTTCCACCAAGCACAGCAGCCACTGGCAGCATCCATGAGACACTGAGGTGCCAGCATCTGTGACTCAGGGACGCTACTGCTGCCTGCCAAGCTTGGTAAAAGGGAGCCTTGGCCACCTTCAGAGGAAGTCCTCAGCTGACATAGCTTGGGGGGTCCTCATAAGCTGAGTATTTATATTTTATATTTACATTAGAGGCTCTGGTAGAAACCATTTACAAAGTATGTATTCTTCCCAATTAATATTTCCAAATTAATAAAGTGTCTTTGCTTATTTGTAAATGGGTCTCTACCAGAGCCTTTAATTCACTAGCATAATTAAATGAAATAACTAATTCTGAAGTTTATAGGGATGGGCGGGGACGGATGGGATTTCTTTCCCCGTGCAACTCTCTAGTCCAGAGAAGAGTGGCTAAAATGGTTAAGGGGCTGGAGGAGTTGCCTTACAGTGAGAGATTGGCGAAACTGGGCCTCTTCTCCCTTGAAAAGATGAGATTGAGAAGGGACATGATCGAAACATTCAAGATACTGAAGGGAATAGACTTAGTATATAGGACAGGTAGTTCACCCTCTCCAAGGTAGGGAGAACGAGAGGGCACTCTCTAAAATTGTACAACCAAATGCTTCCCAAAACCCTTCAAAAACACCCCAGGGTTACTCTCCTCCCAGCACCTGTACCCAGCCCTCTACCTACCCAAGGTAGTGTAGAGGAGAGCAACAAATCCCGGGGAAGTCCAACCCTTCCCAAACTGATGGAAAACAAACTGCACCCCAGAATCCCCAACAGACTGCCAGCAACATAAACATCCCCCTTCAAGCCAAACAGGTTAAAAGTACAGACATTCTATAAAATCGTCTAATATTAGAACAAAAGATGAGAGCCAAAGGCAACAGACAACCACACAGTGGCTTTGCTGGCTCACAAATAGCTAGAAAAGCCCATGAACAGCACCCCTCCCCCCAAAAAAAAAAAAAATCAAGTGGCAGATCTGACAGGTTTCTTTCCAGATCTCAACACTGTAGTCCATGTCCCGCTCGGCCTAGACGTCACTGCTATCTCAGGAAGGTTCGAGCAGCCCAGATCTTGCATCTCCGACCACGCTTCTGCAATGGTGCTCACTCGCTTAGATCTTCCATTCACAGTCAACCACACCCCAAAGGGAAATAGCCAGCGAAATCTATGTCCACCTGCACGCAAAGAAGCCTGGGTGACTTCTTTAAAGACCTTGCGTTTCTGTAGCGTAGACCATGCTAGATTCTGAAATACTCCCACAGCCAGATCTTGCCAATGAAAAGTCGCCTGCAAAACACGCTCCTTTAAATTGTAATTGCCAAAGCAAGCGATAATATCCTTAGTGCCCAGACCTCTAGTTGG
This sequence comes from Geotrypetes seraphini, assembly GCF_902459505.1. NCBI lineage: Eukaryota > Metazoa > Chordata > Amphibia > Gymnophiona > Dermophiidae > Geotrypetes > Geotrypetes seraphini. The sequence continues at coordinate 6,702,509 of NC_047099.1, read as the reverse complement.
CCCCAGGCTACGATGTGCCCTTAGTAAAAGCATGAGATCCAGCACGTCTGCTCCATCAGCCCACAACAATTGTTCGTAATACTCCTGCACCACCATTTTGCAGTCCTGATAGGCCTCCACCTCTGGTATGCCTTTAAAATGCAGATTACTGTGCCGGGATCGATTTTCAAGATCCTCCGCCTGTGCTTATAGGTCTTGCAGTTCAGTAGATATACGATCGGTAGATTCTTTAATCCCAGACACCGATGTAGAAAGGGTTTCCATATGGTCTTCAGAGGTGGAAACTCATGCACCCAACTCACTAACATCAGAGTGAGTTCTACGCTTTAACATCGACGTGGACCCCAATCATCTCCTCCTTCAATGCTTTAAACCACATCTGTGAGCCTCCTCCGTATCTGAATGAGTCGCCTGCCCTGCCACCAGCTTTTTACTGGTCAGAATGGGGATGACCCAGGTGATCATAATCTCTTCATTAGGGTTGTGGGTCCCCCCAGTGCTCTTCCAGTCCAATGATGCTAAAGTGTTTACAAAGTTCCCATAGGATGTGAGATGTTATTTCATTGCATTATTCATTGAAAATTACTACCCTCAGCACCTTGCAGGTGTCTAAAAATAGGGTAACTGTAACTAGCAGTTACATTTCTGGTTTTCCATTTTCCAACTCCTGTATTTGCTGCGATCCGTATCTCCCGTAATGCACTGTCCTGGGTTGCAATTTCCAATTTCTTATCCTTTGGTTTCAGTTCTCCTTTCCTTAAATGTGTCCAGTTTTGTTTGATTTACATTTCCCACTCTGTTTCCATATTAACCACCTGTTCTGTTTTCGATGCTGATGGGGGTGATGTTGAAACTCTGCTCAGATAGAGGGAAAATGTTTCAGCGTTTATGCTATACATTTGCCACAGGAGGGCAGCACTGAGCATCTTTGCAGTATAAAGACATTGAAGAGATACTATCTCAATGTTCTGAATGTAATAATCATAAAAAGAATGAAAAGATACCTTTTAAATGTTCCAAATGTGATAAGTATAAAGACAAATACTGAAGAGATACATTTTAAATGTTCTAAATGTGATAAGCATAAAAAAACAATGAAAAAATACCTTTTAAATGTCCCAAATGTGATATATATTCAGACACATACTAAAGTGATACGTTTTAAATGTTTTGAATGTTATAAAAACAATAAAGAGATACCATTTCAATGTTTTAAATGTGATAAATATAAGGACACTGATGAGATACCTTTAAAATATTCTAAATGTGATAAGCATAAAAAAAATGAAGAGATACCTTCTAAATGTTCTGAATGTGATAAATATAAAGACACAGAAGAGATACATTTTAAATGTTCTATTTATTTTCAAGCATAGAATAAACAACGAGTAATCGTTGTTTATTCTTTGCTTAAAAATAAATAAAACTTTTTTGAACTTAAAAAATGTTCTAAATGTGATAAGCATAAAAACAATAAAGAGATACCTTTATGCCAAACATTTGCCACAGGAGGGCAGCACTGAGCATCTCTGCATTACTGATTCCTGAAACTGCTCAGATAGGGGGATAAAAGGTTCAGCCTTTATGCTATACATTTGCCACAGGAGGGCAGCACTGAGCATCTTTGCAGTATAAAGACATTGAAGAGATACAATCTCAATGTTCAGAATGTGATAATCATAAAAAGAATGAAAAGATACCTTTTAAATGTTCCAAATGTAATAAGTATAAAGACAAATACTGAAGAGATATGTTTTAAATGTTCTAAATGTGATAAGCATAAAAAACAATGAAAAAATACCTTTTAAATGTCCCAAATGTGATACATATACAGACACATACTAAAGTGATACGTTTCAAATGTTTTGAATGTCACATAAAAAGAATAAAGAGATACCATTTCAATGTTTTAAATGTGATAAACATAAAAACAATGGAGAGATACCTTTATGCTAGACATTTGCCACAGGAGGGCAGCACTGAGCATGTCTGCAGTATAAAGACACTGAAGAGAAACTGTTTTAATGTTCTGAATGTTATAAGTATAAACACACTGAACAGATACTTTTTAAATGTTCTAAATGTGATAAGTATAAAGACACTGAAGAGATACATTTTAAATGTTCTAAATGTGATGTGTGTTTTTTTAGTTCAAAAAAGTTTTATTTATTTTCAAGCATAGAATAAACAACGAGTAATGGTCATGTCACAACAAAGCAGTAAAATAACAATAGTAGGGATTGTATACAGAGCCTGAAGAGAAACCAATTTAATGTTCTGAATGTGATAAGCATAAAAACAATGAAAAGATACCTTCTCAATGTTCTGAATGTGATAAGCATTAAAAAGAATGAAAAGATACCTTTTAAATGTCCTGAATATGGTAAGTATACAGACGCTTACTGAAGAGATACCTTTTAAATGTAAAAAATGTGATAAGTATAAAGGAACTGAAGAGATACCTTTTAAATATTCTGAATGGGTTCAGCATAAAAACAATAAAAAGATACCTTCTAAAAGTTCTGAATGTGATCAGAATAAAAACAATGAAAAGATACCTTTTAAATGTTCTAAATGTGATCAGCATTAAAACAATAAAAAGATACATTTTAAATGTTCTAAATGTGATCAGCATTAAAACAATAAAAAGATACATTTTAAATGTTCTGAATGTGATAAGCATAAAATAATGAAAAGATACCTTTTAAATGTTCCGAATATGATAAATATAAAGACACATCACATTTAGAACATTTTAAAAGTATCTGTTCAATATGTGTCTTTATACTTATCATATTTGGAACATTTAAAAGGTATCTTTTCATTGTTTTACACTTATCACATTCAGATCATTTAGAAGGCATCTCTTCATTGTTGTTATGATTATCACGTTCAGAACATTTAAAAGGTATCTCTTCAGGATGTGTCTTTATACTTATCACATTCAGACTATTTAAAAGGTATTTCTTCATTCTTTTTATGCTTATCACATGCAAAACATTTAAAAGGTTTCTCTTTAGTGTCTTTAACATCACATTTAGAACATTTAAAATGTATCTGTTCAGTATGTTATTTTTATACTTATGACATTCAGAACATTAAAACCTTTTCTTTTCAGTGTCTTTAAATTTATCACATTTAGAACATTTAAAAGGTATCTCTTCAGTATGTGCCTATAATACATATCATATTCAGAACATTTAAAGCATTTCTTTTCAGTGTCTTTATGCTTATGACATTCAGAACATTTAAATGGTATTTCTTCATTATGTGTCTTTATATGATATTGCAGAGACAAAGCATGCCTATAATACATATGACATTCAAAACTTTAAACTGTTTCTCTTGAGTGTCTTTCTACTTACCACATTTAGAACATGTAAATGGTTTCTCTTCAATGTCTTTATACTGCAGAGATGCTCAGTGCTGCCCTCCTGTGGCAAATGTCTAGCATAAAGGCTGATCCATTTATCCCCCTACCTGAGCAGAATTTCAACATCACTCCCGATTAATTAGGCTCATACTTTATCACATTATATTTAGAGAGTGCCCTCTTCCCCAACTATGGAAAGCATTTAGAACATTGGTTCTTAACCTTGTTGTCATTTTTGCAACAAAGTCTGTTTCCTTTCTTCATTTTTATGTCCAGCATCCTCGAAAAGGATTGCTCACAAAGATATGTTGTAACAAACGGTATGAAAATTTCCAGAGCTTTCTTAGCAATAACAGGGTATGTTACCAATTGTTGACACCAAAACATTGAGAGCGTTGTTGTTCTGAAGAGTTGCTGTTGAACCTGGCTCTGCTGAATTTCAATGATTTCATCAAGGTATTCATCATTGACATCTGTTGTCTCAACACTAAACGTGAACGGCTGTCTCACCTATGCTGGATATGACTCTCTTGTAGGGAAGTATCCGTTGAGAGACTTTGCAAGCTCATCTAAGTGCGTGGCAATAGTTTGCTTCAGTTCCGCGGGTACAGAAATGTCTCCGATTCCAGATACATCTTCGATCTTACTTACACAGTTGTCTAGCAGGGGAAAGTTTGCGAAGTTATCATTTTCTGTTCGTCGTTTCCATAATGGTAGCTTTTTTGAAAAGTTTTCAGGTTTTCTTCCGCTTCGATGATGTTGACTCCACCACCCTGCATCTTCTTATTGAGATGATTGAGAGCTGCAAAGATATCAGCCAGAATTTTTGAAGCAATCTGCATGACAATGTTGCTGCTCTTGCAAAAACAGAGCTAATTCCACAAGCATGGCAAAAACACAATTCAGCACCTGTCCCAGGGATAACCACTGAACGTTAGAATGGTACAGAAGTACCTCAAATTCAGATCCCATTTCTTTACACAACTCCTTGAAGATGCGGTGCTTCAGAGCATTATTTCACACATAGTTCACGCATTCCACAACAAATTTTAAAACTTCTGCCAGTTTTGGAGGCAAGGTTTTTGTTGCCAACGCATGCCTGTGCTGAATGCAGGTAAGCAACTTTGTACGATGCTGTGAGGATCGGTTTGTTGATGGGTACAAAGCCGAGAACAGGCAGAGTAGCCTTTTCATCAAATCTTGCTCTCTTCACCTTGAATTCAGCGAGCGTTGTGTTCTTATATTTTCCATCTCCATGCAGCTTAAGGAAGTGTTCCCTTAGTTTTGCCGGAGCTAGACTAGAATTACTCAACTTGGCATTGCAAATCATGCAATTAGGACACTGACTCCCATCACGTTCCGTTATACATGTGAATCCATATTGTACATATTCGTCAGACCACTTTCGTATTTTGCTCGACATAGTTAGTAAGGGATTAAAATATTAAGATAGGTATCACACGACGTACCATCACAACAGTTACAATTTGACTACTGTGCGCATCAAATCCCCTGCAGCACAGATAGGCCAAGCGATGTTGCGTGATCACCTGCAGCCAATTATGGACAAGCGGGGCGTATCATCACGAATCATAAGCGCTTCGGTCACATTCAATCATCTATCAGTTAAATCACAAATTTTGATCAGGAATTGATTGATGTATATAAGGCGTTAGTTACAGATTGATAGATCAAGAAACCGAGTACACGATCAGTCTTGATCAAAATCACTGAATAACTGATAGATGATTGAACGTGACCGAAGCGCTATATGAGTCGGAGGTGTGTTTTGACCTCCGCCGGACCTGCGAGACTGACTCACCGAACCCCTGGGGTTCAGTCGAACCCAGGTTAAGAACCACTGATTTAGAAGGTATCTCTTCAGTGTCTTTATACTTATCACATTTAAAACGTTTTAAATGTATGTTCAGTATAAGTTTAAAAAATGAAGAGAAAACTTTTAAATGTTCTGAATGTGATAAGTATAAAGACACTGAAGAGAAACATTTTAATGTTCTAAATGTAATAAGTATTAAGACAATGAAAACAAACTAATGTATCATAACACCTTTACAGAAGCTCATGTAGACCGCTCTGAATTGGCTCCACTGTCATTAGTAGCGGTATAGAAGCTCTCAATAATCATAATCATAAAATACTGTTACCAGGAAAATTAACATCATTCTTTATAAGAGCATCTGTGTGCGCTCTGCAGTTATTTAATTATACTATATATGCTGATTTGTAACCCATTCTGTGCTCTTTTGGGAGGATGGGCTAAGCAACCAAATAAATATGTGTTTTTTTTAATGCATATAAATAAATTTTATGCTGAATTTCAAATCTTAGATTTATAGGTGCTATTCTAGATAGTGCAACACGAGTGCGCCATTGCCTACT